>NW_015163822.1:20565-23361 GCF_001447785.1 Gekko japonicus | reverse complement strand
CTTTCCCTGCACCAGCCGCCACTTGGGGACCCTGGGCTGGATGGGTATTTGCGGGGCCTTGCCAGTAGGGGGCCTAGCCCCGAGATGCCCCACTGAAGCTACGGGCCTGTACCCAGACGTCTATTGAGGTCGGTTTGCTCCTTCAGAAAGCTACAGTTCCATGGACAGAGACTCAGACTGCACGTCAAGGGCTTTGACTCTTTGGAAGAGTGCACATTTTATCTTGTCCCTCTTGGGGAAAATTCATGTGTGATTCTCTTGTTCAAGCCTCATCTCCTTTGGGACAACTTGATGCTTTTCTTGCTGCCCCACGATAGGGTGGGCCTGCTTAGAGCCAAGAGGCAAATTCCAGCCACCATCCTTGGGAGTGATGGACACCCAGCCTTTTAATTCATAGGGGCTGGGGTCTGTTCTGTGGCAGGCTTTTGCTAGGTTCTGCTGTGAATTCACCATGGAGTGTCCATCAGAATCAGGCAGCCACCAATGATGTAAGCACAGGGTGTTACCAGCACAAAAGAGGACCCCAGTTTCCTTCAGGGAACCATTGAAAGTGCTGGGGTGATAACTGTTTAGGGCAGTGATGGCGAACCTTTTAGAGACCGAGTGCCCAGACTGCGACCCAGAACCCACTTATTTATCGCAAAGTGCCAACACGGCAATTTAACCTAAATACTGAGGTTTTACTTTAGAAAAAACAACTCATACATTAACTTAAGATGATCCAGGCAAAGTAAGGGAAGCAATCCCAAATGCTTTCATTTACTGAAAATTATTTGGCAGAGAATTCGACACTTTAATGATGGTCTGGGCCTGGCTGGGGCGATGGCACGTGTGCCCACAGAGAGGGCTCCGAGTGCCACCTCTGGCACCCGTGCCATAGGTTCGCCACCACTGGTTTAGGGGATTCTAAATGTTTTCTCCTCATTCACAAGGACCAGAGACCTTGCTTTTTATTTTTTAAAGAGCTGAAATTCTCAGGTGTCTGAATTCTACATGGCTCCAAGGCAGGGGTAATGAGCGTCACTCCATTGGACGAACACATTTCTACACTGAAACATCAGCCTGCGAAAGGGGAAATGAGCATTAAGAAAAATCAAAATATGGAGATCATCTATAGAAATGTCTTTCTCTTATGAAACACCCTGTTGGCCTGGGCACCTTGGTTGCTTCGAAGTAGAGGCCAGAGTGCGTGTTGTTCTCCTTCAGACAGCCAAAAAACAAACACAAACAAACACCACCTCAGAAAGAGGGTGAGTCAAAGGTAGGGGGATTGGGGCGGGCGGATGTGTTTGGTGCTACATCTTCTCCCTTCCTTCTCAAGCAGGCAATCTAAGGACTTCCATGAGAAGCTGAAGATCGACATTTGCATTTAAATAGATTTTTGAAGTCAGGTCACCCCCCTCTTCTATTTTTAATGGCGTGGAGGCTGCGGCAGGTGGTTCCTCCTCCCTATGATCGGGGAAGAGACTGTGGGAGGAGGGCGGCCAGAAGCCCAGTCACAGGGCAGGCGGGAGAGAGGCCGGCTGTGGCCGCCATGCACACTCACAGGGACTAGGAACGGAGACAAAACCCTCAGGTGTGCAAACTGTAGCTGGGGAAAAGGGGTCTGTGGGTGGCTCTGTAAGAATGTGGGTGGCACATTTCGTGCATGTAAAGTGCCGTCAATTCACAGGCAACTTATGGCAACCCCAGCAAAGGCCTTGCAGGGCTGGTGAGGAGCAGAGGTGGGGTCTGCCTTTGCCTTCTTCTGCAGAGTTTTCCTTGGTGCTCTTCCTTCCTTCCTTCCTTCCTTCCTTCCTTCCTTCCTTCCTTCCTTCCTTCCTTCCTTCCCTCCCTGCACAACTTCCAAGATCTGACAAGAGCAGGCTATACTATTCCATTCCATATCCCAGCACATTCACAGGGACTAGACATTCATTTTTGTTCAGTTTCTAAAGAAAACCGTAGGGTGTGCAAATTCTGGGCATCTGTGAGATGTGGATGCTGAGTGTGTTCAGTGCGTTATGTTTTCAGCACTGCCAGCCTCCAGATGGGAGCTGGAGATCTCCCAGAATTACAACTGACACCCACGTTACAGAGACCAGTTCCCCTGGAGAAAATGGCTCCACCCCCAAATCTCAAGGAACGTCTGAACCTGGAGTTGGCAACCCCAAGGCAAACCAGAGCCTAAAGGTAACGGTAAAGGTTCCCTTGCTCGAACGCCAGTCAAATCCGACTCTAGGGTTGCGGTGCTCATCTCCGTTTCAAAGCCGAAGAGCCAGCGCTGTCCGAAGACTTCTCCATGGTCATGAGGCCGGCATGACTAAACACCAAGGCGCACGGAATGCTGTTACCTTCCCACCGAAGCAGTACCTATTTATCTACTTGCAATTTCTTGCTTTCGAACTGCTAGGTTGGCAGGAGCTGGAACTAGAGACAGGAGCTCACTCCGTCATGCGGCACCCGGGTCTGGAACTGCTTAACTACCGACCTTCCACAGCCTGCAGTTCAGCGTCTTAACCACTTGAGCCATGGCAAACAAGATTTGATTCCAGTGGAATGAAGCCATGTGAGTCTTTAAGTTACCACAAGACTTGTGTTTCTTTTTGCTGCAGCCAACTACCATGACGACCCTTCCAGAATGCTTATGGCACCAAGAGTGCTCTGGAGACGCTGCTTCACTTTTGCTGTTCATGTGAGCGCTGAGCCTTCTGTTGGCAGATGGAGGGCTCAGGAGTGAGCAAGCGGCGAGTCCTGTGCCATCTGGAGATGTGAGGGCTGGCATGAGATTTGAAGAGGCAGCCTCCTGAAGCACAC
>NW_015163822.1:14220-20439 GCF_001447785.1 Gekko japonicus | reverse complement strand
ACCAACCGCCCCCCCCCCCCCTGCCAAAAGCGCCCCCCACTGGCTCTGACCGGGGGGGCACACGGGGGGGGGGCACGGGGAGCGCCAGAAGGGATCCTCGCCTAGGGTGGACTCGCCGCTTGCTCACTCCTGAGCCCTCCATCTGCCAACAGAACCGGGTTTGATTCCCCCCCTGGCAGTGGGGTGGGGGGTGGCATTGCCATTGAGTCAGCAGCTACCCAAAGAATGCACTCGTTCCCATTAAAAAAAACACACACACCTTTGCCTGCCGTTCCCCTCACTGCCTGGCTGTTCTAGCAGCCCACCTACCTTGGCTCAAAGGCTCCTATCAGTCTACAACCAGCTTCCATTCTTGTACCCCAGACCAGTGATGCCGACTGTGCTCTGCCCCAAGTGGAGGAAAGCTGCCCTGCAGATGGCTCTTCATTTATCTAGTATCTTTGGGTTATATCAAAGTTTGAGTCCAGTGGCATCTTTAAGACAAAGTTTAATTCTGGGTAGAAGTTTTGGTGTGCATGCACACTTGTTATCCAGCCAGGTGCAAGGGGAGGAGTGGGGGAATCAAACCCGGTTCTCCCAGATTAGAATCCGCGTACTGAACCACAACACCAAACAAGGAAAATATAGTTCTGCACACAGGATATTGTACTTCCACCCCCAAACTCCTTTCCCTTCCCAAACCAAAGGTCCAGTAGTGAGTGTCCCAGAAGTGCTGTTCTCTTGTTGGGGCTGGTCCAGCTGCAGTCCATCTCAGCCGCAGGCCTCCAGTGGGAAGGGAAGTTCTCAGGGCCTCTCTCCTCACCATCCGAGAGAAGGCGTCAGCGCCAGGTCCAAGTCAGATATGTCTGGGGGCCCACCTTCTCCAGAAGAAGTGCTGTCCATCCAGGGAGGGCCCCCACCAGACAAAAGCCTCTGCAGCAAGAGACAAAAACAACTCGGCCTCCCTTTGCTCCACCCCCTCCACTGGTTGATTTTTTCCCAGTCACTCCCGACACACGCTCCTCCCGATAGGCAGATTAAGTATTTCATTGCTCCACCCAACAGCATGTATCCCCAAAGTTCTACACAAGGGACAGGGTGTTTTTTCTCCACGCTGTTGGCAGCCCTAATCCAGTCATGCAGCTTGCTCGATCACCGGGGCCCTCAGCCTCGTCTGCCACCTGGCTTGAGCTCCTGGGTGAAAGGGGGGGCAGGGTGGCCAGCTCACCCCCTATGCCGGGTGGTCTCCCACTGAGGCTTCCGAGCGCCTGCCCAGGAGGGAGAGGAGGGGGAGGCGTCACCCACGTGCTGACATCAATTCTGGCTACAACCAAAAAGTGACACCACGGACACTCAAGAGCATTTTGGTGGAGATCAGCAAAATCCTTGCCTGTCGGGATGTCACTCCTGGGGTTCAGTCAGAAGTGACATGGACATGATGGCCCCGGTCACACCAGGGGGGGAAGGCACGGCTGAAGGGCCGCTTTTTAGAGCTGCCACAAAAGAGAAGCGCGGCTGCGGGATCAGACAGATCCCCCGAGCCGCCACACAGTTGCTCCCCGGCATGATCAGTTGCCGGTGGGAAGCCACGGACAGGAGAGGAGGCGTGCCTGTTGCGCATGCGCAGTTCAACAGAGCCTCGGATGCTGCGGGGAGATGGGCGCGTCAGCAATCAGATGCCCGCCCATGCTGTGCGTCAACCAGTAGGTAGTACTGTTTTAGTGCTACCTTTTTGATGCGCAGTTTCGCCCGGAAGGGACGGATCGAGGAGGGGTGCGCTCCACTTCCCAGATGTTGTGGTATGATTGCGCCCGCCTGATGTGCCCCCGATCCATCCCTCTCCCGTGGCAGATCCTCCCGTGTGACCTGGGCCGTTGATGGCTTCTTTTCTCCCCTGCTGTGCCCCTCAAGGTCTTCTGGGGAATTCACGGCCACCGCCTGGCTACCCTCTGTGTGTGTGTGTGTGTGTGTGAAGCACCATCAAATTGCAGCTGACATATCATGGCAACCTCAACGAGGGGCTTTCAAGGCACGTGAGAAGCAGAGGTGGTTTTGCCGCTGCCTTCCTCTGCAGAGCCTTCTTTGGAGGTCTCCCATCCAAGTACTCACCAGGGCTGACCCTGCTTAGCTTCCGAGATCTGACAGATCCGGCTATCCCGTGCTGCCTTCCTTCCCTGGCCAACGGAGAGCCAGTTGGCTGTCGTGGTAAGGAAGGTGGACTCTAACCTGGGAGAACAGGGTTTGACTCCCCAATCCTCCACATGCAGCTGCTGGTGTGACCTTGGGTCAGTCATGGCTCTCAGAGGCCTTCTGTCACGAGCAGTTTCTGTCAAGGGCTCTCTGAGCTCTGCCTACCTCACAGGGGGTGTCTGTTGTGGGGAGGGGAAGGGAGAGGAGATTGTAAGCTGCTCTGAGACTCCTTTAGGTAGGGAAGGGCCATGGGGTATAAATCCAATCTCTTCTTCTTCTTCTTCTTCTTCTTCTTCAAATGGATAGATAGAACTTGCAGGAACTGGATCAATCCCTACTATAACTGACACACTGAACCTCTTATACTCCCTGCCCTTTCAGTATTGAAAAGAAGAACATACAAGACCTGTTTTCATTGAGCCTCCACAGCCCCACACCTTAGAGAGGGGTCCTTCTTCTCCACTTGCTCTGCACTGCGGTCGCTTGCCCTACAGACGCCGGCTGCAGCTTTGCTTCCAAAGCAGCAACAGGGCCAGTTAGTGAAATGATGTTACAGTTTCCTGTCTGAGAACCAAAAAACCCTTAAAATCCTTTGATAGTACGTCATAAATATCACACCATGGATTTCCTGGAACATAAGAGGAGTCCTGCTGGACCAGACCAGTGAGGGTCCATCTAGTCCAGCCTCCTGTCTCACACAGGGGCCAGCCAGTTTCCTCTGGAGGGCCAAGAACAGGGCAGAGAGGCCGAGGCCTTCACAAGAATATGAGAGCTCTGCTGGATTGGACCAAAAGCCCATCTAGTCCAGCATCTTGTCTCATGCAGTGGCCAGCCAGTTGCCCTGGAGGGCCAAAACACAGCTCAGAGGCCAAGATCCTCCCCATGTTGTGCTAGTTATAGGATTATAGGAAGTCATGCTCCAGCTGTTTTGCAGTCTGAGGCCTGCACTGCCCCCCACCTCATGGTCACTGCCCTCCAGCTGGGAGACAAAGGAATGGGTGATTCTCACCTTTTCACTCTCTAAAGCTGTGCAGAGAATGGGGTAGACCCTGTAAGGCCTCTGGAGCTCATGTGGGATTGGTTCCTCTACTGAAAGTTCAGCCACCATTTTGGTGCGGCTCAAAAAAGCCACACTTTGGCTGCGCCTGTTTTCCCCAGTGTGACCGGGGCCTCTGTGCTTGAAGGGCTTAAAGAATAGCAGAAGAAACTTTTTTAGCTATTTTGTTACATGATTTATTACTTAAGCAAGTTGTTAATGATAGGTAGACAAAAGCTTCAAATTTTCCTTATGTTGAATAGCCAAGGGCTGGTTCCTGTGAAGATAAAAATATCTAGAGATTTTATACAGGTTACACTTCTTCAAATGCATGTTTGTGTGATGGTTTGCGCAAAAATCTGATTTTTTTAGAATAGGTAACCCCCCCCCCCCCATGGTAACAGTGAAATCTGGGTTAAATTTTAGGATTTCCCTGCATGGCCCCGAGGAAAACTGAGGCTGCAGTGCCTGCAATTCATGTTTTATAGATGGCCTGAGACATGCATGATTTTCAAGTCATCTTGTTAGCCAAATTGCCACAAATTATTAATGATCTTTGGGGAATTATGATTTTACACGAGGAGGAGGAGGAGATGAGGAGATTGGATTTATACCCCGCCCTTCACTACCCAAAGGTGTCTCAGAGCGGCTTACAAACTCCTTTCCCTTCCCCTCCCCACAACAGACACCCTGTGAGGTGGGTGGGGCTGAGAGAACTCTGACACAAACTGCTCTTTTTCAAGGGCAGCTGTGCCAGAGCTGGTGACTGACCCAAGGTCACATCAACAGGTGCACGTGGAGGAGTGGGGAATCAAACCTGGTTCTCCCAGATAGAGTCCGCACACTTAACCACCACACC
Source organism: Gekko japonicus (assembly GCF_001447785.1). Taxonomy (NCBI): domain Eukaryota; kingdom Metazoa; phylum Chordata; class Lepidosauria; order Squamata; family Gekkonidae; genus Gekko; species Gekko japonicus. Next base: position 16,375 of record NW_015163822.1, on the reverse strand, counting down.
AAACTGGCTACACGAGGCAATGGGCAAATAAAGGAGCATGCATCTATGTATACAGGGGTCCCGCTTCTTCCCGAATCACCAGAAATAGACTCAAAGGCTGGCTTCAGTATAAAATGGTTTTGTTTACTGAAGATATCTCACAAGCATACAGTAATTCAAACACACTCACAATTACACAGATCTAGGAAAATTAGATAGAAGGGGATAGACACAATCGCGTTAGCAGAATGTTATGTTGAGGGGTAATACTTTACCTGTCCTTGGTGGGATGAAGCGATCCTTGGAAAAATGAGGGAGACTATGGGGTATTAGGGTCGTGTCCTGAACCAGCAGAAACACGTGGAGACTCTGGCTGCGCTAACCAAGAGTCGTGGAGGTAGGGTGGGTGTAGAGGTCAGGAGAGAGCGAGAGCACGTGGCTGGGTGCACTTCCTTTTATGAGGTGCTTGGGGGTGGGTTAAGCTGGCCACATCCCCTGGCACACCTCTTATTAGTCCATCCCAAAATATGTGTTGTGCCCTGGTGGTGCCCCAGGCACCAGAGGCCTGCCGGCCGTACTGGCAAATGATATGGGAGAGAAGCGAAGGTCTCAGAAACGGAATAGGCCTGGAGTTTCGCCACTGCCAGCACCTTCTTCCTTGGGTTAACAGCTCTTTTGCTCGATCTCTCTGGTCTCACCCAGCCAGTTGCCACCGACATCCTCCTCGGCCTTCTTCTGCTTCTCTCCTTTTATCCTCTCCTTCCTCTTGGTTATCCCTCCCCTTTCTCTCATTAGGGAGTCCATTGCACCGGTGCCCTGCCAATCACTTCGTCGGCTTTCCCCATAGGACCACTTCCACTTTGTCTCATCCCCATGTGGTTCCCCGTGATGTCGTTCCCTAATGGTTCTACCTATGGGTGTGCCCACTTCCGGGGCATCTGTGTGAGAGCCCGCCTGTGTCTGTGATGTCCCTGGCCCCCTTTCCTCGGGTAAGTTCGGGCTTTTCCATTTACTCTGCAGCTGTGCCCTCGCCCGTCTTTCCGGCATCTTTTGCCTGCAACCCGAGCTTGGCTCCTGCTCTACCTCTCCCCCTGTCACCCCAGTGCTTGGTTTCGGGGCGTCCCTGTCCTCGGGGGAAGTGGGATTGGCATCATGTTGGTTTCCTGGATCTCGGCAGTAGTTCCCATAGCTCCGAGATGGTCCCCTGTGCTCCCGTTGGGCTAGGAGCCCGGTGCGGGGCATGCCAGTCTTACCACCGCGGCCTCGGAGGCCGCGGAGGAACCCACAGCAGGACAATATGCTACTGGAGCTGGGTGCAGGGGGAGGGGATTAAGGGAGTGGACAATGTTGAGATCTAGTAATTCTGGGCAGGACAGTGGCACCTGGAGGGATGATGACTCATGCGGCCAGAGTCATTGTCATTGATACTCCTTGATTGTCTCATGGCTGCAGCTTCGGCTGGGTGAGGCTGGGTGGGGGGAGGGGAGGGCTGCCTGCATGTGCAAGGAAGAGGCTTCCTCATGGTGTTTGGATTCCATGTCTCTGGTCTTCTGCCTAGGTTTTCAGTGCTACCTGTGGCTAGGGAGCCAGTCCATCTTACAGCAGGTAAGGGGGCAGGTAACCTCAGGAACCGTAGGCACATCATCTCAAAGGAAGGCTTCCTTCCTCTGGGTGTGTGTCTGCAGTTGGAATCATTTCTGGGTCACCACACAGTTCAGTCCCACACAGTCCAGTTTTATCACTTATGAACTATGTCCATAAGAGCACTATAAGCATCTTGCAGGGCAGCAATCTGTGATTCCCCTTTTAAAGCCTTAGATGACTTTTAGAGGAATTCACGTAAGTTCATGGAAGAGATGCCGTGTCCAGGTGCAGGGGCCCAGCAACATGGGGAGGCAGCTCTTTGGGGCTCCCCGGGGGCACTTGGGAAGCTGCTGTGTGAGATGAGATATGGGACTACTAGGCAGACTTCTGTTCTCATCCATCAGTGGTCTTATGTAACTACAGATCCTAGGTTCATTTGGAGAAAGCCACGGCAGGCAGAAGTTGTTTGGAGATGATACCTGTAGAGTAGATGTGACACAGCTGTAATATTTCCAGGACTGGATTCAGTGTGACTTGTTGAATCAGACCTTTAAATCTATAAAACGGGGGGGGGGGGAGAGGAAGGGTTTCA
>NW_015163822.1:9566-14156 GCF_001447785.1 Gekko japonicus | reverse complement strand
GGGTGGAACTCTCAAGAGGGAAATGAAGTTTTCAATCTGTATACTGAAAAATCACGAGCTTTTAAACATTTTAAAAATAATTTTGTCAAAGAGGTTCTGGAACTCCGTTTTGGCACGTTCCCTCAGAAAAAAAGCCCTGAGAGGGTTTGGGGCAGGAAGTGGTAAAAGTGGTTTTCCTCACATGCAAATCGATCCCAGGGAACACATGAGCTGCAGGGTAAATAAGCCACTCTCTGCCTGTGCTGAGCACAGGCCAGTTGGGTCTCTCTCCTCGCTCGCTCGTAGCTGTGTGTGAGCAAGTGACTCTTGCAGGACCTCAGAGCCCAGCGTTGACAGAGCAGCCTGGGAAGCAGCAGCGATGTTTCGGAGGAAGCGCAGTGTCTCTTTCGGAGGCTACGGATGGTGGGTCTCCCTTCCCTTGTTATGTAAAGAACCATTTTGGAGGAGAGGGTTTTTTAAAGGTGCTCCTCTCCATTACAATTTGATAAGAGACTTGACCAGTGCATTGGGTAGTACCAGCTGATCATAAATTCAGTGTGTGTGGTGGGTATCATAGTGCTGGGTATTGCGGGAGGGCTGCTGGTAATTCTTTCTCTAAAAACAAACAAACAGAAACCCCAAATTCTCTTGATACGTGGTTCAAATTACTCTGCTATTAGGGTAATATAAGGCAAACTGGGACACATTTGTTTAAAGGTGCACACTTTGTATGACGTTAGCCTGTTTGCATGCATTTGTATTCTCATTGAAGTAGGGATTGGTGAAGGAAGAGGGGGTGACGTGAGAGGTCCTTCTGCGTGCCGGACACACCAGCTTCAATTCTGGCCATTCTCAAGGCCGTTCAGGAGCACAGCTGGAGAAGAGCTCCTTCTTGGGCAGCGGCTGCAGCTCCGTGTGCAGAGCACTGGGGGGGGGATCTACTCAAGGTGTGATGAGAGGGGGCCGTTTCATAGGCTCATCAGCTCTTTGGAAAAGTGGAAGGCCTCCAGTTCAGTCCCTGGTGCCTCCAGTCAAAAGGATCTTAGCAGGTCCTGGGGGAAGACCTTTCTCTGCCTGAACTCCTGGGGAACATCACTGCATTGGTCAGGCCGCACCTGGAGTATTGAGTGCAGTTCTGGAGGCCTCACTTTAAAAAAGGATGTGGACAGAAAGGAGCGTGTGCAGAGGAGAGCGACGAGGAGGATTGGGGGCCCGGAGACCAAGAGCCCTGTGAGGAAAGGATGGGGGACTTCTTGGGAACGTTCAGTCTGGAGAAGAGGAGGTTGAGGGGGGACGTGAGTGCTCTCTTGAAGGATCTGAAGGGCTGTGTCACTCAGAGGAGGGCAGGGAGCCATTCCTGTTGGCAGCAGAGGACGGGACTTGCAAGAATGGCCTCGGAAGGTGGTGAGCTCCCCCTTCTCCCTGGCAGTCTTTAAGCAGCGGCTGGACAAACAGGTGCCAGGGATGTTCTAGGCTGATCCTGCCTTGAGCAGGGGGTTGGTCTAGAAGGCCTGTAGGGCCCCTTCCATGATTCTATGAATAGCTGCCAGTCAAGGGAGAAGGTAGCAAGCTAAGGGGACCAAGAGCCTGACTCAGTAGCCCCAGACACCATGGTGCAGGGGAGCGGGTACAATCTGGGGACAGAGTGTCCATGGGTACAGTTCCCATGTGCATGGGTGTTATACTAACATCTGTAGGAGGTGGAGGGGCTGGCAGAAGCAGGGAGGGAGGCCTCCCCTCTACATCCATTGGCCCTGGATGCCTTTCCCTCTCCAGTGGCCACTCAAAGCAGCCTGCAGCAGCATCCCCCCATTCCTGACTTGATTTGAAACTACCTGGGAGGTAGATGAGGCTGAGGGAGAGTGGCTGGCCAGCGAGCACCGCCTGAGCTCCCATGACAGAGTGGGGACGGACCTGATCCTCGTATGACACTCTAACCACCACCCCAGGCTGGTCACTGGAACGGCCACTCCCACCTTGGCTTGACCTCCTGCAGACCAGTTTGGTGTGGTGGTTAGGACTGCAGTTGCTAATCTGGGAGAACCGGGTTTGATTCCCCACTCCTCCGCATGCAGCTGTTGGTGTGGCCTTGGGTCAGTCACAGTTCTCTCAGAGCTGTTCTGGAAAGAGCAGTTTCTGTCAAGAGCTCTCTCAGTTCCACCTACCTCTCTGGGTGTCTGTTGTGGGGAGGGGGAGGGGAAGGGGAAGGAGTTTGTCAGCTGCTCTGAGACTCCTTCAGGTAGTGAAAGGTGGGGTACAAATCCAATCTCCTCCTCCTCCTCGTCTTCTTCTTCCTCCCCCATCAGGAAGTTCTCTTGGTTGCTGTAAGAATTAGAAGGTGAAGGGACTCTGCAGTAGATTCCTGGCCTGCCCGGATTCTTGTACCCTCTTCTCTTTCCCCTCAGCAAAAACCTGCCAGGGCTTGCCTCTGTGTGTGTGTGTGGGGGGGGGATCTGCTGTTTCTAGGAGGGTGAATGAGTGGGGGGGGGGATTCTCAAGCCCTTTCACCAAGTAAGCAGGCAATGCTGTTCCCGTCTGCATCTGTGGAAGAACCTGACTTTTAAAATATTTTTCTGCAAACTGAGCTATTGTTAAAGGACAAAACCCATGTAAACTTGTCACATAATTGTGTGTCCCTGTGGTAGGCCCTTATAAAAGGTATTAAAGAAATTTCACTCTTGTTCTTGCATTCGGCATGGGCCACCGTGGCTGTTAGCAGAGCAGGGCTGCTTTAAAAAGTGACAGCCCAGACCTGTGACCTGGCCCGGGGAGCTGCAAGCCTGGAAGGCGCTCGGCTGCTGCGTAAATGCGGCCCAGGCACAGGAAGCATTACCCTTGTGTGTTTCTGTGAAAGGAAGTGGCCCTCTGGGTGTCTCTTATCTCGGCTTCCTTGCCACTTGCACATTCCACTGGGTGGAGCCGCTTGGTCAGACCGGCCCCACTCCCTCTCTGTGAGAACCTTGCTGAGTGAAGCTCTCGCGGCTAGCTCCGAACTTCTTGCACTGAGCTGTCATTGGCCGACCCTGTTCACTTCCGTCTCCTCCGCTGGGCAGCAGCTCACCTGGGTCTTTCCCAGCACCAGAGGTCCTTGATGATGATCCTGATGAGCCAAGACGATTCAAGGGCTGGAGCACCTTTCCTAGGAGGAAAGGCTGAGGACTCTGTGACCTTTTCATTCTAAAAAAAAGGGTGGCTAAGGGGCCATGAAAGACGTTAATTAAATTATGTGTAGGGTGAAGGCAGGGTATGAATAGAACCTTTCCTCCCTCCCCCATAATGCTAGAACTTGGGGCCACCCGACGAAGTTAATGAGGAGTAGATTCAGGACAAACAAAAGAAAATACTTTTAACCGAGTCTGTGTTGTGGCGTTCACTGCCAGTGAAGGCGGTGATGACCACCAGCATAGATGGCTTTGCGAGGGGGTCTCACAGATGTTAGGTCCATCGATGGCTGCTAGCCATGAGGACCAAGGGGAGCTTTCATACACAGGGGCACTGGCCTCTCTGCCTTGCTTGTTGGTCCTCCAGGGTAACTGGTTGGCGTTGGCCACTGTGTGAAACAGGATCTGCTGACAGACCACTGGTAAGCTCCAGCAGGCAATTTTCTTTTTTTCACATTCTTCAAAGTTACCTATGTAAAACTATTGAAAACTATTGAATCTCTGTGGATTGTCTATGAAATGATGAAGACGTCTTATTGTTTGTCGATGTAAGAAGAAGTTCTCACGAAACGGAACATACTCCGGAGAATTTCGTCCATGTCAGCAAGCTGCCATTAAGTGTGATATTGCTTGGAGTATGTTCCCTTCCCCCCCTGTTCTTTTCGCTTCTGTATTCTGCACCCTCCCGCTTATTAGATGCCTGGAACAGCTCAAGGTTACCCAGCTGGTGTGTAAAGGAGTAGCTCTGTTATCTGCTGCCTCGTTAGTGGTGTCTATTGTTTATGAACCAAGGGCCTGTTTTGAGAAAGGCAAACTGTTATGTTCTCAGGCATTTGCCTGCCAGTGCCTGCCTTATTCGCGCCAGCGGGAAAGAGATCTATTGGTTACAGTTTGGTTCAATTCCCTTTATCATGGTCCCCTTTGGGGTTTGTGTCCATTCCTAACAATTCTATTGTTCCTGCTTCTTTCAAACGCTTTGAAATAAATTTTGCTTTAACCTTTAAATGTGGATTTGTTTTGGAGACTTTGGAGATTCAACATCCTGCCTTATTCGCGCCAGCGGGAAAGAGATCTATTGGTTACAGTTTGGTTCAATTCCCTTTATCATGGTCCCCTTTGGGGTTTGTGTCCATTCCTAACAATTCTATTGTTCCTGCTTCTTTCAAACGCTTTGAAATAAATTTTGCTTTAACCTTTAAATGTGGATTTGTTTTGGAGACTTTGGGGATTCAACATTTTGTTAGGGATCCTTCTTCCTTAGCGTCCCGAGTCTGATTGCAATCATGAGCGGGACAGAGGGGAACGTATCTACCACGGTACCGACAACAGTACCTACGACGGTGCCTACGACAGTTCCCGCAATGGAGGGGGACTTATTCGGAGTCCCGGTCACCTCTGCGGGCCCACTGATCACCACGGCAGCCGGCTGGGTCCCTACGATGGGAGCAAC
>NW_015163822.1:0-8375 GCF_001447785.1 Gekko japonicus | reverse complement strand
GCCTGAGATTGTGTACGGATTACCGTGGGTTGAATGCTGTGCCTGCTACCAATGCCTACCCTTTGCCGTTAATTAAGGATCTCGTAGCGGAAGCTACCAAGGGGAAATTGTTTTCTAAGCTAGACCTACGGGACGCATACTTTCGGGTGCGCATCAAAGAGGGGGATGAGGGGAAGACGGCATTCAATACCCCACTGGGACAGTTTGAGTACCTGGTCATGCCCTTCGGGCTTCAAGGGGCTCCGGGGGTCTTCATGAACTTGATTAATGAGGTCATGCATGATTTGCTATTCAAAGGGGTGATTGTTTATTTAGATGACGTGTTAATTTACTCCCAGGACCTCCCCTCACATGTCAAGTTGGTTAGAGAAGTACTCAAACGGTTGCACAAGCACAAGCTTTTTGCCAAGCTGTCTAAATGTGGATTTGTTTTGGAGACTTTGGAGATTCAACAGTCCATCACCACCTGTTATAAAAAAAACTATTGTTATTTTTGAGATATAGATTGTATTTTTGTATACTTAATGGACTGAGGAAAATTTAAGAATATATGCACATTTGCAGTATTCTTGTTATTATTTTTGCCCCTGGAGAAAATGGCTGCTGTGGAGGGTGGACTCTGTGGCATTGGACCATGCTGAGGCCCCTCCCCTCCTCACCCCAAACCCCACCCTCTCCTGGATCCACCCCCACCTGGCAACCCTACCCATCTAGTTCAAAGCCTCACCTGGCTGCGGCTCTCTATGGTTTCAAGCAGAAGATCTTTGGTCAATTGGCATTTCACCACTAGGGCCTTTCTTCCCCTGTCACGGTCCAGTCCAGGTTTGCATGGGAATGTATATTCATGAAGGTATTGACTAGAACAAGTTCCATGGCAAACTTTTTTAGCCCAGTTTCTGAAAAAAGTGCAACCTTTCCCTTGGAGGATGTTGGTTCCCGGGCGGGCCAGATGGAGAGGGGAGAAGGAGGGTTGTGCCTGGCCAGGGTGGGCCTGGAGCCATCCTCGGGGCACTGCCAGCATCCCTGGGGTTTGCCTTGGCCTGTGCTGGTCTGGGAGGTGTTGTGTGGCCTCCCCCTCCCCCGCTGCACCCAGCAGTGTTGCCGGGTCCTCGGTTGCTTGGGCAGAGATCTGGCCCTGGGTGCCAGGCAGAATGATCTGGTGCGCCACGGTTGGCACGTGTGCTGGGGGTTACCTACCCCGGGGCTAGTGTTTGTGACCAGCGACGCTCTCCTCTGCTAGTACTTTGAAAAGTTAACAGAAGAATCCTTCCCTTCTTTTGAAAGCTTGTGCCCTTCCTCTTGTACCCCTATGGCCAGATTTAGATGTGATGCTGGGCCTGTAAAAGAACACCTGCCCCGTGGCATTCCACACACCTGGCATTTAATGTAAATCAGGACCCTCACTGTGACGCAGGCAGGGTTTGCGTGATGCTCACCATGGCCACCAATTACTGGTGTGCTAACGAAACACTTGCAGGTGAGGCAACCCATTTCAGTGCAGAGGACACAGTAGCAATAAACAACAGCAGCACCATCCTGTGTCTGATTGCATCAAGGTTCTGTTGTCGTGGTTCTGCATGCTGGTGAAACAATGTGTGGACAGAATTAGCCTGGTCGCAGTGGCTTCCTTTCAGCATTTTGCTATTGTGAGGTGGTGTGGGGGGGAGGGGAGGGGAGGGGCGTAGAGGGAAGGAACTAAGAGTTGCAGTATTACACACACATAAAAATCCAGGAACTGAAACCAGAGCCATGAAGAATCCCTAATGCACGGGCTTATTGTGAGCTCCAGAATTTAGGGCAAACTGCTGTTGCTGCCTCCCCCCACCCCCCCATGCTTTCTTCTTAGCTGGAGAGCTTCCGGCACAGTGCATTAACTCTTTGTGTGCCATGTGGACTCCCTCAATGGTCTGATTCCAGCCAGCCTCCAAAGTTCACGTGGGTCCCTGCAGCTGAAGGCCCCCGGCAGGGCTGCTGATCACAATAACTCTGGTTTCCTGTTAGGGTTCCCCAGATTTCAGGGGCTCCAATCCACCACTGTCCAGCTTTCCACCCACAAACAGCCCCCTCCCACATCGCCATCATGATGATGTCACCCGGTAGTGATGTCATCACATTGCTGCCATTGGGGGGGGGGTTGACACTCTAGTTTTGGGGCAAACTATATGGTTTTGAGGGCAAAAAACCATAGAGTTTTGCCCAAAACCTAGAGCATCACCCCCGACACCAGCAATGCGATGACGTCACTTCCGGGTTGTGTCATTGTACCGTGTGTGTGTGTGCTTTGCGCGCATGGCAAAAGGTCCCAGTGAGGGCCCAGGAGCCGCCCCCCCTCCCATGAGATCAGAGGTCATACCTGGCAACCCTGTTCCCTGCAAAAGATGTGAGGTTTTCTTTTCTTGGGTGGGAAAAAGATCTAGCAAGAGACCCGCCCCCGCTTCTCTTCCACCCACATTTGCATCGCTACGAAATCCAAGCCACGTCTCTGCCGTCTATAAATATTGCCGCGGGGGCCATCTTTCGGAGGGCCGCAGTCTCATCGCCCTCCCACAGCCCACTGAACACATTTGCATCCTCCGTAACACCCTTTTCCAGCCGGGATCAGAAGGCAAAACCCAAGTGCTCTTTTCTCTCGTATCAGGGTGTCTGTTTGTGTGTTTATTGGGTTTTTACGCCACCCTCCCAGCCGAGGCCGGATCAGGGCAGCTTACATAAAATCAGTACATAATTTACAATAAAACATGAATCAAATTAGATGAAAACAATTCTAAAATCATTAACCGATACAACTCAATAAAGTGCTAGTAGCGTTCATTCTTGATGGCTGTGATTACTCAGTCCACAGTTGGTTCCTCAGTCTTCTTTTAATTGTACTTCCAGCGGCTGACTTGAGCTGTCATTAAGAGTTTCAGGGAAGCAGAGAGAGCTCTCTCACCTTCAGCTATCAGTCATTAGTTGTTAACGGTGGGGGTGGCCCCAGAGGCCTGGCAGCTCCGCTTTACAGGCCCTGCAGAACTGCACGAGGTCCCGCAGGGCCCTGACCTCCTCGTGGAGCTCACTCCACCAGAGTGGAGCCACCACCGAGAAAGCCCTGGCCCTGGTTGTTGCCAACCTGGCCTCCCTAAGACTTGGGAGGGCCAGTCGGCTCTGGGGCCCCGATCGCAGTGCTCTCTGGGGAACATGTGGGGAAAGGCGGTCCCTCAAGTATGCAGGTCCTTGGCCATAAAGGGCTTTAAAGGGAAGAACCAGTGACACTTGTAGACTGCCACCCCCAGTGGCCTCCATCAGAACTGTCTCAGAGGTACAGGGAAAAGCTGGCATCAACCGCCTACCCTGAGGTGGGGCAGATTTCTGGTGGGCTCCCTGCCCACATGCCTCCCTGCCCCTCCCCCTTCCTGTGCAAATGTTGCCGGCAGGGATGGCCACTGGAACTTCCAAAACCTGGAACTTGCCCTGCTACAGGGACAGACAGGGAGGCAAAAATGGCCCCGGAAAGGGGAGGGAAAGGGACTGGCCTTGCCTTCCCTTGGAGTGGGGAGGGGAGGGGCAGTCTCCTTGCAGTTTCTTCCTGCCTCACACCTGCCAGCTCATCCCTGGACCTGCCCGCCTTGTGTCGGTGGCAGCCCTCACCCCCTTCATGGTGCCCCCAGCCCACTGTGGCCGTGGCTCCCACCCGCCGGTGCTGGGGTATCCTCCTAGGAGGCCATCCCCCTTGGTAGCTGTAATGGCCAGTCCTCCCCCCGCAGATCTTCGATAGCAGTTTTGTGCCTCCCGAGTGCCTGCAGGCCCAATTCCAGTAGCAGCCAGGGCCCACAGGGAATTATGGGCAACCATTTGCATTATATCATTTCTGCTCAGAGCAAATAGCAGCTCCTGGGGTGGTTTCAGGCTGTGAAGAGGGTGTGTGTGGGAGGCCGAAACCCCTTCTCCTTGCACGCTTGGCTTCAGCCTCCCACACACACCCTTCTCATGTCCTGAAACCACTCCGGGAGCACTGTTTGCTCTGAACGAAAATAGCAGGAGTTGTTGCCCATAATTTTCGCAGTTATGAATTGGGCCCCAAACTCCCATCACACACCTGACAGACAGTCCTCAGGGCAGCCACAAGGACTTTGCAACATGTGAGTAACCCTAAAGTGCATCTGCTGCAAAGCAGCACAGATAGAGAGAGCAGAGCTCCACTGCAAAGCTCACTTGGGGATGTTGGGTCAGTTCACAGCCCTTGCCCTAGCCTACCCCACAGGGTTGTTGTGATGATAAAATAGAAGAGGGAAGAACCTGCTCTGTGATCTTTGGAGGAAGGGTAAGAGAAAATATAGATTGATAGCTCATCTAAAATGAAACATGAATGGCAGCTGGAAATCTCCGGATCCTGCGGTTACTCTGGCCCCTGCCTGTCAGAGATGAAGAAGGTCTGAGGGGTGGGTGCAAGAGGCTCAGCAAACAGGACATTGACCAGAGTTACATGCAGGTCTTGTCCCCAAAGAGGATTGTTCAGTCGTTCCCAAGTGCTGTTTCCAACAAAAACATTGGGCTGCTTGAGGGAGCAAAACACATCCATCCCGCGCGAATTCCTCACAGCCAGGTCAACTTTCTGCATTTCCTTCAATGTTATTTTTGTTCCTGCCACCCCATCTCGGGAAGCCATTGAACTGTCTTGGATTGCCTGTTCCGTCCTTGGATGAGGGCTGATTTCCCTGAGACGGGGTCCACAGGGCGTGGGGACCTGTGAGCTGTGACACAGTCAGGTGTGATTTGTGGGACTGGTGGGGGAGATTCAGCTTCCTGCTCCACCCCTTACCCGGAACTGAGGAGGTCCAGGGAAGGAACTCTGTGGCCTGGATGTAGTCAATGGTGTGGGACCACATGGTCTTCTGCACTGGGCCAAATAGCTCCCATCGGGACCATTTTTATTTGGAGTAACAGTGTAATAGAGAACATGAACAGCATGTATGACTGTGTCACTGTTCACAGGATGGAGACGTTGTAAAATTTGTCTTGTGGAAAGGAAGGGCCTTGGATTGCCAGCAGTGTATGACGCCCATTAAAACTGATTACAGATCAGACATAAAAAAAGACAGGTGCAGCACTTGTGCCACACCTGACATTTGTGCACTTACGTTCTTTCCCCTGCTCTTTTCCCAGGATTGACAAAACAATGCTTGCCAGCCTGAAGATCAAGTAAGTTGCCATTTTCTGTCTTTCCACTGGGTGGGTCGTGGGTCATGGACGTCTCTGGTCACGGACGTCTCTGGGTCACGGACGTCTCTGCAGTCACCTAGTTCCATCGTGCTGACTTGGAGGACTTGGGCCCTGATGAAATAAACCGCCAGTGGCTTCCTTTGGGGTGTGTGGTGGTGGTGGTGGGAGGCCTCCTGCGATGACCCTGCTCCGGCTGAGTGGGCAAACCTGCACCCGGCATGTAAACTTCAGATCCGACGTGAGGGGCTCGCAGGACTGAACGCTCGTCCATGAGGAAAAGGCCTTGCGCACAGAAGACTAGCATGCCAAGCTGTCCATTTGGCCCACCTCTGTGTGGGGGTGGGGGAGGAGAGGAGTGTTTCTTGTCTGCTCTAAAACGGATGACTGATGTGTTGCGCATGGATGTTCTTGGACTGCAGGTTGGGAACAGAGGGAAGGTCTTTCATTACCTAGGCAACCATGTGACTTTCTTAGCACATTGCGCATCATAACACCTTGCCCCACAGTTCTGAGCGCATGCCAGGAGCGGCTACCAGCTGTCTGCCTGGTTTGATATGAAAATGCTGCCAACAGGGCAGATGTGAAAGTGGCACAGATGCTTGAAATCCTGCCCTTTCAAAATGGTGAGAAGGGATGAGCAAATCTTATTTCACTTCTTTTAATATTCCATTTACACTGTTGCCAGTGTTTTGGCTCTCCACTTTTCACTGTCACATTTTGTATCAAGCATGCATGTTGTATTTCCAGTTAATTCTAAGGCTTGGTACCGACATGATGCAAAACTGGGTTTATGTGAGCTATGGTTAGTTTGTGAAACCAGCATTCATCCAGTTCATGCTTAAGCCCACGTATGTGTTGACAAATGCTTGTTTTGACACCTTTGCTGTAGCCAGGTGTTCTGTAGCAAAAGATGGGAAGGCACCATGGCTCAGTGGTAAAGCATCTGCTTGGCGTGCAGAAGGTCCCAGGTTGAGTCCCCAGCAACTCTGGTTAGAAGCATCAAGCACGATGTGATGTGAAAGACCTTCTCCTGGGACCCTGGAGAACTGGTGCTAGTCAGACTAGACCACCCAAGGGTCTAACTCAGTATACAGCAGCTTCATGGATGTCATCAGGTCTGGTCAGAAAGGATAACTCTAGGCAATGTAGGTACTACATTTTATCTACTCTTGAACCAATCAGCATTCTGTTGACTGTACCTCAGAGCAGGCCCATAGCCAGGAATTCTGAATTCAGGGGGCCTTTAAATAAGTCAGGGAGTGCCACAAATAAAATAAAAAATTGGAAGGGGGGGGGCCTGGGCTGGATGGGAAGTCAGGGGGCCTTGGCAGTAAGTCAGGGGCCAGGCTGTCCGACTCAGTAGAAGGCAGCTTCCCGTGTCCTTGTTAAGGAGAGAGGGACCGTGGCTCCGTGGAAGAACTTCTGTTTACCTGCAGAAGGTCCCAGGTTCAGTCCCCAGCATCTCCATCACCACCCGCATGGTGTAGTGGTTAAGAGTGTTCGACTACTAACTGGGAGACCTGGGATTGAATCTCCACTCCTCCCATGGAAGTTTGCTGGGTGACTTTGGGCCAGTCACTCTCTCTCAGCCTAAACTACCTCACAGGGGTTTTGGGAGGTGAATGATGTAAGGTGCTTTGGGCCCCCACTGGGCAGAAAGGCAGGGTATAATTTAATCTCCACCTATAATAATCAGGGCAATGTGAGAAGACTCTACTTGAGATCCTGGAGAGCTGCTGCCAGTCAGATTGGATAATATTGACCTTGATAGACCAAGGGTCTAAATCTGCAGACGGCTCCTTCTTGTGCTGGAGTAGTCCAGTGCCCATTTCCCCCTGATCTTCTTTGGTTCCCTTGCAACACATCATGCTTTAGTACTCAAGGAACAATGCTTGTCCTTGGTGTGATGGCTTGACAGGTTGACAGATCTCCCGCGCTCGGCTGACACACAGGTTGGCAGGATCCCAGTGCTGCCAGCGGGGCCGGTTTCATCACATCCTGAAGGCTGCCTGCTTGTGAGTCAGTGAGCGAGAAGCAATAACATTCCCAGCTCTGGGCTCCGGCTCCTTATCTATCAGCCAGAGTCTCTGTAGGGCAGCTTGAACAGGAAAACTATTTCCATCTGCCAGCCTGACTTTCAGGGCTGGAGTAATGATGAAAGGGAGCTGGCATGGGCAGATAGGTACAGAGCGTGGTTCACAGCCAGCATTTCTATTGTCTGTGGTCTGACCCAGATGTTACATGTGGTGCAAGTTGGGTCAGGGTAACCCCTTCACGGTAACCCCATGTTACCTAAATTGGGGGTCTCCAAATTTAATTGGGGGAAATTAGCACAATTGGAGGCAGAGCCTGCGAGAGGGGGTAACGAGTGACATCTCCACCAGGGTTTCTGGGGATTTCCCCCTTGAGAACTCTCGAAATAAACCTGTCCAAATTAAATAGAAAGGATTTTAATTAAAAGGAATAAAAGAGCAAAACATGCACAGGAAGGGAAGGACGCAGAGATATAAAATGGCTTGGCGCCCTTCCAGCCTACGACCCATCCCAAGGGTAGTTGGCAGTGGTGCCAGGATTCAACCCCCTCTCCGTCATTGGTACTGTGCAATGCCAGGTCCATTAACAACAAAACCTCAATCCTTCGGGATTTTGTGATTGAACAACAGGTGGACCTGGTGTGTGTGACCGAGACCTGGGCGAGGGAGGGCGAGACGGTGGCTCTCACCCAAATGACCCTGCTGGATTACTCGGCCCTTTACCAATCGTGGACTAGGGGGCGGGGGGGAGGAGTGGCACTTTTTATTCGGGAGGCTTACTCCTTCAGGGCACCCCCGAGTGTTCAGATCGCGGGCTTGGAATGTGTCGGCGTGATGCTGGAGGCTGAGGAGAGTTTGGCGACTTGGCTGGTGTACCGACCACCTACCGTCCCTGCTGGAGGCCATATCAGGCTGGGCGTTGGACCACTCTAGACTGGGCGTTGGACCCACTCTTGGGTGATTTCAATGTCTATGCTGAGGACATGACCTCCAGCCTGGCTACGGACCTAGTGTCGTCCACTGGGGCTCTCGCAATTTGTATCGGCCCCCACGCATCGGGCCGGTCACGTGCTCAATTTGATCTTTGCGATGGGGGTGAGGGTGGACCGGATCGCTGCTGAGGCAGTGCCATGGTCGGACCAC
>NW_015163821.1:1664-29813 GCF_001447785.1 Gekko japonicus | reverse complement strand
CCCCCAGGTTATGCAGACTCACATACCAAATGGTCGCTGCTCCTCGTAGTCTTGCCGCGACGACGTCGATCTGGCTGCTGTCATCAAGGAACAGGTGCCCAGAGCATTCGAGGAACTTTCTAACTCTCACCACAAAGTACGCCAGCTCATCAGGGTTCCCATCGAATGTAGCTTCGATGAGGTCCTTGGGGCGCTGGTTCACCAGGGGTCTCAGCTCCAGGGCTGGAACCTCCCTCTGTCGGGGTGCAGGTCGCGGCAGTTGACCATCCGGTACCACGGGTTGTTCTTGCTCGCCCCAATCTGGTGGTTGCCAGCCAGGCCCCTGCTGACCATCGTCCCCACCTTCATCCGGCTGATGCAAACGCTCCCACATCTCCTCGAAGGTTCGCATGACCATGTCGGGAAAAGTGGCCATCATTTCTTCAACCGCCTGTTGGAGTTGTCAGACGTTGCAGTCGGTTGTCTCGATTCTGCTCATCACCCTCTCCTCCAGAGGGTTTTGGGTCTCTTTGCTTTGTTTCCTGTCCGTCACCCATGACGGGGCCGACGGCTCGTCAAAGCCGACTCCCAGGGCTTCTAAGCCCGAGTCTCCCCAGTCTGTGTCATACAGGCTCTCCTGCAAGCCAGCTCCCATATGGGAGTAAGTTTCTCTGGTAGTAGCCACGTCAAACTGGCTCCAGCTCTGGCGGTCGTGTCCCCGAGGTCTGGGGCGATACGGGGCTCCACGCGGTGTTACGAATGCTTTGCCACATTTTGGGATGGCCCCTCTGGCCGGGGTATACAGCGGGAGGGCTTCTGTCACCGGTACCGACGCCGAGGTCTCCGGGGGATCCTCCCCGTGATCTGAGTCCCCATGTTCGGATCCATGTGGAGATTTCTCCAGGTTAGGTTTCTCCTCACCTCTGCTCATATCGGGGTTGATAGATGCTTCAGGATGGAGAAAGGCTGATTCTGAACAGTATGTCAGACTCACAGCGAACAACAAAATGGAGGAAGGTTTTATTTTATTGAAGCCATGAAGTACTTAGAACAACTTTTCTGTTTGGAATAACACAAAGGGCTTGAGACTGGGATAATAAAGCAAGTTCAAAATAACATGGGCCAATAGATATGATTCCCGCACCCACCTTGAGGCTCATCTCGCGCTCAAACCTTGAGAAAGCAACGGCTGTAGCTAATTAAACAATTCTTCTATTCCCACACTACTGTTCATTATATACTAAGCAAAAAGCCTCCAAAAGTGCACCACCACTTTGGCTGATAAGGTTCCTTCAAAGCAACGCTAGCGTACATGGAAAGGAATGCAGTTAACTATGAGCGCTGGAGGGTGAGGGGGGACATGCGCACCAGAGTGTAAGCCAGTGAAGGGAAAGCAAGATAGGAGGGGGTTGAAACACATCTCATATACACGGAAAGGACATATTGGCAGCTTGCTGACAAAAAGCCCCATTGTGGAAATAAATACAACGGCATCTAGAAAGAGGCTCTGGGCGGGTGCCTCTTATACACGGCCTGAGAGGATGGGGCATGGGAGATTTCATTGGCTGCGCAGATTTTTTAAAATGTTGATTTGGCAGCAACTACCACCACAGCACAAGGATCTTCCATGCTGTGTCAGAATTCTACATGTAGTGTCAGAATTCCAAAAGTGCCTGCAGGCTCAAAAGGTTTGGGGACCCCTGGTTATGGCTTTCAGACATTATGACCATGCATACCAGTAGGCTGGACACTGCATGGAAATCCTCCTGATATGTGCAGTTGTCATGTTGTCTGAAAGGGGCAAAGTGTAGATATAATATGTGTAAACCTGAACCTTGAAAAATTGGGTTTGGTATAGCATGTACAAAATGCTGTATGCACTGGCAAAAACTATATGTCACCCCTTTCAAACAATCTCCACGTATTCAAAGGATCACAGTTGGCACACGATCCCAGGATTCAGATCATAATATCTGAAGATCCCTTGCAACTTCACATTTTGAATAAGTTGTATTCAATGTTACAGAAGGGAATAGGGTTGCTAACAGTGGGGGGAGGAGCAGGGGGGTAGGGTTGCCAGGTCCAGGTTGGTAAAATCCTGGAAATATTGGGAAGGAGCCTTGGGAGGACAATGCCATACAGTCCACCCTCCAAAGCATCCATTTTCTTTAGGTACTACTAGACCGGTCAAATCACATATCCTAGAGCACTCTTCCAGGATTTGCAATAACATTCTTGAAGCTCCCATTACTCACAATTTATTGAAAATGTTCATGGGGAGGAGGATTTTAGATATTCTGTCTTGTATGTAGCTAAGGAACGAACAGAAAGACACAACAGGAATTATTATGTCAGGAAACCAGATGGATTTTCAAGCTTAATACCATGACACCCCAGGGTCTCAATGCCAATTTGGACTTGAGTTGTTTATATTCCTTTTGCATGGATTGTTACTATAAGTAATTTTTCTGTAAGCAGCATTCCTTATATTTCTAGTGGAGTTGGTTATATTTATAGAAATGATAATAGATCTATGAAATGTAACTTTTGAAGGCTCAGGTCACCTTAAATGTAGGAAATATAAAACCTCACCTGCAACCAATTTGGACTGAAGGAGTAGTTTTTAGTGTAAGGTCTAGAGGTGACAAAAATGTAGAACTATCCAAATCTCTGGGAGAAAGCATACAGAGAGGAAGCTGAACCAGAGAAGATTTCACCAAGTGTATTACACCAAGTTGGATGCTGGTGAGGTATATTATAATTTTTGTGTTGTATAATGATTAATTGATGGATATTTTTATAGCTACATGTATTCTGCTCTGAAGAAGCCTATGGAAACAAGTGTTTGAGCAAGCCTGTCTTTTATGCTATTTTATGCTATTTATACTATTTGTCTACAACCGTTTATGCTATTTGTCTACAATCCAGTACTATTTTATTTATTTATTTATAACCCGCCCTCTCCACAAGCAGGCTCAGGGCGGCTCACATTGCCTGGCACAATGTGCCAAGATTCATATACAGTTAAAACATTTAAAACTTAACATTTAACACTGTTAAAACATTTAAAACATTTAAACAATCGCCGATCGCCGAATAAAGTGCACTCAGTAATTAGTAACCAAGATGGCGTAACATGTCATGCAGACTCAGGCAATTACATGCTCCTAGGCGGTTTGGCTCAATCTCACTGCAGCCAGTCTCCACCACAGATATTAATAGTGGTCGTTGATGGTGATGTGGGCGGCTCCTAATTGAAGGCCTGGTGGAAGAGCTCCGTCTTGCAGGCCCCGCGGAACTGCAGAAGATCCCACAGGGCCCTGATCTCCTCTGGGAGCTCATTCCACCAGTAAGGAGCCGCCACTGAGAAGGCCCTGGATCTAGTAGCTGCGAGCCTGGCCTCCCTGGGGCCTGGAATAACCAGCCGATGTTGTGCCCCTGACCTGCTCTCTGGGGTATATATGGGGAAAGGTGGTCCCTCATGTATGTTGGACCCTGGCCATTTAGGGCTTTAAAGGTAAGTACCAGCACCTTGAAGTGAATTTGGTATGCTATTGGCAGCCAGTGCAGCGCCTTCAGCACCGGCCGGATGTGCTCCCATCTAGGGAGACACATCAGTAGCCTGGCCGCGGCGTTCTGCACTAGCTGCAGCCTCCGGTTTTGTGCCAAGGGCAGCCCCATGTAGAGAGCATTACAATAGTCTAGCCTGGAGGTGACCATCGCATGGATCACTGTAACCAGGTTGTTGTGATCGAGGAAGGGAGCCAACTTCTGAACCAGCCGCAGGTGGTAGAAGGCCAACTTAGCAGTGGCTGCTACCTGGGCCTCTATTGCCAGGGAGGGTTCAGGAGGGTTCCAGGAGCACTCCCAAACTCCTAACCACTGGCGCAGTACTAGAACTAGTACAAGAAAGACACAAAGATTTATTGTTTGTTGCATTTTATTTGCATTGGATGATGCTTGAGGTGAAGAGGACCAGGGAGACTCCTGCAATAGAGAAGAACTTTAGATTATTGGACTGTGCTTGTGAACAGCGTGGAATCGGTTTTTTTAATGTTTATTCTTGTGTGAATGTACAGAAATGTATTCATATTTATCTTTTTTTTGAAAATCTAAAAAAGAGTGATATTCCTTTCATAAATATATCACGGTTATTATTGACTATTTTCTACTAACCTCCAGGTGGTGGCTGAAGATCTCCTGAGAGTACAATTGATCTCCAGGTGACAGAGGTCAGTTTTCCTGGAGAAAACAGTTGCTGTAGAAGGTGGACTCTGTGGCATTATACCCTGCTGAGGTCCCTCACCTCCCCCAACCCCACCCTTGTCAGGCTCCATCCGCAAAATCTCCAGGTATTTCCCAACTGGAGCTGGCAACCCTTCCCATAAGTAGCAAACTACAGAGTTCCCATTCGTTGAGAGGTGATGGTTTAGAGAAAGTAAAAGACAGTGAATGGATGAAGCAGTCCCTCCTCCACCCCAGTGGGCCATATTAGGACTTTGATGCTCCCATGCTTCAGAGTTAAGTTTTCAATGCTGTTTTTTACTTATGTATTTTTACTTATTTTATCCATAGGCCATCTTACTCACTGAGCCTCAAGGTCAATAGCATAATAACTCTCTTGGATGGCCCAGGCTAGCTTGATCTCATAAGTTCTCTTTTATGCCGCCGCTTTTATTTTGAACGCCAACTTACGGTTATTAAATGTGTCATTGTCATTTTATCACAGTGGTTTCTTGTTTGTTGGCATCTATCTGCACACTGTGACCCCTTAGCATATCTTTTTTGACTTGACTTTTTATTGGGGATATTGACACACCTGTTATATAAAAAAGCATATGTATAAATTCTAAGTGTATGTATCATATAGGAGTTTACTTTTTCAGTGTTAATGTTCTACACCTTTAAGGCATAAGTATAACAACATGCAGCTGTCTGGAATCCATTAGATAGTTCCTTTAGAACTGCTTTCTAGAGTGAGAAGTGTGGAGCATTGTCAGCCTATCTCTAAGAAGGCTTTTAGCCAGATAGATATGAAATGCTGAAATGCTGAAATGCACTCACTTCATAGAGAGCTACCGGCCAACAATGTGAAATGGAGAGCAAATGCCAGGCAATTTAAAGTAGGCCTGTTGCCACATAAAAATTTTGGACTGGCTGCTACGAAGAAATTCAAGTTATTGGCTTGCTCCTATTCTAGAATATGCAATGGAACTGAAAGTAAGTTTAAAATTATTTTAGTTAAAAGTGATAACAAAAGTATTACATTCAGCTTCATGTTTGTTTCTACTCCTCAAAACTATGCTTTTTACAGGATAATTTATTAAGAAGAAAACACCTTCCAACTCTATAAGTACTTTATAAGATTACTCTTGAGGAAGATAGCTGAAATGAGTGTAAAAACCAGTGTACTCATCGAGAAAGAGAAAAGAGAAAAGGAATATGCTGGACTCTGTTGAGAAAATGAATAAGTTGGACTCTGTTTTAATGCAAAATGTCTACAGAATGTATTAAATGTGTCATTGTCATTTTATCACAGTGGTTTCTTGTTTGTTGGCTCTACAGGCATGGCAAACCACCTCTGAATGTCTTTTGCCTTGAAAACCCCACCGGATCACTATGAGAAGGTTGCAACTTGACAGCATGTTCCACCCCCACTTTCCACCTTCCACGTCAGAAGACATCCAGTGAACAATACTGTACTACAGAATTAAACAACAATGTGAACAAAAAAAGCAATAAACAATGTAATAAATAGGATTGCAATGGTAGAGGACAATACAGTAAAATCTAGGCTTGCCAAGTCCCCCCGGGGGGCGGGGAAACCCCCGCTCAATGGGTCTGTTACCCGCCGGCCCAAATCGGGCCGCTGGGGGGAACCCCACCCCCAAAATACTGGGAACGTGTAGTCGTGCCCGGCGTGATGATGTCACCCGGAAGTGACATCATTATGCCGGGCACATTGCAGGGGGACGCGCTATGATTTGAGGGGAAACTCTATGGTTTCCCCTCAAATCATAGTGGTCCCACCCCCAACGTGACCGACACGAAGACATCACTTCCAGGTGGTGTCATCACAGTGCGCGTGCCAAAGACGGGGCCCGGGACTCCCCCACTATAAGGTAAGTTGCACTTGGAAACCCTAGTAAAAAGGGGGGGGGAACCTGGAACCATTATTTAGGCGCTGAAATGTCAGATTAGCCTCTCATACTTCCTTCAAGGAGACTTCATATTTATTTATTTATTATTTTGATTTTTATCCCACCCTCCCGGCCAAGGCCAGTTCAGGGCAGCTTACAACAGATAAAATTCCAGCAATACCTATATATTCTAAAATAATTAATATAAATAGAATGTTAAAACCAAACATTAACGTCAGCTCCATTGGTCTGCTTCAGATGTCTTGGGGGGTTGGCTCGGCAGTAATTAAAGGGTTCAGCGGATCAGGGTTCTTCCACCACAGAATGTCAATTGGTGTTACTAATAGCAGTGGTGGTCGTGATGGTAGTAATAGTGGTGGTGGCAGCTCCAAAAGCCTGGCGGAAGAGCTCTGTTTTACAGGCCCTGCGGATACATTAGGTAAAGGTAAAGGTTCCCTTGCTCGAAAGCCAGTCGAATCCGACTCTAGGGTTGCGGTGCTCATCTCCGTTTCCAAGCCGAAGAGCCAGCGCTGTCCGAAGACGTTTCCGTGGTCATGTGGCCGGCATGACTAAACACCAAGGCGCACAGAACGCCTTGCGGATACATTAGGTCATCTTATTTTTTTTCCCCCTCACATCCTTGTATAATAGATCGTGGTGGTCAACCATGTTGGTCTGAAGGAGGAGGATTTATACCCTGCCCTTCACTTGGAGTCTCAGAGCGGCTTACAAACTCCTTTCCCTTCCCCTCCCCACAATGGACACCCTGTGAGGTAGGTGGGTCTCAGAGAAATCTTTCCAGGACTGTCCTTGAGAGAACAGCTCTTGTCAGAACTATGGCTTGCCCAAGGTCATCCAGCCAAGTGCAAGTGGAGGAGTGGGGAATCAAACCCGGTTCTCCCAGATTAGAATCCGTGCACTTAACCACTACACCAAACTGGCTCTCACACCAAACTGGCAGTAGAACAAATTTAGAGTCCAGTCAGGCACCTTTAAGACCAACAAAGTTTTATTCAAGGTTATGAGCTGCTGTGTGCATACACACTTCTTCAAATACATTGGAATGGAAGGTAACAGTTCAAACTTAAAGATAGGGGCTGAATAGACAATTAACATCATCTTCATCATGTTAGATGTTAATTTGCTGTTCAGCCTCTTGTCTATAAGTTTGAACTGTTACCTTCCATTCCAATGTATTTGAAGAAGTGCACATGACAGCTCATAACCTTGAATAAAACGTTGTTGGTCTTAAAGGTGGACTCTAAATTTGTTCCCTTGTATAATAGGTTATACAATAGGATATACAATAGGTTATACGATATACAATATAATAGGAGCTGCGGTGGCTCAAGTGGTTAAGACACTGAACTGCAGGCTGTGGAAGGTCAGTAGTTCAGCAGTTCGAGACCCGAGTGTGCCGCACGACGGAGTGAGCTCCCGTCTCTAGTTCCAGCTCCTGCCAACCTAGCAGTTTGAAAGCAAGAAATTGCAGGTAGATAAATAGGTACCACTTCAGTGGGAAGGTAACAGCGTTCCGTGCGCCTTGGTGTTTAGTCATGCCGGCCACATGACCACGGAAACATCTTCGGACAGCGCTGGCTCTTCGGCTTTGAAATGGAGATGAGCACCGCAACCCTAGAGTTGGATTTGACTGGCTTTCGAGCAAGGGAACCTTTACCTTTTATAATAGGTTAGCCTGAGGATTACTGCCCAGCTCCAGTTTATCCAAGGAGTTTCAGGTATGAATAGGGATTTGAACTTAGGACTCTCTGGAGGCTCCCATGGTGCTATGTCCTGCTTGGGAGTGACACCTATTTGGCAGATATCACATAAATCCTACTTCACCTTGATATGAGGAGGAACAAAATATACACAGATGATCATACAGATTTGTATCCAGGTTTGTTAAAAAGCACGGAGAAAATAGTCTGTGTGGGGGAAAAACGCACGGCAAAGGAGTCTTACAGCAAGTAATTGGTAGAGCAAGGAAATAAAATTTAAGTGGCTATTTAAACAAACCTCTTTCCAATTACTGCTTTCCTTTCTGTCACAGACAATTATTCTCACCTTTGACATAACCTGAGTGCCTAGGAGCAATATTGGTTTTTCCCGATCTACAATCCAGGGCATGCCGCAAAGTCCCTTTGAAATGAGCTCAAAACAGATTAATGCACTTGGGAAGAGGAGCCCCACTTGATGTGTCCTCTTATGATGTCATTCTGAGGCAGCTTTAAACTTCAGGGGTGCTTGGCAAGTGGTAAAATCGATTAGAGGCGCCGTGCGCTGTTTTCTCTTCCAGGAGTGAAAACCATCTGGTAAACAAGAACACTGCTGGTCTGACTCACTGGGCAGGTCCTGATGGGGTCATGGGTGGGAGTCCAGATATGTCATGTTGAATATTAAGAGTAATACTTCCTCATACCTCTAGGCATCTATGTAATCTCAGTCTTCAAGCTGAATGAAGGTTCTTCTCTCCAGAAATGTAACAGGGCACTGGCTCTGGGGTAGGAGTCAAAAGTAGGTTGGGAAGAAAGCTGAGGGTGGGGGAGATAACAATGCATCAGTGCTTTAATAACTAATGTGGGAGATTCCTAAGGCACGCCCACCGGCAAATGGCTCCCTCCAGCACCTTTCCAGAAAACAAGACCCTGGCTGTGGTCACACGCATTCAATAATCCACTTTCAATGCACTTTCCAACTGGATTTTTCCGATTTACACAATTAAAATCCAGTTGGAAAGTGTGCTGGAAGTGGATTGAAAGTAGATTATTTAGTGTGTGTGACCGCAGCCCATATGTTACTTCTCCCCCCCACTTGTTTACCCATGTTTTCACATGTTCCCTGCAGCCATCCAGCAGATGTGGGAACTGCTTTTTTTAAAAAAGGAGAGCCCAAACAGGGGGCGAGATCAATGGGAGTCCTAACAATCTTATGTCAAGCTCAGGCTTAACTTTTGTTTCCTTAAGTTCTGTTTTCTTTCCCCTTTGCTTGTCATGTTGAATTCCTCGGGGGGGGGGATTGTGAGAGTGTATGGGAGTAGGAGCCATACCTGTTCCTGAAGTTGGGCCCCAAGTGTTGGTTGGGTGAATCTCTGTGCCCTGCCTAGGTTAGATATATCTGTCCATGTTGCCATAGAAACGCTAGGGGGTAGGTGTGACGTGGATGAATGTGGAATTTTATGTTTTTACCTATAACTTGTAAGTTCCTGCAGTTTTCTTCAGTCCTAACAATCTGTCAGGTCCCCAGCTAAGTCACCCTCCACACAGTATTGGCAGTAAAATTTTTATTAGATATATGCTTGCTGTAGGTTCAAGAACTCTCGTTAGGACTGAAGAAAACCTCGGGAACTTAGAGGTTATAGGTAAAAGCATAAAATTCCAAATTCACCCATGTCACACCTATTCCCTAGCATTTCTATGGCAACATGGACAGATACATAGTGGATCTAACCTAGGCATGGCAATACTGTGGATTTCATTGAACCTGTCTGTTAAATTTCTCTCAGTCAATGGGATTGAAAAACACTTCATTCTGCACGGTCATGTCTAGGGAATATAATACTTGTCAGCTAGCTGCCATGCTTTCTTTGTTTACCTTCATCCCTGCCTTTGCGCAACCGCACATGCTTGCTTTGCTTGGCTACCATGGGAGGCGCTCTTTCCCCCCCATGCGAACTGGCTCAGCAAGATGGCGCTATCAGTATAACCTTGAAGGAAGGGGAGGGCTTGAATTCCACTACTGGTGTGAATATTTGTGCAAGGACCGGGATTGGGGCCGCCATTTGGGGGACTCCACGCAGACTACTTGGTCGTTGCCGGGGAGTCGGAGTCGGGACAGTGTGTATGACCCACAGCTGAGCTCGGGGAGCTTCAGAGTGACCCTGAGAAGACCCATCACGTTCCCATCAAGGTCTTCGATAAGCCTGGGAAGGGATATAGATGGGAGGCTGGATGGCCTGGAACTGGACTGCTGCACAATAATGCGGGACATGGGTCAGCTGCTCCAGACCTTACCAGGGATGGTGGCCCTGGTGGTGCAGACCCAACTGGCCACCCAACGGGGGCCCCCGATGATCACCCCGGCCCGCTGGTCCCTTGGCCACCTCCACCTCCACCTCCTCCTCTTCCACCGCCTCGTCTCCCCCAGAATCACTGCTGCTGCCAGCGCTGCTGCCACCTCCCCCGTGGTCTACTACCCATGGTCCCGATGGCTCCGCCAGCCATGCCGCAACCCAAGGATTACTGGATGTTACCTTTGATGGTGATCCAGAAAACCTCTCCTTCTTTATTGTGTGGGTGATGAAGTTTGTGAAGCGGTGGGCTTAGTTGTTCCCGGACGAGGAGCAACAAGTGGACTTTATGTCAGCGAGCTGCCATCTCTCTGCTGGGACATCTCACGTCCCTTCCCTTCCCCCCCCCCTGTTTTGCTCTCGTACTTTTCCTCCTCTTAGGCAACTGCTGTAACCAAGGTCGCCAGCTGGTGAGAAGTGGGAGTTATGTCTTCGCACTCATGCTTGTTTAGACTTACCCGTGTGAAATGAACTTGTGTTTAGGGAAACGGGCGTTACTTTCTCATGTACCTTCGCGCCCTTTCTAATCTCCCCGTATCCAGCGGGAAGTGGGACCATTGGTCCAAACCTTGTTCAAAATCCCTTTATTATATCTGTACTGCTGACTAACGTCATTCCAATCAATTCCTGTGTGTTCGTGATCAACCATGTCTTTGAAATAAATCTTGCTTTACTTTTGAACGTGGATCTATTCTCATGCTTGGGGATCTAACATTTTGATTGGAATCCCATTTTCCCCCTCACCTCGAATCTGACAGAAGTCATGAGCGGGGCAGAAGGGAAACCACCATCCCAGGCGGGTGATCGGGGGGACGTCCCGGTTCCCGCCTCAGCATCGAGCTCGGTCTCGATCAGCGGTGCTGTTGGGGGAGTGATCCCTCGACACGAGACCATACCGTAGCCTCCTCCGACCCCATCGCACTGGGGCAGACGGGAGGTACGGGTTGTGGATGATTGGACTATGTTTGATACCCAGGGCACGAAAGAGACGTTTTCTCATCGTGGCAGTGGGCTCTGCGAGAGCCTATTTGAATTGAACAAGGGTTGTACCCGGAAAGACCGCAGAGTTGCCCTCTGGAGAGCTACCAAGACGAAGACGACTTTTGGCCAACCGAAAGGCCGCGTGAACATATACCCAGCCGAGCGGGATCGGGGCGACAGGAGAGCAGAGAGGATCGACTGACAGAGCTGGAAAGAGCTGTGCAGGACCTAATGAGGACAGTAACCGAAGTCTTCAATGCGATACCACAGATGATGGATAATCGTATTGCGGATCGTATGTTTTTTAAAAAACAACTTTATTAGGATATGATAAATATAGTCCAATAATCTCTACAACATTAAAACCCATACCCTCTTCCTCTCCCCCCTTTCCCCCTCTTATTTGGCTTCCAACAGTGCTCCAACCTCCTGCCCAAATCTTATTTCTTCTTCTTTTCCTTATTGTCAATTATGTCCAATGGTAACTAATTTTCTCTATTTAAATTATACATTTCAATCTACGTCTTTACTATTCGTCAACTTCAGTAATTTTCAAAGCTAAATAAACCGCCTCTTACATCCCAATTTTTTTCAACATAATCCTTAAGACTTTCCAATCCTCAAAGAAGTCCTCTGCTTCCAAATTATTAAGTTTCCTCTTCAATTTGTCCATTTCCACCATAAAAAGTAATTTCTTCATCCAGTCTGCAACTTCTGGCACTTTATCTTGTTTCCAACACTGTGCATAAGTCATTCTGGCCGTCGTTATCATGTACCAGATTAATGTCCTTTTTGCTACATTTACTTCCTCCATTTTCAATCCCAGAAGTAATATTTCTGGTTCCTTTTTAAATTTACATGTTACAGTTTTCTCCATTTCTACATGTATCTCAGTCCAGTACTTTTTTGCTTTCTCACAAGTCCACCACATATGATAAAATGAACCCTCTGGTTTTTTACATTTCCAAATTTGTTAGACATATTACTATTCATAATAGCAATTTTTTTTTGGTGTCATATACCATCTATACATCATCTTGTAGCAATTCTCTTTTAAATTATTACACGTTGAAATTTTCATCACATTTTCCCATAAAAATTCCCAAGATGACATCATTATCTCTTTATTCATATTCACTGCCCATTTTATCATTTGTTCTTTCACTGTCTCCTCTTCAGTATACCATTTTAACAATATTTTATACATTTTTGAAATTAATTTTTTCTCCCTCTATCCATACTTTCTCCAAATCATTATATGTCTGCCTAAACCCATGATTTTTTTTGTCCTTTTTGTACAAGTCATATATTTGTCTGTATTGTAACCAACCATATCTTTAGCTTCTTGATCACTGGCCATGCTGGCTAGGAAGGTGGCATTATGTCTGCTAGGAGGATGAGTGAGTTGGTGGCCCTTAGAGTAGACTTGCCTTTCCTGAAGATTTTCAATGAGAAAGCCATGTTGCACCCTAGTTTGGAGTTTTTGCCCAAAGTGGTTTCGTTCCACCTTGCTCAGGAGGTGCTCCTGCCTGTTTTTTCCCCATCGCCTACTTCCAAGACAAAGAAAGCCCTGCACTCCATGGACATCAGGAGGGCCCTATTATATTATATTGACAGAGCATTTATTATGGAAGTCCCAAGAAGGGCAAAATACACAAGGCAAACACTCCTTCTTGGTGAGTAGCTTGTGAAAAATCCCAATGTGGGGCTGCAGTGAAGACGGAAGATGAACACAGAGTTGCACTTACCTGTAACTGATGTTCATTGACATATTCTATGCAGACACACATTCCCTCCTTCCTGCCCTGCTGTGACCTCTGTTAGATTTTTCCTGTTCTGTTGGGGTCTTTGCAGTGGACTGGCAGGAACTGAGGGTGAGAGGGGTGTCCCCCTGGAGCATGTGACGGTTTGGGTGCAAAAACACCACCGCATCAGCTCTGGAGGGGAGGGGCTCCTCCCTTTGGTCATTTTGAGCTAGAGAAAATCCTGTCCAAGGCAGGCCTGTGCACAGAAGACATCGATGAACATCAGTTACAGGTAAGTGCAACTCTGTTTTCTATTGTGATTATATGAAACTCTTGAAATTGCACAATTTCTTTTGCTTTCTACAAAATTTGTTTTCAGTTTTCAGCGCTAGCTTTTGTCATCTGAGAGGTAGGAAAAAATAAGGTATATGTGCCAAAGTAGCATAGTGTGCAGCAGTATGTAGTTCTCTCTCATACATATTGGGTAGTTTGCGGTTTGTAAAAGCTGAGGCATTTATACTTTTTAAAATTTCACAAATGTGTTAAAGCACAATTTAATGAAGTTATAAATAATGCATTTTATATGGTAAATTAGTTTAGGGATGGTTAAAAAGTAGATACTGAATATATTTCAAAACACACACACCATTTTCTGTCCTGCCACCACAAATATTACTTTCCTGTAGCTTCAAGATTTCTGGCAATTTTACCCTCTCAGAACACTGTCGGTTGTGATCCAGTCTACAGTGTGAACTGTTAGGAAAATGGATGTCTTGTAAGCCTTCTCCATATTCCCATTTGATCCTTCATCTCTGCTTGGTATAAACTGCCTGAGGCATGAATAAACTAGTATTGAGAAGAGAAGGAGGGCTGGATATGGAAGGTGTGGGTACAAGTCTTTGATTCCCACTAATGGCTAGTTACACTGCCTGACTGCACTATTGAGGGGCGAGGACAGGACACTCCTGAACCTGCAGAAATCATCACCCACTGTGGAGAGAAGGCATAATACTCCACCTAGAAGACATTTCCCTGATTCATGCTCCGCTACTGGGTGTGTGAAGGTTAATATCTAGTTAAAGAGTGCAGCTCAGGCATGGGCCTCAGGGGCAGCTGGTCCATACAAGCACCTGGGATCAAGCAGCCTCATCAGTTGCCCTGCTGCCCTTCCTCCACCACTAGAACTTTGCCCACCTCTCATACACCCTGTGTGACAAAGGAAATTGATAAAAGGCTCTAAAATGGTGAAAAAACCTGACAGAGGAGACATGGCATTTCTATATCTGCAAAAGACATTCAAGGTGGATGCTCCTCTTACAAAGTTTTCCTACTCAGTCTATTGATACGTCCCCCTCTCAGTTGCAAAATCCATAGGCTTAATAATCAAATATAAAAGAAATAATACGGAGTAAGGTGTTTTTTAAAAAAATTGGTTCTAATTCCTGCTTAATTTGATGTATGAGCAGTACTAGATAGATAGATAGATAGATAGATATTGATATGCATTATAACCAGTCATCCCCATTATTTTAGGATCACAGTGGAATCAACTCTTGTAACTATTCATGGCCCCAGATCTATTTCCTTTCTGGTCTCTGCTATCAATAAACTTGATCTCACCCCAAACCGTCTTCTAAAAACCACTTTATAGATCTGGGGGAAAATGTAAGAAAAATTGGCAGTTCCCAAAAATCAGTACCAAGTGGAAGTCTACTCAGAATCTTAATCAGGTCTGTTTGCAGGGTTTTACTCCCAAGAAAGTTTTCTTAGAATTGCTCTGGTAGAGTCCATTTCTTGATCATTCCCTATTTTTGATTGCACAAAACACGTGCAATTTAATTAATGCATCTAGGTGCTTTACAGACCTCTTTATTGATGGGGATTCCATGACTGGTGACTAGTTGAAGTTCAGACTTGATAAAATGAAATTTAATTAGTTCCAGCAGTATCAGCTACAGCATTTTCTATCAAATATATATCTCTGCAGAACCATACATAAAGTATTCACCAATATATGTTCTGTACTTCTTGATGACACTTACTGGTTATTTGGTAGGTTTTGCAATCTGTGGGACAGCGGTGTTGGAACAGGGATCAAGGATGTCTCATGGCGCATGGCTGTCTGGAGCTCTACCATCTTCCATGCTATCTTGGTGGCAACAAAAGAATGTGCACGTAAATTGATTCATAGGTGGAATTTCACTCGACTGGAACTTCCAGTGCATTGATAAAACTCCCTCCTCCCAGTGTTGGAAGGGATGTAAAGAAATTGGCTTCTTGTGAGATCTGTACTAGACTAAGGTTTCTAGACTTAGGCTGCGGTCACACAGTCACACAGTCCTTTTGATCGGGTTTCGCCGCTGACGTTGGGGGCGTGGCCGAGCTCGTCGGGGGGAAACATATGGTTTTCCCCCCTGACGAGCTCAGCCACGCCCCCAACGTCACGTCAGCGACGTGGCTGCGTCACCTCTGGTGACGCAGCTTCGGGGGCGGGGTTTCCCCCGGGCCCAGATTCCTCCGGGGCGGAACTTGGGGGCTCCGAAGCGGGGGGTTTCCCACCCCCCGGGCACATTTGGGAACCCTACTACCATTTCAGACTGCTGGTGGGGGATGGAATGTTTGACTGCCCCGGCTCAGAGTAGCTCCTACATGTGCAAAAACTAGGAGGAAGAAAGCCTTTTTTCAGACATGCTAATTTTATATAGATAACATGCTAATTTTATATAGATAAAGGGGGGGTTGTATTAAATGTGGCTAAGTATTCACATCTCACCTTCAGTTTGAATTGGTGCAGCTCAGCAGCAGATGTATCACATGGGGCTTTGACTCATCTGCTTTAGTTCTTAGTTTGGTCAGGCAATCTATATAAATAGCCACCCTGGAGCTAAACTAGAAGTTGATTCAATGTGCGTCTTGGAATACCTTTTGGCCCTGCATTGACATGATGCATTGACATTCTGATGGGCAAACTGGAAGACTGTGGACTGGTGTCAGCGAGCTGCCATCTCTCTGCTGGGACATCTCACGTCCCTTCCCTTCCCCCCCCCTGTTTTGCTCTCGTACTTTTCCTCCTCTTAGGCAACTGCTGTAACCAAGGTCGCCAGCTGGTGCGAAGTGGGAGTTATGTCTTCGCATTCATGCTTGTTTAGACTTACCCATGTAAAATGAACTTGTGTTTAGGGAAACGGGCGTTACTTTCTCATGTACCTTCGCGCCCTTTCTAATCTCCCCGCATCCAGCGGGAAGTGGGACCATTGGTCCAAACCTTGTTCAAAATTCCTTTATTATACCTGTACTGCTGACTAACGTCATTCCAATCAATTCCTGTGTGTTCGTGATCAACTATGTCTTTGAAATAAATCTTGCTTTACTTTTGAACGTGGATCTATTCTCATGCTTGGGGGATCTAACACTTTATCGCTTCCCACTTGTGGGGGGTGGCAACAAGCTGGTGTGTGAGTCTCCACAACTTGGATGCGGTGGAGCTGGGGAGTGTAGATGCATTTATGTGGGCCCTGCGAGCCTGATTCGAGGACCGCACCACTCCTGAGAAGGCAGAAGTGTTCCTCCGCACATTTAAGCAAAGAAAATGAACAGTGAGAGAATACTCAACCGAATTTCAACGGCAAGCTGCAAAAATTCGTGACTGGTCTGACCCGGTACTAGCTCAGCAGTACTGATTGGGACTGAATACTGAAATCTGAAATACCATCATGAGTTCCAGGGACCCCAGAACCTTGCTGGCCTGGATGCAGGAGGCGGAGTATGCCAAAAGCAGACTGCGCACTATGCATTTGGACAAAACAGTAGTGGCGGGAAGGGCACCAGTAACACCCCACCCCAAGGCGAAACCAGCCCCGCCGAAAGTCTCGGTCTGAGAGCAACAGATGAAACGGGTGGTGTCTGAAATGTGGGGATGGGGGCCACTTCGCTGCAAACTGCCCGGTGGGGAGTCTTCTGGGTCGGCTGGGAGAGAAGGTGACAAGCGCTGAGTCGACCTGCCCCCCAAGAAGGGGACGGCAAAAATCATTACCCCTCGTGCGCTGCAAGCTGAGGTGAAAGTGTTCGAGCCAGGATCAAGCGAGGAGGAGGAGGTGGAACCGGTGGGAAAAGGCCAGGACCTGCTATAAGTGGTGCAGCAAAGCAGGACCCATCCACAGAGGCGCCTAAAGTGGTGAGCAGCTATCCAACCCTTTTTTGTGACTGTTACAATCATGAATTTCACTACAGGTGTGAATATTTCTGCTCTCGTGGGATTGGGGTGAGTCTCCCGTTCATGATGTAATATCCCGCCGGGAGGATTCCCGTATGCATGCTTGGATGTCATTTGCTTAGCTAGATGCAGCATCATAGTATATGTATGGAGCCCCTTGCAGCCATCGTTATTCCTGACAATGTACCTGTACCACTTGGCAACAGACTAGTATTCTAATAAAACGTAGCTTTTCCAGGAGAGTGTGTTTGGACCTGAAAATCCAGTAAAGATAACCCAATATTCTACGTTTGAAACCATCATGGCATTGTGAAAAAGAAAGTTCTGTGTGCTTCTATTCTCAGTGCAAATGTATGTTTTTCGTATGTAAAAAGAAATACTAAATACGATGAATCTACAGCATGAAGAAGAAGAAATGAGCGAAAAATGAAATTCTGACCAGTATAATATGCTCCACGCTCTCTTTTGGAAGCCTAAACATAAAGCGCAGGCAAATGCTTGGTATAAAGGAAATACTTGATGGTCATGTTTCGGATGATATATTCTGTGTCACTTTCCAAGCCCAAGAACAACCTGGAGATTTAAATATGGGCCCTAAGTGGGAATATAGAGAGCAACAAGTGTGGGCATAAATCCATAAATGAGCTTGCTATCAGTTTCAGCTGACATCTCAATTGCATTGGCCCATGTGAGGCTGTGAAGCTCTTGCCTGTGAGGAACAGGATACAGAGGAAAATTAGCAAGTCATTAAGGAAATGACTGCAGAGCCAGCCATGACAGACAGCCAACATCAGCTCATTTGCATTGCGGAGGGCTGGAGGCAGGATGCTACCCATCGTCAGCGCTGACTTGGCTCACAGGGAGATCATTTGTAGCTACAGACTCCACGCTTCTCCCACTATTATTATTACCGGGATGATAATGCAGTACAAGGGGCATGGGAACCTCTGTGAGAATGAAACTGAAGAATGCAGTGAAGTAGAGCTGAGAGACATTCTTGAAGCAGAGGACAGAAGCAAATGTAAATGAGGAATCACACTGATTGGTAATTTCAGGTTTCCATTGGCTTCCTGGGGAAATCTGGGGTTTCTTAGACATTATCAGGGGCAACTTGATTGACTGAAAGATTGATTTGGTTAAATGCATTTTATTAATTTTTATTTACATTTCATTTATTACAGTATTTATACCCCATCTTTCTTTGTGGTTTAAGGTAGCTTACAGTTTTACTTAAAATATTTATAGGTCCACATTTCTCCTCAGCATCTCAGGACCCAAGGTGGGCAAGAACAATGTATCAATAGCTCTATAAAACAAATATTCAAAACAATCAATAGAGAGAGCAATCCTAACGGTATATTCCGACTCCTATACGAGTCAATACAATGGGACTTTCCCCCCGGAAAGTGTCCTTAGTGTCATGGGCTGGGCTTGGGCTAAGAGGCAGAAGTCAAGTCTGGTCTGAGGTCATTGCCAGGAGAGTCCGAGCGAGAGCTGAATTGGGAGTCTGAAAGAGGGGTCATCCGAAGCAGGGGTCAGGAAGCCAGGAATCCAAGCTGGAGTAGGGGGTCCGAGGACAGGAGCCAAAGGTGGATGCGAGACATGCACGGAGGTGACTCGTTGCGTCCACGAGAGCCCAATCCTGAGTGGGAGATATATAGGCCTCCAGCCGGGCTTCCAGTAGCGGCGGCACCGCTCCTGCTAATACTCAGGACTCAGCGTTCGCCTTCCCTGCCAGCGTGCATCTCGATGGCGGGTGGCTAAGACTCTGCGGAGCCTCTCCCTTAGCTGAACCAGTCAGGCGGCTCCACGATTGCACCTGTGCCTCCTCGGCTGCTGCAGGACCAGGTGCAGGGTTTACAGGCTCGGGTGCTGGCAAGCTGTCCACTTGTGAGGAGTCAGAGGGGCCAGCTTCTAGTCTGGCAATACCAGCACCTCTGGCCGTGATGCCAACTCCAGCGGGGACTCAGCGCCACTGCCATTGCTCATGACATTTAGGATTGCACCAAAGAAATATTAAAGCAAGTCTGAAAGCCCCCTCCCCCCCATTCTTGGGATCAGTGAAGGCCACTACTCGTGCGCTAGATCATTGACAATCTTTGCTTCTAAAATCATGTAAAGACCACATCAAGGAATCCTTATTACCTTTTAGAAACCAAACATTAGCTCAGGGCACCTCCCCTCAACCATTCAAAGAGGTGGTGTTGGATACTTAGCAGAATAAAAGCAATGCTGCACATGTGTGTAATTAGCTTTGAGGAAATTTTACTAGAAAATTGAAAAAGGTTACTTGGAATTAAAACAACAAAATCCTGACTAGCTTTCTAGTTCTACATCTTGCTAGTTTGTTTGCTAAAAGTCATGAGGTGGGAACGAACAAAGAAAACAGGAAGGGTCTCCCCCAAAAGTACCACTCCCTGGTTACGTGACAAACAGCATGCACCCCCAACTGATTTATTGATCAGCCATTAGACAAACTACAACTCCTTTTCTCTGGCAGGTAATATGTGCTTGACACCTAATTGGTTCTAAGCTAACAAGCTGATTATTAGCATACATAAACAGATTAACTCTTTCATGACTGATGTGTTGACATTTGCAAAATCCCAACAAGTGGGTATCTGTCTGCTACTAAAAAAAATCCCTACAGAAAAATGGTGTGGCCAATCATCGCCCTGTCTCTAACCTTATCTATCAATCTCCCCTCACTCTCCCTTCTCCCCTCACTCCTTCTGTGTCAGTCTTCCTGCCCTCTCTTTCTCTGCCTTCCCCATTCTCTGGCAATCCCTCTCATTTCTCCCCTCAGCCTGGTTGTCCAGTAAGTACTCTGTGCATGCTCAGACATTTTTGTTTGGCAGAGATTTAACCCCCCCCCATGGGTTTATGTTGTTGTTTTTTTGGTAAGGTTTAAGATTTTTCTGCAAAGCTGGGGGGTCCCCAAGTTTGGAGAAAAATCTCCTTTCTTTCAATGGGGTCCAGCTCCATGGATTTAGATATCCACAGATGGGCCCACATTTGAGAAATTGATATACAGATAATATGATATATGCACAAAAGTTGCCTTCCTCCATGTCCCAATCCACAAACTTTCCCTTTTAAAAGAAATGGGGTGGAGTAACCTGTCTTTTATTTAGGGTTGCCAAGTGAATTTTACTCACTGGCGGGGGAGCCTCGCCGTGCTCTGGGAGCCGTCCCTTGTTGTGTGTGCGCGTGCGCGCTGCCAGCACATCACCGGAAGTGACGTGCGATGTCGATCACGTTGAGGGCCATGCCCCCAACGTGATCGACGTGGTTGCGTCACCTTTGGTGATGCAGCCATGCTGCGCTTCGTGGGGCGGAGTTACCCCCGGGGCCCGATTTCGCGGCGGCGGAAATCGGGCCTCCAAAGCGGGGGTTTACCCGCCACCCGCCCCCACTTGGCAGCCCTACTTTTATTAGATTTTGAGGGATACGTTTTCTGTAAGTTACTTTCCCCTAGAATGACTCCCTGCCAGGACTGAATGGAAATACAGCTTTTGTGGCCTCCTCAACTTAATCTGAAGTCCAAGGAAACTACAGTTCCCACCATCCTCAGGAAGCCAGTAAGTTCTGAGGAGACATCAGTAACAGCTAGCTGTTGGCTGCCTACATGACAACGAATGCCACCAACTGTGCCAACACAAAGAGGTTCAAAATCCTGTTCATTTTAAATTGCAAGCAACTGCACGTAAGGCTGCCAGCTCCAGACTGAGAAGTTCCCTGCAGATTTGGGGGCAGAGCTCCAGGAGGGCAGCATTTGAGAAGAGGTGGGAGCTCAGCAGGTACACGATACCAAAGAGTCCACACTCCCAAGCTGCCGTTTTCAGTTGGGAAACTGATCTCTGTCGTCTGGAGATCAGTTTGAATTCCGAGAGGTGTCTAGGCCCCTAGATGGGGTCTGGCAGCCCTAAGAGTCACAAGGAATGTTTTGCTTGAGTGAAAATGGGCATTGCAAGGTCATCAGATTTTCTAACAAGTTATTGGCAAGGATCAGAAAACGATATGATGCCAAAATTCCCCACATGCCGAATGGAAATGTTGCCACAAAACACACTCCCACTCCACAACTCCACAAAAAACCTTTATTGGCATAACAAGGTAAGATACAACCACATCACGCCAACCCCTCTCACGACAAAAAACAACAGCTCCACAGTGTTTAGCCTTTGGGTTCCAGCCACAAAATCTATGGCTTCACCCCACACACACACACCAGACCCTCTCCTGTCCTCAGATTCCACCCTCCCCAGGCAGCACTCCCAGACCCCCCAGGGATTTCCCAAGCAACCATTTTCCCTAAGCTTTAGCTTCTGATACAGGCAGCTTTCAAAGAGCCAGTTTGGTGTAGCGGTTAAGTGCGCGGACTCTAATCTGGGAGAACCGGGTTTGATTCCCTACTCCTCCATCTGCACCTGGCTGGATGACCTTGGGCAAGCTGTAGTTCTGTCAGAGCTGTTCTCTCAAGAGCAGTCCTCAAAAGAGCTCTCTCAACCCCACCTACCTCACAGGTAGTGTCATGGGCTCAGAGAGGGAGGGGAGGGGAAGGGGAGGGGGAGGGGAAGGAGTTTGTAAACCGCTCTGAGACTCAGAGTGAAGGGCGCAGGGTATAAATCCAATTTCCTCCTCCTCCTCAAAGACAGATTGGCCATTGGTTGTCCCAGGAATGTTCCCTGGAGGGTCACTAGGAGCTGGCTCAGCCTAGTGGGCCCTGCAATACTGGCAGCACCACCAAGTCCACTAAGCTGTGCTTGCTCCCAGGCTATTAGTATGCCCCAGTCCTCCCCCAGCTTATCTCCCGTGGGCCTGCAAGATCTTACTTTCTCTTCTGCTCACTCATTTTTATCATTTCCGTCTCTTGCATGTGTCTTCATCACGTAAGGGGGGGGGAGAGAACAGTAAGAGAGGAAGAAGAACAAATTGGCCAGCTCGGGTTTGTAGTCTTGTAGGAAGGAGGGGGGATGATAGAGGAAGGGTTGGATTGCCAACCTCCAGGTGTGGTCTGGAGATCTCCTGGATTTACGACTGATCTTCGCACTACAGAAATCAGGTCTCACAGAGAAAATGGCTGCGTTGGAGGGTGGACTCTATGGCATTAGGTAGCTCCACTCCTCCAACCCTGCCCTCCCCATTCTTCACTCCCCAAAATCTCCAGTAGTTTCCCAGTTTGGAGTTGGGAACCCTAAAAAGGGAATATTTTCCCAGTCCTTTATTTTCCCCTCCTTTAACTCCTTGTGGACCCTGAGCTTGTAACAAGAGTGAATGATAAAAAACAGGTGTCAAAAAGACCTTGGCCCCGGTCACACGGCCAGGAAAATGCGGGGGGGGGGGAGCGTGGCAGTTAGCCCCGGGGCAAACAAACCCACGGTAGCGTGACCAGACGGTCCGTGGAGGTTCTGTGGAGGTTCCATGTGTAGGGGGGAGGTGCCGATCATACGACCATCCTGCAGTGCGGCAAATAAGCGGCGCGGGTCGATCACACCAGCAGTCGCGAGGTGCCGCTTCCGTGGCAAGCAAGAATCCCCCCACGATTATGCGGAGTTACAGAACTTTCACTTTCTTCTTCGTGCGCATGCGCGCTTGCCTGCTGGTGCGCATCCTGTGGAGACTGGAAAAAAACCCCTGCTTGCGACGGAACATGGGCGGGCGCCGGATGCCACGGGATTCCAATGGAAACGTGATCACGCGCCCGCCCTTGCCCCGCAGTTTCCAGAAACTAGTACCTCCGAGGTACTAGTTTTTTGCCGCGCGTCTTCGGCGGGAAGCCTTGGTTGTGCCACGGAAGCGCTACACTTCCCAGATGTGCCGGTAAGATCGCGCCTGGAAATTCCGCCTGTCTTCCATCTCTCTTGCGTGGCTAATGTTCCGTGTGACCGAAGCCCTTATATAGCAAACAACAGGATACTTCAAAGAAGGGGCTTTTCTCATGCAAGCTCTTCTCAGAGTGAAAGTAACTAGGCAAAGTTTTCCTCCACAAGCCAGTTTTGTATCATCTCAGGAAGTTCACTGGTTGGCCTTTTCAATCACAGTCCTCTTCAACCTAGGGATGCTAGACCCCCAGGGCGTGTGGGGGTTCCCCAGTTTGGGGCACTTCTCTCCCCAAAAAAATTACCCCCAAAACAGGGGAGAATGCCAAACATAAACCTGACATGCCTATGTGACTCAAGAGTGATGTAGGCATGTTGGGGACGTTGGGGGTGACGCTCTGGTTTCTTGGGCAAAACTCTATGGTAGAAGCTAATTTTACCATAGAGTTTTGTCCTAAAACCAAAGCATCACCCCCTGATGTCCTCAATATTCCTACGTCACTTCTGGGTCATTTAGGCATGTCACATTTACTTTTGGTGATCCCCCCACTCCCATAAGTTCCCCCCATCCCCCGTCGGCAGGTCTGAGGGACTTGGCAACCTACTTCAACCAGTTGCCGCTTTTGGGTTGGAGACGGCCTCAGCTGTAGCCTAGCAGTATATGCAACCATGCATCCCACCTCCAAAGCTCTACTCTCCATTTCCTTGTCCTGATTCCCCCTACTGAGTGCACAAGTGCATGTGAGGTGCTCCTCATGTGCATACACAGCTAGGGAACATAGTTACAGAAAAGAGTAGCTTTGACATAGCCATGGTGGATCCAAACTGGCTGCTGACTTTGGTAACCTGTAGCATCAGCCCTCATCCACTACCTTCACCCCTGACTTTTTCATGCATTTATATTATTTGCCATTTAAAAACAAAACTGGCCTTATGGTACTTTGCAAATTAGGAACACACAGTATTCTCCAGTCATCTCACAGATGTTTTTTCTATTAAGAGGTAAATGGATACTCCCCTGTCTCCCAATTTATAATCATGTATTCTAACATTCCTACAGGCCTTCCTTATCTGTTTTCTGATTTCCTTTTGTCATCGTCCCTTGGAGGCTGCTAAACTTCTAGTAACTGTTTCA
Source organism: Gekko japonicus (assembly GCF_001447785.1). Taxonomy (NCBI): domain Eukaryota; kingdom Metazoa; phylum Chordata; class Lepidosauria; order Squamata; family Gekkonidae; genus Gekko; species Gekko japonicus. The sequence continues at coordinate 5,729 of NW_015163821.1, read as the reverse complement.
TGGGTTCCTTCCCTACAGGATCAACTGCCTTTCCTGCAGCAGTCAGATAGCCATGGCATTCCTCTCCCTGGGGCTCACATGCTTCCTTGCCCATATAGCAGAGTATCCCCCTGTGTCCCTTTCCGTCTTTCTTTCCTATAAACTGTGTCCCAGAATTTTAATGTCTAAGTCTGTTTCCTGATGTAGGTAAATCAACCAATTATATCATATTTCATCTTACACTCATGACTTGCAGTTTTATATTCCAGTGACCTGAGCTAATGATATCTGCCTGGGCAATAGAGATTTCTTTCTTTCTTTCTTTCTTTCTTTCTTTCTTTCTTTCTTTCTTTCTTTCTTTCTTTCTTTCTTTCTTTCTTTCTTTCTTTCTACAGTATCCCTACCTCTAAATATATTTCTGAGTCTTTTTTTCTTATTATTATTTTTACATTTCTGGATTATGGAAACAGATGGGTATGGAGGTTCTCTTTTTACTCCTGGTGTCATTCTCCTTGAAGTTCATGAACTCTCCAACCACAGCCACTGGAGAACTTTCCCCAGAAATACAGAAGGATCAAAATCCTTCATGGGATGCATATGGAGGAATCCAGTCATTTCTAGAAATATCATGTTGATTGGCAATAGTGTATTGATCAGGGAAATATCTACACCAAGCAACATGAAGATGGTTCAAATGGAACCTGAACCAGTTGTGTAATATCTCGACAATTATTAAGATAATGTTACATTAATTCACCTTTTCTGTTCAGTGAAATGTTTAGACCTGTACTTAAGGAGATGGTTGAAAGGCAGACATCAACTTCCTGGGCAGTTTAGTGAGGGAAACAAGGCAGGCAAAGAGTCTCCCTCACAGTTTCTCATGCACTCTTTGCACAATAAAGCTTTGTACTACTCAATCCTGCCACTAGTAGGAAGAGAAGAGAACCTTACTGTGGCCTGCTCATTGGATAGAAGTACCTAGAAGCATTAATATTATGCCTGATACAAAAGACAAGAAAGTTAAGCACTTAATTATACATATAGTCACAGCAGCAAGAATAATCTATGCTAGGTATTGGAAGAAACCAGACATGCCAACGAAAGAGGAACTCTTGACAAAAATCTTTGAAATAGCGGGAATAGAATTATTGACAGACTCACTGAAAGATCAAAGTAAACAAAATGTGAGAGAAATTTGGACACCATTTTATGAATGGGTGAAAAGAAACTATGGCAAGGAAGATTATGAATAATGGATTATAGCTACTATAATCTCCCTTATATATAAAAGCCGAGTGGTGGTGGCACTTCTCTAGAACATTCCACATGCTCCGGAATTGGTTGGTGCCCTGTTGTGTCACTCAGAATCTGTCCCTATCCACTGGCTGCATTGCTTGAGTCTTGCCTCCAACATTCTAAACAGTTTGCTGTTCCTCCCCCCCCCCATAGCCAGTCAGAACACAGAGGTTATTTGCATATGCAGCCTCATTGGCCTTTGCCTTGGAACACAAAGGTCGTTTGCATATACGACTTGATTGGCTTTTGCCTCTAGCATTCTAAACAGTTTGCTGTTCTGAGGTAAAATGCGTCCGATCTCCAGGTGAAGGCTGGAGATCACTCAGAATTACAACTGCTTTCCAGATGGCAGAGATCAGTTCCCCTGGAGAAAATGGTGGGCTCTGTATCCTTATATGCTGCTGAGGTGGCCCCCGTATACAGCCAATGTGACGTAGCAGTCAGGGCTTCAGAGCATGGGAGAGGCTGCAGGTGTGTGAGGGTTGGAAAGCTGAAGAGTGAGGGGGAAATAAAGGTAGGTTGATGGTTGGCTGGGAAGGAGATAGGGCTGCCAACTCCAGGTGTGCAATATTCCTGGAGATGTGAGGGATGGAGCCTGGAGAGGGTGAGGTTTCAGGAGGCGTGGCACCTCGGACAGGTACAAAGCCATAGACTCCACCCTCCAAACCAACCATTCCCTTCTGGGGAATCATCATTGCCAATCTCCAGGTGAGCGCTGGAGATCACTCAAAATGACAAGGCATTTCCTCTGGAGAAAATGGTGGACTCAGTGTCATTATACCCGGCTGAGGTCACCACAGCAAATTGACACTGAGTGTCCAAGGCCAGGACACCCGCCCAGAGCCTCTTTCTAGATACCGTTGTATTTATTTCCACAACGGGCCTTTTTCCTAGTCTAGAATAAAAGTAATTTGAACTGTAAAGAATATATACTTTTACAAGAATGACAATAGAAGCTTTTAGAGTCTGGTTTAAGCCCTTGCAGATTTAGAAAGTATATAAATGAAAAGAAGTATGGAAAGAAAGGTTTACGATGGAAATTGTATTGTAACAGCTATTATTTAAGCCGGATAGAAATTCCCTTGATGTCTTATCCCTTCCCCCATGTCCTCCCCTCCCTAAATGTCTTTTATAGTTGGTGAAAAACAAATAAAAAATTTAAATTAAAAAAGGATAGAAGTACCTAGAAGCAGAGGTGTATTTTGAGGTGCATCGTCGTTTCTGATACCTTTAGCTAAGCAATGAGAAGATGAAGTGTCAATAGAATTCTTGAACCATTGCTGACTTCATTCAGATTTTACTCATCAATCCAGATGTAAGCATAATTTCTAATTTGTATGGTTCCAGGACAAGGGGGAGAGGGACTCCATAACTGCCAACCTGCCCTCTGTAAAGAAATTATTAGTTGTGATATTGAATCCAGTTGTGTGGATTAATGGCCCCTCACATTGTGGAGGCCTGCTATATTTCTTTGAGTATCTTGTAATTATTGTAACGGTAAAGGTTTCCCTTGCTCGAAAGCTAGTTGAATTCAACACTAGGGGGCGGTGCTCATCTCTGTTTCCAAGCCAAAGAGCCAGCGCTGTCTGAAAACTTCTCCATGGTCATGTGGCCGGCATGACTAAATGCTATATAGCCGGCATGACTAAATAGGTACCAAAGCGGTACCTATTTATCTACTTGCAATTTCTTGCTCTTGAACTGCTAGGTTGGCAGGAGCTGGGGCCAGAGACGGGAGCTCATTCTGTCACGGGGCACTAGGGTCTCGAACTGCCAAACTACAGACCTTCCGGTCTGCAGGTCAGTGTCTTAACCTATGAGTCACCACGGCCCCTGCAATTATTGTAGTTTGTCTATTAGGCCACGAGGGCTTTGAAATGCATATATTTCTCTGTATCACAGAAAAGCAGGGAGGATCTGATTATCAACTCACACTGCCGTTTATTTTATAATAATTTTTTAATAATATATTTATTGGGTTTTAACAGACATACACACATATAAGACAACAACAAACATAAATCCACACATCTACTAATTTTTCTTACACACCACAATGATTGTTCCTTTGATTGTAACTAAGTGAATTGCTAAGTCTCTTTCCAGCTTTTCCTATAATTCAATCAAAATATATTTCCATTGTCAAATCCATTTTCCTACTTTTGCTCCATATAGCACTCAAATTTCCTGGTTGGTACACTTATATTCCTTCAATTTAATTCTAGGAGAGAAATAAATATTTACTTTAAATAATCACCTAAACAATCTCCAATGTTTCCACTTTGATATCATTTGCTGTACTTCAGTTGTCACCTATCATTTTAATCCTCATACCTAAATAACAATAAACATATTCCCCCTGAAAGCAGACCAAGAGCACAACTTTAACCTATAACCATACTTATAATATCCACAGCGGTTTTAACTTTCCCAAAATTAATATTTTACTAACAGATAAGCATAACTAAAAACTAAATATATTCTAGTTTATATCTACCTTTAATCCCCCACCAATATGTCTCAAATAATTTCATCTGTCCAGAAGATTCATCATATAATACAAGCCTATAAGCGTAACTCAAAATACATAAAAAACTATATTCTGGCCTAGATCTTCATTTAATCACATCTTAATTAATTTCATCTACCCAGAAAATTAATTCATTACCCAAACCACATTTCACACCCCATATATAACTGATATGATATGATTGCTTCACCTAATATACATAAACACAATATTAAACCTCACTTCTATCTTTCAAGTTTCCCTCTCATATATTAATTGTC
>NW_015163821.1:0-1516 GCF_001447785.1 Gekko japonicus | reverse complement strand
CCTTTTTCCCAAAGAAATGCTTGGAAAATGTCCTGTCTTCAATTTTTTCTTAACTTTCCTCTTCACATATCCATCTTTCACATAGCTGCAGTCCACTAATTTGCGAACCTTCCTTTGTCCATCCATCGATTCCTCAGTCCAAGACTCCTCCTCCTGGTCATTTTCCTTTATTTCTCATGCGTCTGGCAATCCTTTATCAATGTCTGCTTTGCTTTTTATATCCATTATTTCTTCACGCGGTCTTTCAAATATGTCCTTAAACGCCGTTTCTATTGCTTGTTGGAATGTTTCCGCTAAGGATTCTTTAAATTCCTCCATCAGTGTGTTACAGTCCCACTGTTGCTCCTCCTCGGTCTCCATTTGTTCCCCTTTTGCCACCTGCGCTGTTCTTAATTTAAAATGTTCTTTAGTTTTTGGCGCTCTTGTGACTTAAGATTCAGATATCTGTTTATTGTAAGTCCCGACAAAGCCATCATTTTTCTGTCCTTATCCCCTCTTCTTTAAAAGGAGTCCAATTTCCCCCCAGCCTTTTTCTAGCCGCTCTCCCGTCATTTATGGGGCGATTACTGGGGATTCCTTTCAATTCTTGCAGTTACTTTACTCAACAAAGTCAGTACAACTTCAACTTACAGAACTTCTTCTCTCTTTCTTATCGTGGTGTGTAGTTTCACACTGCCGTTTAGATATTACTAATATAAACCAGCCCCAACTACATTAATTTTATTATTTATTTATTTACATTTTTAGTCCACCTTTCTCACTGAGACTCAAGGCAAATTACAAATATAAACCATTGCAGTCACAAGGATGAAACAACTCGTAAGCAACGCAATGGGACTAGGATTGCAGAAATTTGAAACAGAGCTGTGATCAGAAGCATAAATATTAAACATGTTAAAACAATGCAGAATGTATTACAAAAGTAGAAACACAATGCAGTGGACCAGTCTGTTAAGATGTAGCCACAGTTCCTTTATTAAAGTGCCCCCTTAATAGGGTTTCCAATAGGGCTCATCTTTCCTTCTGCTACTCTGAGTGGCAGCAGGAAAACATATATAAAATTGTCATTGGGAAGATGGCATGACATCACTTCCAAGAGAAACCTGGATGTGCTATCACTCTTCTCTGGAAATCAGCAGCATTTCTGTGGTTCTATCATGCTTAGAGTTTCTGGAAATTCCTAGAGAGGACTGACATCACTTTTGGGTTTCCCCTGGAAATTAAATCTTGCCATTGCTGATTGCCACATCCTCATATCTCCTCCCCAGTCTCCTGCTGGTTGCCAGGCCAGGCCTTGTAATCCTATTTAAACAATTGAATACCCGAACAGTGCGTACCAACATAATGAGGTGGTTTTTTTGTTGTTCAGTCGCACAGTCGAGTCCGACTCTTCGTGACCCCATGAACCAGATCCCTCCAGGCCCTCCTGTCTTCCGCTGTCCTCTGAAGTTTGCTCAATTTCATGTTCGTTGCATCTATTGAAATAAATAAATAAATCTATGACACTGTCTAACCA
>NW_015163820.1:6914-30613 GCF_001447785.1 Gekko japonicus | reverse complement strand
AGCAGGTGCAAGTGGAGTAACATCCTGTGGCTAGTTGCCATAAGCATAGTTTTCAAAAGTTAAAATTTTGGGGAGCCACATTTGTGGTGGAACTCAAGGCAGCTTAGAATGTAAGCAGGACTTTATAAAAACAACAATGATAAAACCCTACAAAAGTCAGAGATGAAAAGGCAGAGATCCCTACGGCATCGTCCCTTTTAGTCGCCTTCCCACTCTCCAGCCAACCCACCTCTATTTCTTCCTCTGTCTTCAGCTTCTCCCCCTCCTTTCCTACCCATCATGGCCTCCCTGCGAAAAGTCTAGCTACGCTGTGTGGCGGCCACCAGCTCAGGGCGGGTCCCAGCTGTGCAGCGGGCCAGACCGAGGGCTCTGGAGCCACCCGTGCCAGGCCAGGCCAAATCGTATCGGTGGTGAGTTCCCAGAAGTTGCTCCTGGGCACATCGTTGGCAAGGCCTCCTCCATCAGGGGACATGATGATCGGGGGGGGCCTTTCTCGGGCTGTTTTGGCCCCCAGTCTGCTCCTGCTCCCCCTCCCACAGCTGGGCTTTCCAGAAATCAAGGCTCAGAATGTTTGGCAGAACTGCCGCGGTTGCCAGGCAACCCCACCCACCCCAACAGCCGCAGAGTCCAGTGAAGACACTGAAGAAGGCCTGATTGGCCGGAAACATGTTAGGTCACAATAATTGTTCCTTCTGTACTTTTCTTTTGGCTGAAGTTGGTTCCTTATTCGCACTTCCTTATTCATTCCTTATTCATTACTTATTCGTGTAGTCATTCAGAAACACTAAGGAGAGTGAGTTGGAAAGCTCTGAACCCCAAAATAAGGTCTGGACCACCACATATCATATACCCCCACATTCACAGGACTCTCCCCTTCGAGGGGACATATGCTGTATCCTGGTCCAAAGCACGGTTCTGGTGCCAGCTGCTCCAAACTGCAGTGCCCCTAGGACAATTACACAAGCAGACACCGGGGCCAAACTGCACCCCAAAAAAATCTTTGGACCACCCCAAAGGACACATCCCCACACTCTGAAGAAGGTGTCCTGCACAGTGACATAAAGTGATGCCCGGTCCAAATACCGGTTCTGATGCCAAGAGCTTCTATTCGCAGGGCTTCCCCGAGGCCTGTATTTCAAAGGAGATTTGAATAAGGAAGTGCCCCCTGCACCTAAAATAAGGTTTGGACCCCCACACTTCATACACCCCCATCTTCAGCGGACCCTCCCCTTCCAGGGGACACATTCTGTGTGCTGGTTTAAAGCGCGGTTCCGGTGCCAGCTGCTCCAAAGTGCGGTGCCCCCAGGACAAACACACAGGCAGACACTGGGGCCAGAATGCCCCCCACCAATCTTTGGACAACCCCAAATGACACATCCCCACACTCTGGGGACTGGGCCCTGCAAGGTGACATACAGTGATGCCCGGTCCAAACACCGGTTCTGATGCCACGAGCTTCTATTCACAGGGCTGAGGAACCTGGAAAATTTAAATTAAAGTCCTGAGACGTTAGAATTACCAAACTAAATTTTAAAATAGTTGTATTTTTCTTCCAAAAAGGCTCCTTTTTGGAATGAGACGGCCAAATGTCTTGGAAATTTTAAAAAAGTTATTTGCAGCCTCTAGGAAAACATCTTTCTGTTACTAGATACACGTTAGAACCAATAGTCATTCCCTTTTCTCAGGGGGGAGGTTGTGGTGTAGGGGGAAATGACTTGGGGGGGGGGAGCGTGCTGATTTCAGCTCTCCTTTTTTTCAAGCAGGGGAAGGAAACCTCCCCCCCCCTTCTTGCCAGACTGAGCCTCCAGCGTGAGAGAGCCAGCAAGTTTGAAACCTCCAACCAAACACAGTTTTCAGCACATTTTTAAAAATAAAACAAACTGCACACATGCTTCCCTTGGAAAGTCTCTCTGCTTAACTGTCCCCACTGTCTGAAGTTTGCACCAAGCACAATCATTCTCTCTTTTTTAGCCTTCCCTCCCTGTGGTACACACACACACACAAATGGCTGCCGTTGTACCAGTCTCCTTCTCCCCAACAAACCACTGCTAACAGCCCCTAGCACACTCTCCCTCATTCCTTCTGGCTGACACCAGCAGCCATCTTGCCCACCACCTTGAAGCACTGCCCTTAGGGAGGCGGGACTTCCACTACGCATTGGGGGGATGGGGCAGCTGTCAAAAGGATTGACTAAATGAAGTGTATACCCCATTACTACTAACATTGTTAATTTGATATACTGATAGTAATAAAAATAGCTTCTTCATATCAAAAAGTGAATCCTGACTTAGTAAAGGTAAAGGTTCCCTTGCTCAAAAGCCAGTCGAATCCGACTCTAGGGTTGCAGTGCTCATCACCGTTTCCAAGCCGAAGAGCCAGCGCTGTCCGAAGACGTTTCCGTGGTCATGTGGCACCAAGGCACACGGAACGCTGTTACCTTCCCACCAAAGTGGTACCTATTTATCTACTTGCAACTTCTTGCTTTCGAACATGTCCAGACAAGTCCAGAGACAAACGTCTAGCTTCGCTCCAAGGGACAATGGACTATGCGGATCCTAGCCCGCTCCAATCAGGGGGCTAGGTTCTTGGCCGAGAGCCAATGGGACTCTCATCCACTGTAAATAACCTATTGGGAAGTGGGGTGTGTGTGTTTTGGGTGGCGCTTTCTTGGGGAATATAAGCTGGCCTGTGAGCCGGCCAAAGTCGTCTTGTTCCTGATCGAATAAAGTATGCTTTGCTGAAATCATTCTCCGTCTGCGTACTTTTCAGTTTAGCCTGGGAAAGAGAAGGCTTAGAGGGGACATGACTGCAATCTTCAAGTATTTGAAGGGCTGTTATGTAGAAGATGGAGCCGATCTATTCTCTCTTGCTCTGGATTGTAAGGCTGGATCTAATGGGTTGAAATTACAAGGGAGTCGTTACCGGATAAATATCAGGAGAAACTTCCTAACTGTAAGAGTGGTTGAACAGTGGAACAGTCTGCCATGGGAGGTGGTGGATGCTCCTTCACTGGACGTTTTCAAGCGGAGGCTGGATGACCATCTTTTGGGTGTATTGTAGGTATGTAGGGCTATCTTTCAAGATATGCTCCTGCAGAGTGCAGGGGGTTGGACTAGATAACCTGCAAGGTCCCTTCCAACTCTAACATTCTATGATTCTATGATTCTACCTTCTCATCCAATCCTATCCAAATACCTTTATTGGCATAAAAAAGAAGAAAGATACAACATGGCAAATTTACAGAAAATTTCAATCATAAAATTGAACGGTGGTACAGTGGGTATATCCCACTGTCTTAACATCTGAACTGTGTAAGTTCAAGCCCCGCGCTGGTGTGAGCAGCCAGCCTGTTGTCCCCAGCTCATCGTCCACCCAGCGATTCAAAAGCTTTGGCAAGTAGATAAAATGGGAACCACTCCTTAGAGAGGGTGGGCACGCCAATCTCCCTTGTGGGAGGGCGTTAGCTGATGGTTGGACATCCTGGTCGAGGCTTGTAAGGTGAAACAGCTTCTCGGCTACGAAAAGAACTCCTGCAATGGATGTTCGGGCCAGGTGGTGGCAGTGTGGTGATCGACATACAGGTCCTGAAGCCTGGCCAGCAAGCAGCCGTGCGGGGAAATGATGGAGCCAGCCAGAAGACATCTACACTGGGCAGTGACGGCGCGTGCAATTAAAATGAATATATGTTGTCTTCCCTATCCCCTACAAAACATTGTTAGTCCCTTGTCTATATTGAGTAACTGTACATATTTATTTATTTATTTATTTATTCGTTCAACTTTATATCCCGCTCGAATCCCTTGTCTAGGGGTCTCTGAGCGGCTTACACGTCGGTGCTAGTCACCATTTTATTGTCTTCTAACTAGGGGCACATGTGTTGTGGGGTGGGGTAACCTACCGGCACCCCTATGGTGGTGGCTGGTGTTGTTCCTGATTGTTATGGCAGCCAAAAGGTACTTTGCAACTAAACTTGTAATATGGGGACATCGGTCAGATAGTAAAAAGGATACTAACTTCGCCTCAGGTAAACCATGAACGTTAGACACAAAAGGTCTGATTATATAGTTCTGGACTTCCCCATAAAAATCACAATGAAGTAAAATATGGGCTACCATTTCAAGGTGCCTTCCTCTGCTAACATAAAAGAGCATCATAACTGGGGTGAGGTAATCTGGGAAAGGTAAGTGGCAGGCAGTCCATAGTTTGAAAAGATACCAAATGACAAGGGGGAGCAAGTTTTGCGTTCAAGAGAACAGAAAGTCTGTTTCTCAATGTCTAAAATCCTCTGTTTTAAAGTTCTGAATGCCTGTGTTTCACTTAACATAGGTTGTCCAAATCTGAATCAGACTATACCAATTGGAAACAAAGGAATCAGCTAGCATCATATGAATATAGCTAGCAGGTTCTGCCCTAAAGTGTAGGTGTAGCCAAAACTTTAAGGTTAGTAGCCATGTCCTAGTCTCTATCAGATGCATTCCAGTCTCTAAGCACAATGTAGCATAGCTAACACAGTTGGGGACCCCCAAAATATGGCGTAAAAACATTGCCTGGATTTTCTCAAGCTGGGTGTTGAAGGCACTAACCCAAATGGGGATCCCGTATAATAGCTGGGAGACTGTTTTGGCATTAAAGACACGAGTGGCAGCTGGGACAAATTGATTGCCCTTCTTGTAAAAAAAGCTAACCACTGCAGGCTAAGTACACCTTGCTGAAATGACTGCTTGTGTTGCTCTAGCCAGTTATGGTTGTACTGGGGGGGGGGGGGACCAAGTATTTAAAGGATTTTGCTTGTTCGATATTATTTCCTTTGACACGCCAGCTTTGTGCTTTCCAGGACTTTGAGAATAGTAAAATTTTGGATTTTGCATAGTTTATGGACAGAGAATTTGCCTCACAATAGGAGGTGAAGGCAAACAGACGGCGCTTGAGGCCCTTCTGCGAGAGCGTGGTAACATAACAGCATCAGCAGCATAAAGCAATGAAGGAACGGCAGGTGACCCAAGTTTAGGGGGATGACCATCAATAGCATTTAGGGAGGGAGCCAAATCATTCAGAAATAAATTAAACCCTGTTTGACTCCCTGATTGGAGGAGATTTTTGAAGTTAGTCCACCTAAGCCATTGTACCACTGTTGACAGCTATTAATGGAATACATTTTATGAATAAGGAAAAATAAGCATTTATAACCCATGTTATCCAACTTATTCCAGAGAAGGTCCCTGGGAATGTGGTCCATACCTTCTCATGGTTTCATCAGTTGAAATGAACTCCCTCCCAAACATACACACACTGGTAGAAAGGAGGTGGAGATGATAGTGCAATTAATGATGCCACACAGGGGTAGATGGATTAAACCCTTTCTCCCTTTGGATCATGGGCCCAGTCTACACTTGAGCCAAGCTCAATAATGATTGCCTTTTTCAAAAATGCTGGGAAGATCTCACCATGGGCCTCTGAGCACCAAGTCTGTTTTGGCCCTGTGTCATTCCTCCCTTGGCAACATCCTTGAATAGCACAGGTTCCTACTACTGAAGTGGGACACATCTTTAAACTACCATATACCATATGAGCAATTTTAGGGATTTCTTAGGGAACCCACACAACCCCTCCAAATAGCTTGCAAAGGGGGGAGCTGTAAAGCACAAAGTTGCAGAAGCATCTGTGGTTTGCAAACCCTAAGCCAAGAAGAGGAAGGAGGAAATATTCATTTTAAAGCAATGTTGCATAAGAATGTAGAAGAGACATAAAAAGTTAATACAGTTTCTTTTCCTAGGTTGGTCGCCTGCAGCTGTCCCACAACATGAGTCTGGTCATTATCCTGCCTCGATCCCTGTCGCAGAATCTTTCTGACGTGGAGAAGCATCTCAGTGGGGATACTTTCAAGTCAATGGTGGCCAAGCTGGAGCACACCCCTTTCAAACCAACGGTGGTGACTATTCCCAGGTTCAGGGCGGACTCCTCCCTGGACCTCATGTCTACAGTGGGAGAGATGGGTAAGAAGGGTGAAATAGGGGGTGGGAGGGTTGAAAGCAAGAAGAAAGGGGCCATCAGTGTTCTCATGAGTTATGGGGGAAATCCCACCCATCCTTTCACTCATATTCGTCTTTTTCTGAGGAAGCTGTTTGTGCACCATAGAGGAGGACTGATTCAGTGGCTTCAAGTGGAAATGGGGAAGTGGGGAACAAGAGCCATATGACAGGTTTCTCATTCTATTCTGGGTCCTGTTTACTCCAATAGGCCACACTGAGCCAGTAATGCACTCACAGAATCAATAGATTCACTGAAATGAATTAAATGGTCTGTAGAAGCGCAAGGATCAATGTACCATAAAATGAACAAAAAAGAAAGGGGAAGCTCAAGGCATTTTTGGTATTCTTTTTTACTTTTTTAGGAATTTATTTTATGAAATGTTGATTGCTGTTTCTCAGTAAGCCGTTTAATTCCTTTCTGTATGTACCTTACTGGTTCAGTTTGGCCCACTGAAGAAAATGGGACCCAGGTTAACACCTATTATAGCAGTTCTAGTTAACTGAAAAAGCTTATAGTGTGAGATAAATCAAAGATCTTCACAGTGGAATGAGGAGAAATCCTGATACATGAGGAAGAGGTCACTTTCCATCCCTGATTCTGGATACCTCTCCCCCCCCTAATATATATTCCATTTCATTGATATCTGCTACTTGACACATCTTAGATCTAGGGTTCCCACACTGGTCAGGGTAAGGGATCCCCTGATTTTTGGGGATTCTGCTCACTGCTGGCCAGCTGCCTGGCAGGGGAAGCCCCCCCCAAAAAAAACAGTGATGTCACACGGTGTCGTCCCCAAAGTGATGATGTCACACGGAACTGATGTCATCACATCGGCCAACATACATATAGATATTACAACTCTAACTGATTGTTAATTCTCCAGGAGAGTCCCAAAGGTTCCAAAATCAACAATAATCAATAGAAAATCATTTGAACCCTGGGCATCCCCTACAGGGCCTTGCAGTGAGGGTACACCAACTCGGAGCTTACAAGCTGCTGTGGCTGAGTAGCACAGAAGCTGTCCAGGCCTAGGCTAAGGGATCGGTTCCCATGTCGTCCTGGTTGAGATTCCAGGCTTCTGTCATGCGTTTCCCAAGAAAGGGTTAGGGTTAGGTTCACATATCATCTGAGCTGATATTCATTGATTCATCCCATCCTTTATTCCCCTCTAGCATATGGTATTTTCTTCGATGCCAACCTGTGTGGGATTTCTGAAAACGAAGAACTGGCCGTGTCCAGTGCCCGGCACAGAGCCGTGATGGAAATCAATGAGGAAGGAGTGGAGGCAGCTGCTGCCACAGCCATTTCCCTGGCACGCACAGCCAATTTCTTCGAAGTGCAGCAGCCCTTCATCTTTGTGGTAGTGAATGAGAAGAGGTTCCCCATCTTCATGGGACGCATCAACAATCCACAGGCGTCATAACGTCCTCTTTCTTGCTCCTGTCACTTTCTGTCTGTAGGGTGACACGTCTCCCGCCCGTAGGATTGTCCTAGGCTCATCTCGTAGTATTTACACATGATGCTTGGCTTGGCTGTGGTGCATGCGCAGAGGTCTTCAGATCCCTCTTCATTTTAACCAATTACTTAAACAAAAATTCCATGTCCACCTTTTGCTGAGGTCGGGTTTCCCTTCTGCTTTAATTTCTCTCCAACTTATTTGCCCCCCCCCTCTGTGCTCATGTATATGATAGACTGAAAAGGACGTTTCTGTCAGGGTCCTTCTTCTCCCAGGTGTAACCCCACTGCAACAAGCCTGCCAGCCTCTTACGTTTCCTTCTGCTTGATAAGGAATAAAAAGTGACCATACCAGCTTACTGGAGTGTTACTGATGTGTTTCTGGAAGAGGGTGCTGGAGGAAATTTTGGGTGAGAGCTTTATTAGGGCAAGAACTCATATCAATTTATTAGTTGAATTAGAATTAGTTGAATCACAAAGGGTGGATGAGGTGGTAAAATTGTCTGGGTTTAGATGGTAGGTGGGTAATCAGCTGATTTAATGTTCCTCCCTGTAATACATTTCCTGAACACAGACAACTAGCATGTCAAAGAGGCAGTTTCATTAGAAGACTTCTCTCTGAAATCTTGTTTCCAGTTTGACAGGATGTTGTTTTGTATGTAGCTTTGTGTGAAGGAACAGACTTGCAAGGCTTCCCTCATTCCTTCAAGCAGCCACCCCAAGTCTCCATTCAGCGATGCTCCTCTTGGTTCCCGGAGTGACCAAGAACAAACCGGGTCGTAATTGCTGCCAGCAATTCTGAAAATATCTCCTGCTAAATGGGCCTGTGTATTTGACACTCTACCTGCATTGCATTGCCATTTAGAGGTTCCACCTGGTTGCCACACCTCCTGCTTCCCTCCTGCCAGCTAGCACGGGACAATCTGTTGCAACTGCACACGTTTGAGCTATTAGGCTCCAGGGGTGGAAAGCTTACCATCTGCCCTTCCCCTGGTAGAGCATTCAAAGTATAATAAAGTTTAATAAATGAATAAAAATAATATGCACAGTCTGTTCAAGCTTTCAAGCTGAGCAAGTGTACAGAACAGGCAGTCTCCTTTCCCTGCACTTGGAACTTATCCTAAATGATGTTTAGCTAGGACAGGCTAGTATTCCTTTAAGATGCAATAGTTTAAAGTTCGGAGTTACCTTATTTCTTAGAGTTGGGACTTTCCTCCATTGTCCCTTGGCCATGTGAGCAAGATGGAGTCCTGCATGATGGCTTGTGCCTTGCTGGGCAAGAGCTTCTTCCTCAAGGCTTGAGAATTTGTCATTCACCCCCACCCCCACCCCCCACCGGGGAATTTGTCCCACCTTGGGATTGTTGAAATCTCCCTTCCTCAAGAGGAAGAGAATATATTCTAGCCATTTGGCTGTCCACATCTCTGTCCCTTTGGGTGTTGCGTAATGCTTGGAAAAGCTAGGCAGCACGCAAGGAGGGGGAGGCCCAACGTGAGACGGACTGGCTCAGCCGGCCGGGGGGGGGGGGTCTTCCAGACCTGAGCAAGGCTCCCAAGGGCAGGACTGTTTTGGGGGTCACCATAAGTCAGAAATGTCTGAGGACACATAACACAGAGACAGCTTTCTTCCTCAAGAGGAAAAAAATAGATTCTAGTAATTTGGCTGTCATTAACTTTGTTTCTTTGGTTCTAGCACTACACCAAGGTGTGAGATAATAAACTATTGTCTTACAGACCCAGTTTGGTGTTGAGGTTAAGAGTGGCAGACTCTAATCTGGAGTTTGATTCCCCACTCCTCCACATGAAGCCAGCTGGGAGACCTTGGGCCCATCACAGTTCTTTCAGAGTCCTCTCAGCCCCTAAAAACAAGTCTCGCTCACCACTAGCATAACGCTAAGAGCTAGAACTTGCAGCTGCCAGACGATCTTCAGATCTCCTGGCTATTCTACACGCAATGCCATACGATAATTAATTGTCTCATATCCACTAGAGTAATTAGCATAACCAAGAGCTTGAGAGCTCTGTGCTTGAGGCTTGATGGTTCCTTCCCCCAAACTCTCCTTTCTGCCAGCTATGAATTTTCTGCTGTGTTCCAGGTCACAAACAGTGCAGTGCAGTGCAGTCTGAACAGTTGAAATGTTGGAGTAAATTCTCAGGCTAGAGTAGGGTTGAGCCAGCCCTGGGTTGAGAGATACCTGGAGATCGGGGGGGTGGAGCCTGGGGAGGGCGGGGCTTGGGGGAGGGGAGGCACTTCAATGGGACGTGATGCCCACAGAGTCCCGCCCTCCAAAGCAGCCATTTTCCCCGGGGAAGATGGCCTCTGTCATCTCGAGTTCAGTTGTAATAGTGGGAGATCTCCAGCCACCACCTGGAGGTTGGCAGCCCTGGGTTAGAGTCATGTCTCCTGAATACATCCCCCCCCCCTACACAAACACTCCTGTAGTCTTGAACTAGGACAATCCAGGCACAGGCTCACAAGCTCACCTGCCATTTGTTAGGACACCCTAATGATGCAAAGATAAATTTAACTTTTCATGGCCTCCTGTCTTTGGCTTACTGACCCCCTTGCACAAAAGACCAATCTGGAACATTCTCTTAGGATTACTCCCATAAAGCCAGACCACTGCCTTTTAAAGCATTCCGTTACACTCTCAGATATTTCTCCTGGAACATTGTCTTCTACTCTTTCTCGCCAACAAAAGTGCACGCCATGTTACTTAAACCATGTAAAATACAGGATATCTCCCACTGCATGCACAAACTTTGTGGAATCTTAGACTATAATAATCTGGAAAAACTTTGATTCTATGAGGAAACACAACAGCTTGAAGCAGTCTGATCTGTGAGCTTCCCAATAAGACTGCAATAAATATGTAAATGAAGCAAGTAGTTTGGTAAAACACTTTTGTAGTCTACTTTTGTTCAGTTGATGATTTGCAGTATTCCAGCAGGATCAAAGACACAAGTAGAGAGTGGGACCTTCTTCCATTTTACTTCCACTGGCAAAATGGGAATTTGCTTCTGGGAGCAAACTAGTGAATCAAGCTCTCTAATGCTCTTTTTAATTGGCCGGCTGTTGTGCCGGACTACTCATTATTGCTGATTGCTTGTAGTTTTAAAGTGTGTGTGTGGGGGGTTCTTTTCATAATAATGGGGGATCGTGGTGTGAACTGTAGATATCATATCCACTTCAAGATTACAAGATCTATTCAATTCTGGTATTTACTCTTTGAGGAAAAATGTTACAGGCTCTAAGCTCCTATGGAGATAATAAAATAATTCCATCATGCTCAGATATTTTTCTCCAGAGTAGCACACAGAAGTACAAGCTGGGTTTCGAAGAGGTAGAGGAACTAGAGATCAAATTGCCAACATTCGCTGGATTATGGAGAAAGCAAGAGAGTACCAGAAAAACATCTACTTCTGCTTCATTGACTATGCTAAAGCCTTTGACTGTGTGGATCACAACAAACTATGGCAGGTCCTTAAAGAGATGGGAGTACCAGACCACCTCACATGTCTCTTGAGAAACCTGTATAAGGGCCAAGAAGCAACAGTTAGAACCGGATATGGAACAACTGATTGGTTCAGCATAGGAAAAGGAGTACAACAAGGATGTATATTGTCGCCTTGCTTATTTAATATATATGCAGAGTACATCATGCGAAATGCTGGCCTGGATGAATCACAAGCGGGAATTAAGATTGCTGGGGAAAAGATCAACAACCTCAGATATGCAGACCTAAAGAGCCTCTTGCCCAGGGTAAAAGTGGGCTTGAAGCTCAACATCAAAAAAACTAAGATCATGGCATCTGGCTCCATCACTCCTTGGCAAATAGAAGGGGAAGTCGTGGAAGTAGTGACAGACTTCACGTTCCTGGGATCCCAGATCACCGCAGTCTGGGACTGCAGCCATGAAATTAAAAGACGCCTGCTCCTTGGGAGGAAAGCGATGGCGAACCTAAACAGCATGATAAAAAGTAGAGACATCACCCTGTCAACAAAAGTCCGCATGGTCAAAGCAATGGTATTCCCAGTAGTCATGTATGGCTGCGAGAGTTGGACTATAAGGAAGGCCGAGCGCCGAAGAATAGATTCTTTTGAACTATGGTGCTGGAGAAGACTCTTGAGAGTCCCTTGGACTGCAAATCAGTCAATCCTAAAAGAAATCAACCCCGACTGTTCCCTGGAAGGCCAGATAATGAAACTGAAGCTCAAATACTTTGGCCACCAAATGAGAAGGGAGCACTCACTGGAGAAGACCCTGATGCCGGGAAAGATTGAAGGTCAAAGAAGACAGGGACGGCAAAGGATGAGATGGTTAGGCAGTGTCATAGATGCAACGAACATGAAATTGAGCAAACTTCAGAGGACGGCGGAAGACAGGAGGGCCTGGTGGCATCTGGTCCATGGGGTCGCGAAGAGTCGGACTCGACTGTGAGACTGAACAACAACAAAAGCACACCTTTCCAATGGGTATCATCTTTTTGATCCTGCTGAGGTAATGATTAAACTAGTCACTGTACAACTGCTCCGTATCTAAGGAGGAGTGTATACTGCTGACTCCAGTTGGGGTAGAGCACTGCGGCTCAGCTATTATCGGGACTTAGATGGAGAATGCAGAATACTCCTGTTCTGCAGTCACTGCATTGGCTGCTTATTAGTTACTGGGCTCTATTTAAGGTATTGGCTACCATATACAAAGCCCTTTATTGCCTTGGTCCCTCACAATGGCAGGAGTGCCCCTCCCCCTGTGCTCCCACATGACAGCTTTGAGCAGGGCCTTCTGCAGGTGCTGACCTGCAAATGGGCAAAAACAACAACTGCCCATACATGTGTGTTCTCTGTCGTGGGCTCCCCGTCTCCTGGCTTTCTGCAAACTATGCAAAACTGAACTATTCAAGATCAAGAGGGCTTTTCTATGCAGGCAACAGGGCTGTACTGTAACAAGATGGCCTAGAAAGATACTTGGGTAAATGGTCAGGGACTGTGATGTACAGGGACTGTGGTGTATAGTTCATGCTGCCTCCTGCTGACAGTAAGATCCTACTATATAATTTTTGCATCGCTTAACATGTCAAGTTAATACTTATGCTTCAGTTCTATTTTCAGATTTCTGGTTGGTTCCATATTTCTACAATCCTAATTCTATTGCATGGTTTATTGAATTCCCCATCCTGTCGACTCTCCTGGACTCACTCTGTGCTGATCCACCTGGCGTCCCTGTGAGAAAGGGGGAGACCAATAACATCAGTAAATGAAGTCAAGAGCCCAGCGCAGGTGATCCTGAACAGGAGCAAGGACCACCTCATTTTCTGACGGAAACAAAACCGGACCCCGTGTACCAGGACCATTTCGCCCGCGGGTTGTCCAGACAGCAAACACTTCATAGATAGTGTATTATTTTATTTGGGAGATTTATCACCTGAGACATGGATTCAGGATCAGCCCAGAGGTGGATGGATTGAAGAAGTCTGAAGTGAGAAAGAATGGGCAGATTCGCCTTGGCAAAATTCTACACTCTTTTAGAAATATACAGCAGTCAGAAATATAGAAAAAGGTTTGGTTTTATTTAAAAGGGCATCCAGCTCCAGCATTACAAAGCAGAGTTGCTGGAGATTAACAGGGAGTTGACAAAACATACAGGGGCAATGGACAATATTATTAATAGCATTATATATAAATAGTATAAGCAGGTAACAGAAATCAAGTAGTCCCCTTGCTCCATTATGGAGCCAACCACTCCACCCATGCATACGTGAATTCAAGAAGACACTTCATGTCTCTTTGTCTCTCACATACGAACTTGTGCTCATAAATAGTAAACTTAGTACACAGTGAGAAGTATGCGTGCCTGCGCCTCAGCTGCAAGGAAACTGGATACGCTCCAAATAGGTCAGCAGCTCCTGGACAAGGCGGGGTCCTTTGATTATCTCCTCCCACGTCAACTCAGCAAAGGACCAGGGGACTGTACAGGGAGACGTACACAAAGCTGAGGGCTCCAGCTGAAAAGGAAAGCAAAAAGATGGAGCAAAAATGCCAAAACACAGCCATACAAATTCAGCACATGTGATATGAGGGCACAAGAAAGCAAAGTGGAAGGTATTGGACCTCCTGTATCCCGCTTCAAATCATTCCGTTTAATTTACTTTATCTAGACTCAGCCTTTCTCCCCAGCGGGGACCCAAAGCAGCTCACATGGTTCCCCTCTTCTCCATTTTGTTTTCTCCACAACCCTGTGAGATAGATGAACATGTGAAGCTGCCTCCTACTGACCCAGACCCTCCTTGGTCCATCAAGGTCAGTACTGTCTACTCAGACTGGCAGCAGCTCTCCAGGGTCTCAGGCAGAAAAGGGTCTTTCACATCACCCACTGCCAGATCCTTTTAACTGGAGAAGCCACTGGGGACTGAACTTGGGACCTTCTGCATGCCAAGCAGGGGCTCTCCCACTGAGCCACGGCCCCTCCCTGAAGATTAGACTGAAACAGAAAGTGACTGGCTTAAGGTCAGTAAGCTTCATGGCAAAGTGGAGATTCTAACGTAGGTCTCCCAGATCCTAGTCTAACAAGTACTACTACACCACATTACCATCAGTCTTAAACATAACATAAGAAATGCACCAGGAACAAGTGGCTTTTCCTTATGGAAAGGTTATGCTGCAGGAGCACTGTGTTTAGGTTGCAGGAGCACATACACCCATGGTATATGTCTGTGGGAGAATTCAATGAGGCATTTGGCTGAAAAGGAAGTTTACAAACCTGAATGGTTTGTACAGCCAGTGGAAAGTTATTTTGGTACAACTAGAAATGGAATTGTGCTAGTCCTTATTTATACTGCCAGTGAACTTGAGCTACCAGTACCTGAACTCAGTTCAAGCTCGGGTTTGTTTACACTGGTCCCTTTTATACAAAGAACAAAATGTACATTTGATGTCCACATTCCTTCGCACTGCCACCAGGTCTTCATTACTTCCTGAAATCTTTTGGCCTTTTTTGGCAGTTCCACCCTCAGGTGTCATGAAAACTTCATGGAGATGTTATGCTACCTACCAAAAGAGGGAAAGGTACTGTGGACAAAACAAGACAGTCCAATGCAGAAGTAACTCCACCTCACTATCAAGCCTGTTCTGGAGGGTAAACCCTAGCCCAACTCCCACCTAACTTCGAGTTCTGTGTAGAGATGCTAAAGCACCCACCAGTTCAGCTTACATCATGCTTGCTAGTTGCAAGCAGACAGCCAGTCATTTGGCAAGCAGTTCAGATATGTCCAAACAAATTCAGACATGTTTTTATCATGAAATCATGTTACTTTCTCACATGTATTGGAAAGCAGAGTGCTGGTTGACAACCTCTGTCCAAACTGCTTGGCCTGTCACCATTTTTTAAGATAGAAATTGGCACCACTATACCATTACATTATTTCTACCATTAAGTGATATTCCTGGTGTCATATATAAAAGCACTAATTGGTTCAAACTGCGAAAAAGGACAGAGATAGAGACTGCTGGCACTTAAAGGTGTTCCAGCTCTGTTGTGACTGAAACATTTCTTGGGGCTTGAGAGGACCATTGAGAAGAGGCCTCAGGGACCGCATAAGGACATGAGAAGCGCCTGCTCGATTAGTCCAACATGCTGTTTCACACAGCAACCAGCCAGTGGCCCTGGAGGGCTAAGCAAACAAGGCCTAGAGGCCAAGGCCTTCCTCTGATGTGGCCTCCTGGCACTCAGAGGTTGGCTGCTCTGTAGTTGGAGGCTCCCTTCATTCACCATGTCGAGTAGCCATTGAGGGACCTCTCCTCTATGAATCTGTCTAATCCCTTTTTAACCTGCAGATGTTTCTGGGTACTGGATTCAGAGTCTAAGGAAGAAGGCAAGACTATTTCCCAAGGTGAAAGAGTCAACCCAATTTCTTGGGGCTCTTCCTATATGTTTCTTCTGGAGGTGCTTCCACCTGGAGTAGCTCCAGGACTTCAGTCTTCTTTTCAATAGAGTTTTCTGATTCTCCCCCCAGGTGAGGAGGAGGAGCTAGTGTTCTAGTGTATGACAAAATAACAGTAAACCCTTCCACTGTAGTCAAAGTCTCATAAGTGGTCACAAGACAACCCCAAAGTACACCTCTGTTCACTCATTAATAATCATAATTATGATTGTAAATCATATTTATGAAGTTCTTTTTTATACGTGCTGGAAGCACTTTACATACATTCTCATTAATCCTTAGAGCAAGCGTGATGTACCCTAGTATCACACACATATTTGCTGCTGGAAAGCTGAGTCAGAGAGTAGTTTACCCGTGGCTACTCAGGGTTTGAATGATAGACTTTCAGTTTATAGCTTAAGCGCTACTATCTCAAAGGGTGCAAAAAGCAAAATATACAAATAGGAAACGGTGCATATTCTGCTGAAGAGGGTGTGCTTGTCTTTCCCATATCTTTGCTCTACAAAGGGCATACAAAGGTCCCGTTCACACACAGCAATTTGGTCCAGGAGCGGGACAGTTCGGGGCCGGATCAAACCGGCGCGATCACACCACAACATCTGGGAAGCGTCTTGCTTCCGTGGCCGAACTGTCCCATTCCCAGGAAACGCCGCCGCAAACTAAACCACCTATCTAGGTGGTTTAAAGGGAAGCGGCGCGGCAACCGGGGCGTTTGATCGCCGGCGCTTCCTTGCGCCGACTCAACCCCGGCCCGGATCCGAACTGCGCATGCCCAGACATGCGCAGTTCGGCCGGCTCCCGTTCGGGCCGTGTTTTCTCCCCGGCGTTTGATCGCGCCGGGGAGAAAAGGCGCCGCGGCCAGGGGATCCATGGGATCCCACCGCGGCGCCTCAACGTTGGCGCGGCTTTTAAAAGCCGCACCTTAAGAGGCTTTTCCCCTGCCGTGTGGCAGGGGCCATAGTTGCCTCCAGAGCTGCTTCAGTGTGGAAATTATACTTGTACTTTCCTTGTCCTGGCCACTGTTTCCTTCTATTCTACCAGAGAGGTTTTTTTAAGACTTAAAAAAATGGTAATCGCCAGATTCCTCTAGTGCTGTAAAAGCATAACAATCTACTGCAAGTATGTACTAGTTCCATCATTTCATTTTTCAAAAAGCCTCCAGCCATTTTCTTTGAAGAGTTATAAGGAGAAATGCAAAGCCTGCACCTTTTCCCTTGTAACATGGAGACAGAAAGTGCTAGAGACTTACTTTTTAAAAAATGGAAGTTGGGAGCTGGTACATTGCTGAATAGATCATTATTATGTTACAGCACCAGAGTAATTTACCTATTACTTTGTTTAAGTCTGAGAAAACCCTTCCAGTGGCAGAGGGAAATGGTGGCTGTGGAGGGTGAGGTAAGGAAAATAGTGGTGATGTGAGCAGAGCCTTCAAAAATGGGCACCTTCCCACCCACACAACATCCACCGGTATTTTAACTGCTATCTTTCCAAAAAAGATGTTAACAAATGAAATTTGAGACACTCCTTAGCAAAGCAGGGGAAAACATGGAAGCTGGATGAATAGAAGCTGATGTCATGTGGACGATCCCAGAAATAAGGCTGCCATAAGAAAGCCGAGGAGGAACGAAGCAGAGTCACACGTGCAAATAGAGCCAAAGTTCAGTGCTGATTTTTTTTTTTTAGCCCTCCTCGACTTCCTTTAGGCAGCCTTTTAAAAGTTTTTTGTGTTTCAAACAGCTTGTATGTTTATCCAGTTAAACACGATTTGTTCAATACATTTTTAAAAAGCAATCCTTGTTTAAGTTGAAAAACCGGTTTGGGAAGGTGAGGATGACGGTATTATGATGTCATAAGAATCAGCCAATCTACTCTGTGCTAGAAACCAGAAGATCCCGTTTGTCCGGAGTCCAGTCCCTCAGAGAGGAAGGCTCATCTGCACAGAAGAGGCAAGGGCAGGTCCAAATCACGAAAATTATGTATTTCTGCACATATATTAAACAGGGTGGCCATTTTTTGTTCTGGAGAGAGTTCTATTAATATTTGTTGATATATGAGAGGCAGGCAGACATTCAACAAATAAAGAAGTTTAACATCACTTTGTTTTCATGCTGTGGAAAAGGCTACATTTGTGATAATTGCCTGTTAGAGACACAGATCGGGACAAAAAACCTGCAGCTCTGTAGTGGGTGATATTCACAGTTTTACGGCAAAATATAGTAAGCCACAAACAATCCTGTATCATCAGCATTTGAGTGCAAAAGAAACCCCTCGGAAATCATAGCTATGTAGCTAGAGGTTGCTATCTCAGCAGAATAACACTGAGATAATTTATGAACCATGACTGTGTGTAAACAAGCTCTGAATGAATGTGCTCTTTTACCTTCATTTTCTTTATGGTGGATTCCAGATGTCCAAGGAAGTTCTGGCAAACAATAAGTGCCTGGGTGATGCTGGGTGGCAAACTGTTGATCTCCCGGGTATTGTTTACAAAATGCTGGAGGCACTGGGCATACTGACATAATTTAGTTTCAATACTGCTCTGTAAGACAAACAAGAAAGTGCACTAAGCAGATGGACCTTTACTGACGGTATGTAGAGTTGCTTTAAACCCACAGGCCTCAACCCAGCGGTCAAGACTCTTAGGTGGCTAGTGGGGGCCCACCTGCTAGGCTGTGATAACTTCTAGAGCTGCTCATTTTTGGAAGAACCTACTGTCAGGCCGAATCTGCATGTTCATTCTTAAAGCAGTCTTGACGCCATCTTTCTTTATACGGGTGTGCCGCTTGTTTCAAAGTGGTATCAAAAAATCTTCTATTTTTCCCCCGCTTGCTGGCCGGGAATGTTGTTGTTCTCCTTCCTCTTCTCTAGCCCGCCCCCCCCCCCCCTTTGCCAGCACCCATCAGCTTTACACAAGGCAATAAATGACTTAAGGCAACAAGCCAACAAGCTATAAACTTCTCTTTATATTCAAAGAGAAGGAGGTTCTCCACTTTCAGTTTTGCCCAGCTTTTGGTTCAAACAAGAAAGCAAAAATAGCCAAAAAACGGTAAAGACTGTTGGGTGTTTAGTTTGCAGAAAGTATGTAGGTAGGTAGGTAGAAGGGATCTTTCTCTAACTTTTCAGGCAATATAAAAATCACAAAACAAGATAAAATCATTCACTCTTAGCTTGTCAAGCAAGGGAAAAGTTTCTTACATTCCTCCAGGGCTCTTTTTGGGCAGGAACGCACAGGAACGGAGTTCCGGCTGGCTCCCGAGTTGGCCACGCCCAGCAGGAACTCATTAGCATAATAGGCTACGCCCAACAGCAGAAACTCATTAGGATTGGCTACATTAGGGGTGTGTGGCCTAACATGCAAAGGGTTCCTGCTACAAAAAAAGCCCTGGGTTTTGACAACAAACAAGGTAAACAGAATAAGAAGCAAAAGGTGGGTGTGGCTGGATGAGCACCATTCTTTTCTGGAGATGGAGGGAAAGTGTAGCCGAAGCCGAGTGGGAAATACCAATGCAGATTCCACCTAATTAGTGTATATAGTGGTGCCACGTGGTGCCACAACTCCTGCTTCTCTTGGATTGCACACTGAGGGCCAAACTAGAAGTGATGTTTGTCACATGGTCTCCACAGGGATTGTAGCCATATACCAGATGACGGTCTCCATGGAGAACTCCCTCTAAAAGTGGTGTGGGGCCCTGGTTCTGGTCCTGAAAAGGCTCCAGGGGCATGCAGCCACTCAACAGGGCAACCAGAGGAAGAAAAAGAGAAGAGTTGTTTTTTATATTCTGCTTTCCTCTACACTAAGGAGTCTCAAAGTGGTTTACAATCTCCTTCCCTTCTTCTCCCCACAAAAGTCACCTTCTGAGGGAGGTGGGGCTGAGAGAGCTCTGAGAGAACTCTGACTGGCCCAAGGCCACCCAGCAGGCTGCATGTGGAGGGGTGGAGAATCAAGCCTGGTTCTCCAGATTAGAGTCCGCTGCTCTTAACCACTAGAACACACTGGCTCTTTCTGGCCCCGTTTCAGGCCAAGAAATGGAGCAGGGTGAGGCAGGCGCCCCTCTTCCCCCTACACTATGAGAGAAAGCTCTTTTAGAGAAAGTTCTCCATGGGGGTCAGCAGCTGATGCATGGATGTTAATCCCCATGAAGATCATGTGCCAAATGTCTGGTGTAGTTTGGCCCTGAGAGGAGCAGTTGGACAGTAAAGTCAGGTCACTCAGAGGTTGCCATGATGCCTCCACAGATCTGACCTTTGCCTTGTTCCTCCTCCTAATGCCCAGGTTGTGTTTCCATCCCTGGGTCTCTTGGTCAGTTTGCCCCATCCTGCCTTGGACATCAGGAAAGTTTCCCTGGCTCCTTCTTGTTATGTACTGATGGCGCTTGGGTCTGAGCGAAGGCTCCAAAGACCTTCAAGACTATAAGTTGTAATGCTGGTAATGGCCAATCATGTTCTTTGCTTATTACCGAATAGCTGCACTGTTAATAGTTACTTTGTATATAGTTCATGTAAATGAAAGATTCTAGTTGCCTACTTGGTATTGGTTGTTGCTTAAGGTAGGTGTGGTTTTTACAAGCATAAATTGGTTCCTGTTGAGCCTGTGTCTTTTGGTTCGGAAGTTCAATAAAGAAGCATGTTATTATGAAAACAGTTGCCTAGTCTCAATACTTAATACTTCTCTTCCTGTCATGTGATTCTTCTGATGGCATATGCTTGTAACTCAGTGGGTGCGTTCAGACGGGGTATTTACAATGGTATAGGTGCCGGTTGGAATCAGTGTACTTATCGGCGTTCACATGGCGAACACCTGCCTTCCGTCCCTAACCGTTGCAAAGAGCTTTAAACCGTTGTATTCTGCCACTAGGTCCCCAAGTGGTGGTATCCTGAGTGCACCGGTTGTAATCGCTTTACCCCCCTGTCTGATCACTCTCCACCGTTGTAGAGCCACTTCTGTTCGGAAGCCCGAGGCTTCCGATTTTCGCCCGCCATTTTTTTTTTTAGGTCAGTGATATGCGCTTGGGCGAAGCTTCGCCCCGGCGTTTGTTTAAAAAAAAGGAAAAGGTCCTTAGTTTAACGTTTTAGAGGAGTCTGAGACCTCAGGGAGGCCAGTTTGCTCTTTAAACTTTAAAGATAAGTCCTCTCTTTAGGGCATGCTTTTCTGGACGGGGTGTTTTGCGCATGTGCAAAGATCGCCATTCTGTGGATGGCTGCCTATGCGCATGCGCAAACTGAGTTTAAAAAACAAAAAACAAACTGCCGATGCCCGCTGTGTGCGAATGGGCATACAGCGATGGGCTCCACAGACAGGAGGTAAGTGTGATCACGTTTCAGCCGGCATAAACTGCAACGGTTCCAACCGGTACAGTTTATGCTGGCTGAAACGACCTGTCTGAACGCACCCAGTGGGTCCCAAAGGTGAAAAGTTGACGACCGCTGCTTTAAACGGTTCGATGTCAAAGGAGCAACCGTGATTAGATTTCAGGAACGTGAGGTGTGGTACAGTGATCTGTTGGAGGGGCTGGGTTCCAGGAGAGGCTGGGGCTCCTGTGCCCAGGAGTTTCAAGATGGGGAGGGGGGAACGGACGGGGGACGGGGACTCGGGACAAAATGCCAGGGGCCTCTGGACACGCTGTGGCCTAAAGGAAGTTGGGCCATACCACGTGGTTTGCCTTCGTATCACAGTTGCATTGCACCCAGGTGGGGTGAGGGAGAGGGCACAAAGGGAATCTGGGTCTGGGGCCCTGTGGTGGTTCTTGGCTGCTCTGCCTATGCCTGCAACAAAAGTGTAGAGAGGAGAATAGTGGCAAGAGCATTTCCTGTCGTTATAAATGAAATGAGGGTCTCCCTTCTTTGCACCTGCTAAACACCAAAGCCTGAAATCCTGACTCACATTGCAAGTGGCACTTCTACAACTCATCCTGATGTCTCTCTCCCATTTCACCTCTGTCAAACACAAACAGTATGCATGTCAACAAACACAGAGTGCCTCCCACAAAGAAACAAGAGGTTGAACCCAAATAGCAAGACTAAGGGGCCCCTCTTCTTCTGCAGCAGAGCCTAAGCTGCACATTGTCTTTCTTGTTGCCCTTAAGAGCCCTTCACATCGACCACCTTGTTCTCTGCTTAAGGATGGGGACTGTTCCGTCTGGCGCTAAGTCAACAACAGCACCTTCTGGACGTGATTCAACATACGGCCAGAGTTAAGTAGAATTAAATCATTTTTTATTAAGCTCCACATGCATTCAGAGGATTTCTGTACTCACAATCAAAGCTGAATAACTGGTGAAATTCACATCTTTGTAATCTAATTCAGTTCACTGGCTCATGGTGAAAAAGATTGCACGCTCCCACCTCCTTGCCGTTTAAAGAGAACAAAAAGACGGGAAGAGAGCTGTAAACTCAAATCCCCGTGCCTCTGGGTGCAGGAAATGACTGTTAATCAGCCAGTCAGAGGGGTGCTTTGGGATGTCTAACTATAGACTTCAATTCCCAGGGGCAACTGCTCTTAAATATATATGGCAGTTCTACTTAACTACAGTTAAACGCTGGCTGGGGGCAGCACAGAGACACTCAAAGGAAAATGCCACACAGTACATGGAGCACTGGCTATAAACGCCTTATATTTGCTGGGAATTTCTCCACTCTGACAGCAAGAATAGTAGGGTCCTCAACTTTCCTTCTGCTGCACTCATGTTTCAAGGAGTAGTACCAATGCCACTATGCCCACAAACCTTGGCCAGGGTTACACATTATAACGACCACACTCAGCCAACACACCACAAATAGCCAACTGAAACTGCAGTTATCCAAACTGATTGCAGATACTATCTCTCCTTATAATAGAAGAGGAGGAGGAGGAGGAGGAGGAGGAATCAAACTGAAGGGATTAATTTGGCACTAATAGGAGGTGAACATTGGCCTGCATAAGGCAGTGGGTCAGATTGATGTCAATGGTTCTCATGACTGTAATGAAATAGCTACTCTGGCCTGTGGCAGAACAGGAACAGCGGCATCTGTCTATGGGGCTGCCCAAGTGAGGGAAGAAAACTGGCAAGCAGGCAAGCAAGAGGCACACTTGGAAGATTTTATATTCATTTAATTAATGTCAAATGTAGTTTACAAACGGGAATGACAAGTACCTTTTTATAGAATATACACGGACACACAATCATTGACACAACTTGAATATCACCTTGTGCAGCTGGGAATCTTTGGGCAAAGATCATTCGTTTCATTTCAAGCTCATAGTGGAAGAGGAGAATGTGGTTGCCAAGTGATATGAATGGAATCTTGCACAGAGGACCAAGTCAGTCCTTTGCATCTTCTTTCCCTTCAGATCTTTCTCCTCCCTAACCCCTCAAGGAAAAAAACACAACAGGGCAAGATTAATGTTGAAATAAAAGTTGTTAGTTGCATGGGGCTTTACAGTATGCATTTAGTTTAGCGGTGGTCCATAGGACCAGAGAAAGCTCTTTGTTCCCAGCTTACTGGGACATGAAAAATGAACTCTCTCAGCACAGCCTATTCTCAAACGTTTCAGGGTGGGTGATGTGCGGCTTTGTACTGAATGTTCCCGCAGTGATTGCTTGATTGTGCTGGGCAAGCGTGGTGTGGTGTGGTGTGGTCTTCCTTGCCGTGACACACTTCAGACCAATTGTCATCAGAAAGTTAAGTGCTGTACTAGTAGTGGACTCCATAGTATGAACAAATGGATGCTGCCCACTTAGGATGCCAGTGAACTCTTGCTTGAAAAAGCAACTCCCCCCCCCACCCTCAAGCTGCTGGTAGTCCACCCTCACATTGGTCTCATTGCCTCAGTAACAGCAGCAGGAACACTTATTTTTAAACCTCTTTATGGTCAGATGGCTTAGCCACTTGTTGCTATATGAAAAATCCAGGAGTTAACTATTTGGGAACCTTGGAAGTTCAGAATTGTCTGAGTCTGAAGCTGGTCTCCATGAGACAATAGTATTTCATGAGGATTCTTGAGAAGTCAAAATGCAAGATTTGTATAATAATGGCAATCCCTATCTAGGAAGGAATATAGAAGCATGTACTGTAAGGTAGTGCTGTAGCAGAAGTTTGATCAATATAAAACTGACACCAACATGACTAACACTGGTCTGATATTTTAGGACTTAAATCAGAGATGTCATACTGAATTAGCTAGAACAAAAAAAAAAGGTACTTTGCACACTATCCCCATTATAAAAGGTAGTTAATGATAGGTGTCTTTGCCTAGCAAACCAGCTCTTATCACGCAAGCTTCTGGTTTCCATTTGTG
>NW_015163820.1:0-1771 GCF_001447785.1 Gekko japonicus | reverse complement strand
AGCTGCAATGAAATGCTATGTCGATGTCAGATGTCAGAAGTCAGATGTCGATGTCAGATGACAAATGTTCGGGCTATCAAGAGTTGTACCGTGTCAGAAGAAGTCGATTGAAGAGCTGAATAAACCTGAGTTTTCTGAAATCACTCTCTGACTACTTTGTTAAGTGCGGACTTAACATGGCCTTTGAGAGAAAACTCATTGAGGCCATTCCTGATAGGGTTGCCAACTCCAGGTGGGAAATTCCTGGAGATTTGAAGGATGGAGCCTGGAGAGGGTGAGGTTTGAGGAGGGGTGGGACCTCAGACAGGTACAATGCCATAGACTCTACCCTCCAACCCAGCCATTCCAACATGGGGAACACTTGTTGTTGGGAAATTCCTGGAGATTTGAGGGATGGAGCCTGGAGAGGGTGAGGTTTGAGGAGGGGTGGGACCTCAGACAGGTACAATGCCATAGACTCTACCCTCCAACCCAGCCATTCCACCATGGGGAACCATTGTTGCCAATCTTCAGGTGGGGGCTGGAGATCACTCAGAATTACAACTGCTCTCTAGGAGGGAGGGGGAGGAGACAGAAAGCTGAAGCCAGGGGGCAGATAACAGTACGTTGACAGTTGGCTGGGAGGGAGATCAGGTTGCCAACTCCAGGTTGGGAAATTCCTGGAGATTTGAGGGATGGAGCCTGGAGAGGTTTGAGGAGGGGTGGGACCTCAGACAGGTACAATGCCATAGACTCCACCCTCCAAACCAGCCATTCCCTCATGGGGAACCATTGTTGCCAGTCTCCAGGGGAGGGATGGAGATCACGCAGAATTACAACTGCTCTTCAGATGGCAGAGATCAGTTTCCCTGAAGAAAATGGTAGACTCTGTCTCCGTATACCCTGCTGTGGTCACCACAGCAAACTGGCGCTGAGTGCCCAAGGCCGGGGCACTCTCCCAGAGCCTCTTTCTAGAGCTCATTGTATTTATTTCTACAACAGGCCTTATTCCTAGTATTATAATATTTTGCCACCTTGGGGGCTCTATTTGGGTGGAAAGGCAGCATAAAAATAAATAGGGTATCCAAACATTTAGCATATCCATCATACAATATATATCAATGAGCTTCCACCCCTGGGATTTTTGCTTTCCTCAGAATGACTAACAATTGTGCTACTGAGGTATGTGAGAACAGCTCTGGATCAAGCCAGCAGCAGTTTCTGCTCCATTGGGGCAGCTCTCCATCTTCCCAACTCTCCATCCTTACCAGGTCCATGGATTGGTCACTGATGCCACTGTTTCCAAGAATACATATTGGTCCTTTTGACAGTCTACCTCCATAACCCTCATTCTGCAAATGAGAAAAATAGACATAAATTGGGGACCTATGAAACTCATGTAGGAGGAGAATCCCATCCTCCCCACATTGGCTCCTACTTTTCTCTTTCTTTACCAAGCCTTTTTTACACTTTCTCCCTCATTTTCCACTCTGTCCCAGGCCTTTTTCTAGTTTCTTGCCCACTCTGTTTTCTACTGTATCTCTCTCCCCATCCCTTTCTCCACTTTCTCTCCCCATATTCTCCTCCCCTCTGTTCCCAGCTCTTTCTGCACATTCTTCCATTGCCTTCTCTACATGCCAGATGGAGGATAAAGGCCCTTTTAAATGGTGGGCAGTTGTGAATTTGTTGAATCATAGAATGTTAGAGTTGGAAGGGACCTTGCAGGTCATCTAGTCCAACCCCGTGCATTCTGCAGGAGCATGGCCGAAAGCTAGCCCTACAACATACCCAA
>NW_015163819.1:15265-30656 GCF_001447785.1 Gekko japonicus | reverse complement strand
TATTTAATTCATTTATACTCCACCTTTCTGGGGACCTAAAATGCTTAACATCATTTTCTTTTCCTCCCTTTTATCTTCACAAGAACGCTATGAGGTAAATTAGACTGAGCATGATTGACTGACACAGGGTCACTTGGTGTGTTTCCATGGTTCCCCAGATCCTAGTCTGATGCTCTAAGCATGCAGTATGAAGACCTGGTGACAATCCCTCATACTGTGCCACTTGGGACTGCCGACAGGGAATATAACTGTCCTTCAACAGTAGTGGACTGTCAGCTCCTCCAAAATCTGTAGCAAAAGCTGCACAACAAAAAAAAGCAGCCTCAGATACCAGGGTCAATGGCCAGTTTTAGTCATAGCCGTTTCAGGCCATCATACTTATAAAAGGGGACAATTTGCAACTGTCAGTTAAAGCTATATATAGTTATGGGAAGAGTTCATTTATCATATTGCAGCTGATGAACATTTCTTCTAACCCGGCAAAAAATGTTTCAGAGTACTTAGAGAGGACTAGAGATATGAAACAGTCAGAAATGTTGAACATTTTAAAAGAAAGAAACAGATGTTTTGGAGAAATTATAAATTTCACAATATTCACAATTCTTATCAAACCAAAAC
Source organism: Gekko japonicus (assembly GCF_001447785.1). Classification (NCBI taxonomy): domain Eukaryota; kingdom Metazoa; phylum Chordata; class Lepidosauria; order Squamata; family Gekkonidae; genus Gekko; species Gekko japonicus. The sequence goes on along the minus strand of NW_015163819.1, from coordinate 30,038 downwards.
TTATTTTACTGTTGAACTGCTTAAAACGCCTAATTTATAACTTAGTTAGCATATGCAATTGGACTGTTTGACATATTTATGGAATTTAGACATATAAATGTCTCCTTTTTCTGCATGCAAAATTGCAAGTATGCCCAATACTTCTGAGAACAAGAGCTTAGCAGATATGTCTTATGTTTTGCAGCCTGAGAGGTAGGGGTGGGGGGAAGTTGAAAATAGAAAATAAACTATTGTTTACACAGAAACAGGATCGTAAAAGCTACATATCATTTGGATATTGAGTTATTTCGAGTTCCAACACTGAAACTATTGAACTACTCAGTAGTCTGTAATCATTATTCACATTATAGTATATTAATTGTGGACAAAATCATATTTAGACAATATCTGCTTGAAAATATGTTGCTTATGTCTTCAAGAAATTGAATTCTCTAATATTTACATTACAAATTCATTCTGCATAATCTGAGGAACACCTTGCCTTAAAAAGCATTTCGCTCATCCCTAGGGGTCCCAAATCCCCCCGGGGGGCGGAATTCGGGGGCGGGGCCTCATCATGTGCCCCGCCCCCGGTACCTCACCCGGGGGAACTGCGATCCCCCGCGTTCCCCCCCCCGAAATGACCTCTGTATCTATCTATCATCTGTCTGTCTGTCTGTCTGTCTGTCTGTCTGTCTATTTTCACTGTGTATGATTTACTTGAAGAACAAAAGCTACCAGATACAAATGATAGAACAATGGTGGCATGAAGTGTATTAGGAACTATATTTATTTATTCATTCATTCATTCATTTGATTTGATCTCTATCCCGCACTTCAAGCGAACGGGCTCAAGGCGGGTTACAACACTCTTTATAGAACAATAAAGTCAGACTTTAAAACCATCAAATCTTAACCCCTAAAACGATGGCGGTGAAACTACTTCAAGCTATTTCTGTGGGGTCCCGGTATTATTCAGTTAAAAACGGAGAAGGCTAAATCCCATAAAGGATTCCAGATGGAAGGTACCCTAACCACAGCTAAACCAAGGCAGGGCTGTTGCTCAGAGTCCTCAAATATTGAAGACCTGGTAGTAGATGATAACAGCTGGTAACAGAAGGGGCCAGATGGTATTTGACGTCCACTGCCTCACCCAACAGCCTGGCAGAAAGGCTCCAATGTATAGGCCCTGCGGAACTGTAAAAGGTCCCACAGGACTGATCTGTAGCAGGAGCTCATTCCACCAGGTTGGGGCCAGGGCCACTGACTGAGGCTAAATGGACATCCTTAGGGCCAGGGATCACCAGTAAATGCTGGTCTGCTGAGCACAAGGCTCGACAGAGAGGCATAGGTATATATGTTCAGCCTTCTTCCCCCCCCCCTCCCAATGGAACAGTCTGCTCTTCCCTTAATTTCTGTGTGATTTGGTTGGGTCCTCTTGGAGCTTGGTTTACTTTTGTTTTTTATGTGCTTAATGGACCTGAGAACGTGCTGTTTAAAATGTAAGTTCAAGCCTTCCCATGGGCTCCGGGGGCTTGGGGGGGGGGGAGAAGGCAGTATTCGCACCATAAGACGCACACACTTCCCCCCCACTTTTTTGCGGTGGGGAAAGTGCGTCTTATGGTCCGAAAAATACGGTATTTCATGTGAATTGTTGGGGGGGGGTTGTTTTTTGTTTTTAATTTCTGGAGGTCTCCAATATTTCCATGTTTTAATTGGATTTTTTAAGTCATTGGAGATCCCGGTCACACGAGCGAGATAATCCAGTGGGGAAGTGAGGCTTTTTGCCCCGGAGCAAAATGAAGCGCAGTCGCGCGATCATACGTTCCCCCGAGGCTTTGTGCTTAGGCCTTCTGCCGCCAATGAAACGTTGATGGTGCAGCATGGCAAGGGGGGGGGAGAAGCAGCATGGCGCGACCACACATGCGGTGATTGCAAGCCGCTGCTTCCTGATGGGCGTTTTTTATTTCAAGCTGGAGTTCCTGCATGCACATGACCACGGAAGCGCATGACCAAGGAGGCTTTAAAAAAACCATTCGGTGTGAGACGGGATGCAGACAAGCGCCAGATGTGACGGGATACTGGCGCTTCCGCGATCTGACGCCCGCCCGCCCCCCGCGTTTTCCGGAAAATAGTGCACTTTCCCTGGTATCTTTTAACTCCACTTCTTCGGCTGGGCGATACGGGTTGCCAACGGGTGCGGAACACCTGCCAGATGTTTTTGTGTGATCGCACTGGTACAATCTGCCCGGCATTTGTCCCTATTGCGTGGCTAATTCTGCATGTGACCAGACCCAGAAAATGATAAAGGGTCTTCTTGTTTTGTTTTGTTTTTCTAACTCCCACTTTTTCTGGGTATTATATCTAGGGAGGACAGAATGGGGACTGAGCGCTTCTTAGTGCGTTTAGTTTTTTAGAACGTTTGTACACTTCCTTTCCCAGCAGCCTCAGTAGCTCGTAGCAGTTTACCAAAAAAAAAAAATCTGACCTGCAGGCAACACAGCAATTTTTAAAAACCCATACAGTAAGAAAGGGCACTGAGGAAAATGAATGTTCCTGAACTAACTGCCAGATGGCTACCGTGAAAGACGGTTCAACAGGTAGAGCAAAGAAATGTGCTCCGAAGAAAGAGATTCCAATCAGGGCAGTGCTCTAAATTAGATAGTAGGAGCTGGGTCCTGGAAAAATTAAGATCTGACAGGGGGAGATTTATTAGTCAGAAAGAGTTGACATTGAGGGTTGAGGGGGAAGGGTTAGTCTGATGAGCAGGGCTATTTTTGGGCAGGAGCGCACAGGAACGGAGTTCCAGCTGGCTCCCAAGTTGGCCACGCCCAGCAGGAACTCATTAGCATAATAGGCCACACCCAACAGCAGGAACTCATTAGGATTGGCTACGTTAGGGGTGTGTGGCCTAACATGCAAAGGAGTTCTTGCTACAAAAAAAGCCCTGGGTTTTGTCCACAAGCAAGGTCAACAGAATAAGAAGCAAAAGGTGGGTGTGGCTGGATGACCACACTTCTGGTACCATGGGGGCTCTTTTTGTAGAAAAAGCCCAGCAGGAACTCATTAGCATAATAGGCCACACCCAACAGCAGGAACTCATTAGCCTATTGGGCCACACCCCTGACAGCACAGCATATTAACATATTAGGCCGCACCCCCATGGTACCAGAAGTGTGGTTATTCAGCCACACCCACCTTTTGCTTCTTATTCTATTGACCTTGTTTGTGGTCAAAACCCAGGGCCTTTTTTGTAGCAGGAACTCCTTTGCATGTTAGGCCACACACCCCTAATGTAGCCAATCCTAATGAGTTTCTGCTGTTGGGTGTGGCCTATTATGCTACTGAGTTCCTGCTGGGCGTGGCCAACTTGGGAGCCAGCCGGAACTCCGTTCCTGTGCGTTCCTGCCCAAAAATAGCCCTGGCCAGGTGTGTAACTCAGTTGCAGCCAGGGGCTGTGCTGATATTTTATAAACCTGCACAGGGCTGCCACCCCAAGTTCCCATTGCCTTTCACTGCTTAGAGCAGCAGTGGGGGTAAATTAAAAATTAAAAATAATACAACCTGGAAGTGATAATGAGTAGCTCTATGAATTGCAAGAAACCTCTATGGCTTTACCTCTATGGTTGTAGCCAGAAGTAATGTCAACATGCTTACAATACTGACCTCACACCGTGGTCCTTTCCGCACTTGGATCTCATCCCTGGTTTTATCAGAGTTCAACTTGCGACAGAATACCTTGCATTTATTCCTGGTTATAACAGCATCCATTTATCCCGGGACAAGTGTGGGGCAAAACTGGAGTGACCACAATGTAATGTGGAAACAAAAAATACAGGGGTGAAGTCGCGTGTGGTGTAGAATGTAAGTTCGGGGACAGGGCTGAACCAGGACTTAAGATCTAGTCCAGAATCACCCCGGGTCACCGAGCCAGTTACCAGGCTCAGCCTGATAACCCTAAACCTGCTGAGAATTTTCCTGAGGCATGTACAAATTGAAGCCTAACATCTCATAATTCCCGGTTAAGGGTTAATATCTACCTCAGATGTGAGTATGTGTATTTTTCTGAAATAAAGCTTGTTCTTCTTCAGTCTTAGAAAGCAAGCCGCCTCATCTCTGTCAGTTTACCTCAGTTATCAATCAATCCTGGCTCGGATGGGTTTATACTCAAGCCCATAATCTTTCCTCCTGAACCATTTTCTGTTTTAATTTCCCACTAGGAACCCTGCTGCAGTGGTGTAGGTGGGAAAGTGTATTGGACTGAAGGGGAAAGCCTGTGTGGTAGTGTCTAGCCCCCAGGAAATATCACAGAACATCTTACATTTCTTCCGGGGGGGGGGGGGAGAGCATAGTAGACATTTGCACATCCATAGTGCTTAGGGTTACCATATTTTGAAAAGCAAAAAAAAAAAGAGGACATGTTTCCTGACTGACTACTTCAAAACAACTGAGTGTTCCCTCTAAGCTGAGTTAGCGTGAGCTAGCTCACAGTTTTTTAGCCTTTGGCTCACACTTTTTTGTCTTCGCTTAGGAAGGATGGCTCCAGAGCAAACTCATTTATGCAGCAGCCAAATCGTTTGCTCGCAACTTTAATGCAAGTCGCTCACAAAGTAGAATTTTTGCTCACAAGTCTCCACGGCATAGAGGGAGCATTGCTGATCAAATTGCATGTTAAATACCCCTGCTCTTCAAGCTGAAGCTTGCCCCCAATGCGGGACTAGAAGGCAAAACAGGCTCAGCCTCTCAACCCAGAAAGAGGACATTTTCATCAGTTTTCGAAAAAGAGCCCCAAAGAGGATGGACACACAAAAAATAAAGGACTTGTCATCTGGAAAGAGGACATCTGGTAACCTTGAGAGTGTTCTTTTCTCTTTGCAGGTCCGCTTAGAGTGGCCTACGGATCTTGCTGTCAACCCAATGGACAATTCGTTGTACGTTCTGGACAATAACATCGTACTTCAGATTTCTCAAAATAGGCGCGTGCGAATTATTGCGGGTCGCCCTATTCACTGCCAGGTGCCAGGCATAGACCACGTCTTGGTCAGCAAAGTGGCAATTCACTCTACCCTTGAATCTGCCAGAGCCATCAGTGTCTCTCACAGCGGAGTCCTGTACATTGCTGAGACTGACGAAAGGAAGATCAACCGCATACAGCAGGTCACGACCAACGGTGAAATCTCTATCGTCGCTGGAGCCCCGACAGATTGCGATTGTAAAATTGACCCCAATTGTGACTGTTTCTCAGGTACCTATTTCTTTCTACTGTATTGTGTGTTCGGGGATGTATTTTTGTTTTCGGTCAGATCCCTCTGAGACAGGGAGTACTCCAGAAAGAAGATAGTTTGGGGGAACAAAGGGACAGTAAATCCATTCTGTAGAACCCTCTTATAATATGCCTGGCAGCGGGCGGAGTGAAGCAGGAAACATTTTGATATCTGTTGCTGAAAGTTAGAACCTTCTCTGCTCTGGAGGTTTATAAGGAGGGGATGAAGGTTATGACTCTTCCTTCTTGTTTGTTTCAGGCATCTGGTATAGTACCTTTGTACATGGAACTTTAAGTTAGTTATCTTGGTTAATAGCTGTCAATGGTCCTGTCCCCTAAGAATCCATCTAATCCTTTTAAAGTCATTTAAGCAAGTCGTTCTCTCTCTCTCTCTCTCTCTCTCTCTCTCTCTCTCTCTCTCTCTCTCTCTCGTGGTAGTAAATTCTACAAATTAATTGTATGCTGCATAGAGGAGTGGTAGCTTTTTGTCTATTCTGAATTTACCACTAGTCATCTTTATTGGGTTTCTGCTTTAAAAGGCTGCCTTGTGAAGTTTTAAAAAGACAGTAGGTATAGGCATAGGGATGCCAGCCTCCAGGTGGGACCTGGGGATCCCCTATTATTACAAGCTCATCTCCAGACCACAGAGATCAATTCCCCTGGAGAAAACGGATGCTTTGGAGGGTGGACTCTGTGGCATTGTACCCCACTGTGGTCCCTGTCCTCCCCAGGCTCCACCCCCGAATCTCCTGGAGTTTCCCAACCTGGATCTGACAACCCTACCCCCCACATCTCCCTCTGGCGGCCAGCAGAAAGACCTGGCAACCATATTTGAGACAGCGATCCTTGAACCAATGATCCTCAATGATCAGGAAGCATAATTGTACTTTATATAGGAAGCAAGGAGAGGCACACAGAACCAACTGCTTCATTATTGAAGTTTTAGACCAAATGTCAAATCCAGCAACAAGAGGAAAAAGCAGACTGAGCTGTGAGCTAAAGAGAGAGAGCTGTGCAGGAGTATAAAATCACCTTTTCCAAACACCACAGAAGATCTTGGAAGAATCCTTTGGCATCAAATAAGACTTCTGCAAACAGGTTATCCTAGTAAGGGAAGTGTTTTGAGATTAGCATCACATGATGTACCAGCTGAGTGTTACTTGGGCCCCGGTCACACAAGAGGGTTTGGGCCGGGAGAGGGACGGATCGGGGCCGCAGCAAATGGGTGCGATCCCACTGCAACATCTGGGAAGCGTTGCACGCCCGTTCCCGATCCGGCCCTCCGCCCAAAACTCCGCAGCAAAAATGAACCACCTACCATGGTGGTTCGTCCAGGAAGGCCGCATCAAAGCCGGCCGTGGGATCGCCGGCACGTCCTTCCGCCGGCGCATCCCTGGCGCCTGGCCAAACTGCGCATGCTCACAGATGCGCAGTTCGACAGGCTCCCCCTCCCGACAGTAGCTTCCTCCCCAGCATCTGATCGTGCCGGGGAGCAACGGCGCTGCGGCTCAGGGGATCCATGGGATCCCGCCGCGGCGTCTCTACTCTGATTTGCCGCACTTTGGCTGGTGTTTTTCCTGCCGTGTGGCAGGGACCTCAAATGATCTAACTGGGGAGAAATGTGTACATGGGGGGGCCGGTGGACTTGCAACCATACCTGCCAAACCCGGTCCCCAGTCCCCCTCAGATTGATCATAACTTCTGCAGCACTGGGGGCCTTTGCATATAGCATGGTTCATTACTGCATAAATTAAGGGTGAAGACTGCACATTCAGAGCTTGCATGTGCTCTACTTACATGTAATCCGGAGCCTGTCTGTGCACTGTTCAGAATTTATGATCGATGCATGGAAAAAGAGCCCAGGAAGCATGACCTGCCTCCTTCTATCCCTCACCTACAGTTTCCCCCCAGTTTGGCACCTGTACAGGACTCCGGACTCCATTCATCTGAGGCTTGCATCAGCCTCGCGTCTTCCCTTTTCCTCCTTCCAAATGACAAACTAAGGCATTAATTTAACACAAGCTGTTCATCACCGAACGGTGGCTGGTGAATGGTCTATGATGTATCTCGGGGCACAAAGATGACCTCAGACTTTACATCAGAATAGGGATGATTGGAATCATTGTAGATAGGATGATTAGTTATACCAACCGGGGCCGTAATTTGCTGTGTGTGTCGTTTGGGAAGAGCTGCCGAGAGACAAGTGTCGTGGTGGTGATTCAGCACAACTTTAAAAGTTCAGCTGGCAGATGACACTGCCTGTGTGGATTCGAACATTGCGTCCTCCGAATGGAATGTCGCATGTGATCCTGTGGTGTGTGTTTCACCGGTAGGACTGCTGGGGTAGAAATCCAGGGCTACAGATCATGGGCTGAGGAGGAAAGCCCCCAAGCAGGGTTGCCAGCCTCTAGATATACATTACAGCTGATCTCCGGATGAAAGAGACCAGTTCCCTTGGAGCAAATGGCTGGTTTGGAGGGTTGACTCTTTGGTATTGTATCCTACTGAGGTCCCTCCGTTCCCCAAACCCCACCTTCTCCGGGCTCCACCCCCAAATCTCCAAGGATTTCCGAATCCGGAGCTGGCAAACCTACCTTCAAGGCTGGCTGTAGCTTAGCTTTGCATTTGAGGTGTTTTATTGTTTATTTTATTCATTTATATCCCACCTTTCTTCCCAGTGGGGATCCAAAGCGGCTTATGTCGCTCTCCTCTCCTCCATTTTATCCTCACGACAACCCTGTGAGGTAGACTGGGCTGAGAATACGTGACTTTCCTTTTGTAACCTTAGGAGCTCATTGGTTCATGAATCTCGAGCAGCAGGAAAAAGCAGAAATACGCGACTGACTCAAAGTCACCCCACAAGCTTCCATTTGAACTCGAGTTTCCCAGATCCTGGGTCCAGCACTTTAACCACCACACTAGGATGGCTCTCATTATATAGTATGCATTACTCATGGCTCAATGGTAGAGCCTCTGCTTTGCATACAGGAGGTCCCAGGTTCAATCCCCAGCATCTCCAATTAAAAGGACCAGGCAGTAGGTGATGTGAGAGACCTCTGCCTGAGACCCTGGAGAGCCACGGAGAGGGGCCGTGGCTCAGCGGAAGAGCCTCTGCTTGGCATGCAGAAGGTCCCAGCTTCAGTCCACCTCATCTCCAGTTAAAAAGGACCAGGCAGCTGGTGATAACATAAGAACATAAGAACATAAGAGATGCCAATGTTGGATCAGGCCAAAGGCCCATCCAGTCCAACACTCTGTATCACACAGTGGCTAGAAATACCAGTGCCATCAGGAGGTCCACCAGTGGGGCCAGGACATTAGAAGCTCTCCCACTGTTGACCCCCCCAAGCACCAAGATGTCACAGAGCATCACTTGCCCCAGAGTCCCTATCTATACCTTGTAGCTAATAGCCACTGATGGACCTCTGCTCCATATGCTTATCTAATTCCCTTTTGAAGCCGTCCATGCTTGTAGCCGCCACCACTTCCTGTGGCAGTGAATTCCAAGTGTTAATCACTCTTTGGGTGAAGAAGGACTTCCTTTTATCCGTTCTAACCCGACCGCTCAGCAATTTCATGGAGTGCCCACGAGTTCTTGTATTGTGAGAAAGGGAGAAAAGTACCTCTTTCTCTACCTGCTCTTTCCCATGCATAATCTTATAAACCTCAATCATGTCACCCCTCAGTCATCGTTTCTCCAAGCTAAAGAGCCCTAAGCGCCTTAACCTTTCCTCATAGGGAAAGTGTTCCAAAACCTCTGCCAGTTGAGTAGATAGTACTGACTTTGACAGACGAGTGGTCTGATTTAGCATAGGTAAATTTCATGTGGTCATGTGTTCAGAGTTTAAAATTACCCCAACTATACCAGTAAATTCCACTGGCAATATATGATTTATGTACACAGACTTAAAATGCAAGAGGCTTTGAATTTTATGAACAGATGTTGACTAAAGACAGTATTGCATGTTCACCTGTGTGCCAAAACTGACAAGGAGAACATTTTTGACTCCAACCTTTTTTGCATAGGCATCTTGAAATATAATAGCTTTGCCTGCCATAATGGTTGAGGATTTAGCACAAACGACATGACTGTGTCTCGCTATTTAGTCGTAAGTTACATTCATTCAGAATGGCACATGTTTCAAATAATGGGATTTAAATCCATTGGAGGAAAATATTAGTTTATTGATTGTCTTACCAAAACAAAAGATATTCTGGAGATAGGCTTATGGCTCCTAATTCTGTGCCAGGCTAAAATAATAGAGAATATTAATAAAGCCATTTTCTTTTCTTTTTTCCCCCAGGCGATGGTGGGTATGCCAAAGACGCAAAGCTGAAAGCTCCTTCTTCGCTAGCAGTATCTCCCGATGGCACATTGTACATTGCTGACCTTGGCAACATCCGCATCCGTGCAGTCAGTCGAAATAAGGCTCATCTCAATGACATGAATATTTATGAGATTGCATCCCCAGCAGACCAGGAACTGTATCAGTTCACTAGCAATGGGACTCACCTACACACACTCAATCTAATTACAAGAGACTACATGTACAATTTCACATACAACGGGGAAGGTGAACTTAGTACCATTACCAACAGCAACGGGAATTCGGTTCACATTCGCAGAGATGCCAGCGGTTTGCCTCTGTGGCTGGTGATGCCAGGGGGCCAGGTATACTGGCTGACCATAAGCAGCAATGGTATTCTCAAAAGAGTCTATGCCCAAGGCTACAACTTAGCCTTAATGACCTATCCAGGCAACACGGGTCTTCTGGCAACCAAAAGTAATGAGTACGGATGGACAACTGTGTATGAGTAAGTTATCCTGAAATAGTCTTATGAATAATGTAGCTGATATTTTGAATTGTATTTGTAAGCCACCTTGGCTGCTTTTGCAAAAAGGTGGCATCTGTCGAGTGTGTTCTTATTTTGCCCTTTCTACATGGAGCTCTGATAATACACATGGTTCCTTCCCCAGGCAAGGCAGGTGGCCAGTGACAGGCCTCAGGTCAACCAGCAAGCTTCATGGCAGAATAGTAGTTTGAACTTGAATCTCGCAGGCGGAAGTCCAGGGGTCCCTAACCTTTTTGAGCCTGTGGGGACCTTTGAAGTTTGGAGAGGGAGCGGTGAGCACCACCCCAAAATGGCTGCCAAGGGAAGTCAAGCGAAACCCAAATGGTAGAGCCTCTTGCCTCGCTTTGTAAAAGAATCACAGGGCAACTGAACTGAATGCATGAAGCTGCCTTATTCAGAGTCTGGGTACTGGACTGTCAAGCTTAGTAACGTCTCCTCATGCAACATCCCAACTCTCTGCACTCTTAGACTAGAACACAGCCCCCCTGTGCTTTGCAAAAAAAAGAGCTCATGACAACAGTCAAGTCTGAAGGAGGAACAGAACCACACACTGAGAGAGAGAGAGAGAGAGAGAGAGAGAGAGAGAGAGAGAGACCTTTAATGGCATAATAATACAACAAATCAGAAATTCAAAAAAACTAAACACCAATAAATATATATATATACACTTACCAAAAAGGTCTCGACCAAACAAAACCCATTTGGGATTAATAAGGAAAAAATAATAATTCTATTACAGTCTCTAACCCTTAGCTTCCATACACATGATAAGAATTCAGCAACAGCAGCAGTAATTTCAGGAGATTTGTCAGACAGCAAAAAGACTAAGTCATTATTAGTCATGAAATTTACAGAAGAAAGAAGGGGACGGATCAAAGAATGATGCTGCACAGTGTACTGTGGACTGCGGAAAAGAATATGTTTCACAGAGTCAGGTTCATTGTAAAAACAGGTGCAAACTCTTTCTTTATAAGAAGTACCCTTATATCTACCTGTCAAAACAGCCGAAGGGAAGAGATTGAACCTAGCAAGCATAAAAGCTCTACGGTGTAAAGGATTTACTAAATTAGAAAAATACTGGGCCATAGAGTCTTGTGTGGGAAAAAGACCAAGAAAGCATGGAGAACAAACTCCAGAACTACCAGCACTAACTACTTGAGCTTCAGTGTCCCAAATCCTCCTTCGGACAATCCAAAGAATATCCATTTCCCCAGAATTGCCCAAAGAATCCAGATCAATACCAATGGATTTGATTTAGACACTATAAATTGAGACCAATTCGAGGAATAAGGGTCCGCAGAGAGGAGAGCAATAAGACTGTTGGGATGGGGGCTAAAATGGAGATGAAGCCAGAACTTAATAACAATAGACCATGCCCTTGATTCAATAAGACGTAAACCCAACTCGGCGCAAAGAGTGAAGTTAGCAACAGAATTGGGGAGCCCGAGTATCCTGCGCAGAAATAAAGCGTTAATACATTCAACCTCTTTAGAAATACCCTGGATACACACAGGAATCCCATACAACAGGCGAGAGATGGCTGTGGCCTGAAAAATTTGAAGGGTGGCTGGAACAAATTGATTACCTCTTTGATGGAAATAACACATTATAGCTGCAATCTTATCTCTGGCCAAAGTGAGGGAATGCTCCCGGTGGGAAGACCATTTTAAATTATCCTGTATAAGGAAAGCTGGGGAGCTTACCAGTTGTTTTCACCCTCCATGGCTGGGGCTGCTATTGCAGACATGGAAAACCCTTTGATATGAATGAGGGCAGCCAGTAACAAGTCCTGCCTTACAGTGGCCCACCCACTTTCTGGAAAGCTTAGTGGGTGCCATATTGGAGAAACCTGCTGTAGTCCAGTACTCTAACTACTACATCATACTAGCTCTGGCATATAAATATAGCAAGCAAATAAACTCTGTTGTGTTGAAGCCTTGCAATGGCAACTGCTTGGCTTGCAAACTGATGTTATCCCATTTAAAAACCAATTCCTTAGCAGTGCACGATTCCAGGACTATTGCACAATTTTGTGCAGTGCAGCATTATCAATATATCTATCTCTGAACCACACCATAGAGGATGTGATCAATAAAGCCACAAAATGGAGGTAAGAACAGAACTGGCTGATTTCACAACAAACATGAAGTCCCGAGATTGCAGAAAAATCTGAATATTTTTTTTTAAAAAAGATCAGGAGCTTAAAACCCAAAATAACAGAAACTGTGCCTGCAGCATTAAGAAAAGAATGGCCACCGAACTCTCAGTGGCTGTTGAGGGTTGCTAGGCAACCACAATATTGCTGAGCCTTGGTGTCTGTAAAGCTCAGCTGGGCGGGGGGAGGAATGGACTGAGAGATTGAAACAGCCCTAGAAATGGTCTTGCCCCACTCCACTGTTATGTCCCTGATGGAGGAGGACTCACCAGGGACAGGCCAGCAATGCGTACTGTAAACTGATTGCCCGCAGAACTTGACCTGACCCTGTGTTAGCCACCACACAACTCAGCCCAGCCTGGCCCAACCCAGCTCCAGCCACTGCCCAGCTAGGCACAGCCAAACTTTTCCAAGGGAGAAGCTATCCAGAGTAGGAAAGGAGGAAAAGCATAATCATACAGAGGGAGATAAAGGTAGATTGGCTAGTGGGTGGGAAGTAGACCCAGTGGGATACAGGAGAAAACCTTGCACATCCTAGGGTTGTCAGGTTCCCTCATCACTCCAGCGGGGGGATTTGGGAGGGCATTCTGGGACATCCCCAATGTGATGACATCACCTGGAAGTGACATCATCATGCTGGGGACATTGTGTGGGGATGCTCTGGTTTGAGGACAAAACTCTATGGTAAATCTGGCTTAAAACCATCAAGTTTTGCCCCCAAACAGCCACATCCACACGCAACGTCCCCAGCTTGATGACATCACTTCCAGGTGACGTCGTCATGTTGGGGAAGTCACGCGGGGATGTGGCTGTTTGGGGTGGGGTTTCCCCACCAGCTAGTTGGCCAGCGGCAGGCAGAAGCCCCAGAAACCGGGGGAAACCATGCCCTGACCTAGGGACTAGCAAGCTTAGCGCATCCCCCCGTTCTTCATTCTTAAAGCATCACAGTACAGCGCAGCAAGAGTTTGGAATGCTTCAGGCATGGCAATATATCCTGAAATTATTAAGGCAGGTGTGATATGTTTCTGGGTTTGTTTGTTTGTTTAATTAAGGCTGTACATTTTAATCAGTTTTGGATGATAGATTAATGAACTGAAGCTTTGGCTGGTGGAAGCCAGTTGCTTTTGCTGATTAAGTGAGGGCAGTTGATGGATGATGGACTGAAAGTTAAGGTTACATTTTTACAATATCTGTTGAAATACATATGGCATAGTTTTGATCATCTAAACCTTACGTTCTGGTGAAGGGAAGGTTGCATAAACTTCTTATTGATGTATGTCCTATGTGTATTTCAATAGAAGATTTTTTAAATAAAATCTGAAACATAACTGTACTAAAATATCAAAAGTTGGATAATATACCCAAAAAAGAGCAAGAGAAGAGAATAGTAATATATAATAAATGAGAATAATAAGTGAGAAATTACTTTTTAATGTATAACATCTAGCCCAAATGATTGCGAGTGCTTTGGCGGTTTCAAGGGAGTTTGGTTTGGGTGTATATGTCGCTGCTACCGTCCCTCGGAAAAAGCCTTCTGGGTTGTCCTGTCCCTTAGCAAGTTTTATCTGATGTGAGAGTTTTTCCCTAAGAGCAGAATGTCATTGTTACTTGTACCAAAGCTGGATGTCAAAAATTCACTTGGTTTTCTAGAACAGGGTTCTGATCAGCCCTATCTGCTAAAATGAAAAAAAATAAATAAACATGACAAGGTACTGGCAGGTTATTTTTAAAATCTTATGAAGGATCCCGATACGTGTTCCTTTAGATTATCGTATTAACTTTAGAGGAAGCATTCCACACACACACACACACACACACCAAAAAAAATATATCTTGCCCATTTGGGTAAGACTCCCAAAGGTGAATTAAAAAGACATCAACATTCTACCCTTGCCAGCAACTGAGAGAGGGCATTTTGTAGATACCTTGTCATTTTAGTGGTAAGGATTCACATTTTGAAGCTACTGTGGTTCTGCTGTGTTACTGTAATGGGCCACAATCAGGCGCGTAAACTGCAGGGGGGCTGAGGAGCGTCAGACCCTCCCGAACTTTTCAGGAAGGGGCTCAGCCTCCCCCGGGGGGCGCTTCTCCCTCCTCCCTCCACTCCCCTCCCTCCTTCCCTCAGCGCAGTGGAGTGGCCGGAGTCCGAAGATGGCGCTGGGCGGGGAGCGGGCCGGGACTCGCTTGGAAGAGCCCAGCAGGCTGAGGCGTGAGGCTCCCTTCCCCGCCCAGCCACCCACCGGCACCCACAGGCTGGCAGGAGGAGCCGAGGCCAGAGCTCTATGCAAACTCCTCCCCATGCCCCGCAGGTTCCGCTTTCCAGCACGCCTCATCCCGGGGGCCAGGGTGCACCGACGGCGCGGAGAGGCTCCGGCAATGAGCGCAGCCCAGCACAGTCTGCAGCTGCTGTTAGGGGGAGTTGCTCTCCTGCTGGTCGGGGGGAGCTCGGGTGAGTGGGCAGCCAGGGTGGTGGCGAGGAAATGATGGGAGGCACCAGACAGTCCCCTTCAGCCCAAGCCCTT
>NW_015163819.1:0-15027 GCF_001447785.1 Gekko japonicus | reverse complement strand
CCCCCCCCATAGCCAGTAAACCAAAACAGTCCAGTGGCACCTTTAAGACGGAGTTCTATAAAGGAACCAGCTCTGGCTTCTCTGTCAGGGCAGATCTGCTCACCCCCCCCATAGCCAGTAAACCAAAACACTCCAGTGGCACCTTTAAAACCGAGTTTTATTCAGGTACAGGCTCTCCCTCCTCTGTGAGGGCAGATTTCTCTCCTCACCCCCAGCTATTAATCCAAAACAGTCCAGTGGAGCCCTGCTGTCTTCTGACACATGTCCCATGATGTCAGGGGGTGTGGCCTTCTGTCAGGGGTGTGGCATATGCTAATGAGTTATGCATTGCCTCTGGCCCAGCCCCAGCCCCCCCCAGGAAATTGGAAAGTCTACGCCCTTGGCCACAATTGTGGGATCACAGCAAAACTCAGACAGCGGTTGGAGTCTAGACTCTCCTTACTTTCTCTTTCTCTCTTTTTAAAAAATGTTGTGGTCCTTGAAACCCCAGAAATATGCTTGAAAATATATGGCAATTCCTGCTATAATCAAAGATGCCAAAGAATTAGCTGATAAATCTTAGACAGTGCTTCTGAGTGTGGCTTCAGTGTCGCTGCTCGTTACCACAACTAACGCAGCCAGAATGTTGTGCAAAGTAATACAGTTTGTGGAATACATAATGCAGCATGAGAGGAAATGATGTAAATTGTCTCAGTTGCATAACTTTCACAGGTTACAGGCATTGTTCCCTCTAAGCTGAGTTAGTGTGAGCCAGCTTATGCAGTAGCCAAATCACCTGCTCACAACTTTCATGCCAGTAGCTCACAAAGTAGAATTTTTGCTCACAGGACTCCATAGCTTAGAGGGAGCATTGGTTACAGGTCACAGCTTTTCTTGGCACATCATTGGGCTGCCTAGCTGCAGAATTCTAATCTTGGTGCAAACTATTCATAGGGAATGAAAAGCAAAAGATTACAGACAGCCTTTCCCTTCAAACAACTTGGTAAATCTTGTTCATGAAACTAGGGATGCCAGCCGCCAGGTGACACTTGAGGATCTCCTGGAATTACAGCTCATCCCCAGTCTACAGAGATCAGTTCCTCCGGAGAAAACGGATGCTTAGGAGCAGGGGTCATTTCGTAGAAAAAGAGGTGCAGGAGTTCATTAGCATAACTTATTTGCATATGCCACACCCCCTGACATCGCCAGAAGTGTGTCAGAAAGCAACACCTACCGCTCACTGGACTGTTTTGGATTGCTAACTATTGGGGGGGGACGTGCAGATCTGTCCTCACAGAGGAGGGAGAGCTTGTACCTGAAGGCGGGTGGGGGGGAGGCTCTGCAACTTACCTGGCTGCTTCTTGCTCCTCCTGGCCCAACTGAGGGCTGCTGGGAACAGGGGGCAGGGCTTGTTGCATGTGCCCATCCCCTGGGCTCCTTAGTGCCGGAGCTCCGCTCCTGTGCACTCCCGCAGGAAATGACCCCTGCTTAGGAGAGAAGATTCTTTGGTATTGTGCCCCACTGAGGTCCCTGTCCTCCCCAGACTCCCATCCCTAAATCTTCAGGAGTTTCCCAACCTGGATCTGACAACCCTACCCCCCAGTCCCCGTCGGGGGTGGGGCCCTGACAACCCTACATGAAACTGAAAATGTATACTTCTTTCAATATCTCCAGAACGACACCTTTAGGTTTTAGCAACATTCAAATATATTTATTAGATTAATTGGGGGGAAAGTCAAATCAATTAAAAACACTCCATACTGTTGATCA
Source organism: Gekko japonicus (assembly GCF_001447785.1). Lineage (NCBI taxonomy): Eukaryota > Metazoa > Chordata > Lepidosauria > Squamata > Gekkonidae > Gekko > Gekko japonicus. Next base: position 13,278 of record NW_015163819.1, on the reverse strand, counting down.
AGGGAAGAGGCTTAAACAGCACTTTGAAATAGGAAAGGCATGGGGTTACTGCCACCAGGGATACGTAGCTAGGAGGATCTAGTAAGTCTATCCTGCCAACTTGGAATGTTGTTTCATCCTACCTAAGAATTTTCAAAAAAGCAGCTCTTAATTTGTGGCATGGCAGTTTTGCATTTAACAGGAGCTTGTTTTTGAGGTATGTTTCTGTATGCCTCGGCGTTTAGTCATGCTAGCCACATGACCACGGAAATGTCTTCGGACAGCGCTGGCTTTTCGGCTTGGAAACGGAGATGATCACCACCCCCTAGGGTAGGATTCGACTGGATTTCGAGCAAGGGAAACCTTTACCTTTACTTCTGGTACTAGAAACCATCTCTTTTAATGGCAATGACTGGGGAACTTAGAAAGGGGAATGGGGAACAAAGTAAAGATACCCAATTTTTGTCCAGGCTATGGTCAGAACCCTAGGACCTGTTCAGGAACTGGTCTACCCAAGCCATGATGTTACAGTGTCCTCAGCTCTTGCAAATTGGCTGGGCAGGGTCTGTCCCTAACTGGAAATGTTGCAGCCCCACCTAGTGAGTAATTCTGGGTATGACCCTAAATTCAGGTGGGTAGCCGTGGTGGTCTGAAGCAAAAGAAAAAAGTTTGAGTCCAGTGGCACTTTTAAGACCAGCAAAGTTTAATTCAGGGTATAGGCTTTTGTGTGCATGCACACTTCTTCAGATGCGCATGAAAGCTTATACTCCGAATTAAACTTTGTTGGTCTTCAAGGTGCCACTGGACTCAAACTTTGTTCTATGGCCCTAAATGTCACACATCTGGATGTTGCCAATAGACAGCGCAGGTGGTAGCTGCAGAGATCGCAGAATTGCATCTGGTCTCCAGACAACAGGGATCGGTTCCTCTGGAGGAAATGGCTCCTTTGGAAGGTGGACTGTATGGCATTATACCCTGCTGAGGTCCCTCCCAAACCCCACCCTCCCCAGCCTCCACACCTAAATCTCCAGGTGTTTCCCAACCCAGATCTGGCAACCTTAAGTGGAATTGCTGCCAGTCAATGTTTAAATTTTTAGTGGTCTGTAAAACATCAGCAAAGAAACCATCAGGTGTATGGTTAAACCCAGGGGTCATTTTCTGCAGGAGCGCACAGGAGCAAAGCTCCGGCAGTAAGGAGCCCAGGGGGCGGGCACATGCAACAAGCCCCACCCCCTGCTCCCAGCAGCCCTCAGTCAGGCCACAAGGAGCAAGAAGCAGCCGGGTGTTGCAGAGCCCCCCCCCCCAGCCCGCCTTCAGGTCCAAGCTCTCCCTCCTCTTTGAGGGCAGATCTGCGCTCCCCCCCCCATAGCTAGCAATCAAAAACAGTCCAGTGGAGCCTGAGCGGTGGGTGTTGCCTTCTGACACACTTCCGGTAATGTCAGGGGGTGTGGCATATGCAAATAAGTTATGCTAATACGTTATGCTAATGAGCTCCTGCACCTCTTTTTCTACAAAATGACCCCTGGTTAAACCTGCTATGGATGTTTGTCCCTGTCAGCCTGCTTTTTTGTGAAAAGCATATTAGTCAACATTGTTCTTTGTGTTGCTTGAACTGATCCAAGCAGTTGTAACTTCCAGAAGATGAGTCATTCCACTGGTAGGCCAAAGATCGGCCTTGTGGCCCATTCATGGAATGTAGCCCCAAAAAGTAAAGATAGATGAGATCAATGCTCCCTATAAGCTGTGGAGTCCTGTGAGCAAAAATTCTGCTTTGTGAGTTACTGGCATTAAAGTTGTGAGCAAGCGATTTGGCTACTGCATAAATCAGTTTGTTCTGGACCCATCCTTCCTGAGCTAAGTCAAAAATCTGTGAGTTGGAGGCTAAAAAACTGTGAGCTAGCTCACACTAACTCAGCTTAGGGGGAACACTGGATGAGATAGGCCGTCTGCTGGGCCAGAGTTCTAAGGCATCCTGCTGGCCTCTCTCAGTGCTGTGATGTCTGTATCTCTCAGGTGGGGTTGCCAACTCCAGGTTGGGAAATTTCGAGGGTGAAGCCTGGAGACAGCAGGATTCAGGGAGAGGAATATCCTCAGCCAAGTATTAATACCAGAGAGTCCACCCTCCAAAGCAGCCATTTTCTGTGACGGAACTAATCTCTGTCCTGATGTTTCCAGTGAGCAGCATTTTCCAAAACTGCAGCTCCTACCTAACCAGGGCTTTTTTTGTAGAAAAAGCCCAGCAGGAACTCATTAGCATAATAAGCCACACATAACAGCAGAAACTCATATATTAGGCCACACCCCGACGGTGCACCCCATTAGCATATTAGGCCACACCCCCGTGCCTTCCCATAGCTTGCCCGGGCGCCCTACAGCTGTGGGGCACCCAGGAAAGCCCCCCCTTGGCTTGCCTGGGCGCCCCATGGCTGCAGGGAGCCTGGGCAAGCCGGCCCTTGGACAGGCCAGGGAAGGCACGGGGAGGCATTGCTGGGGGGGGTTTGCTCTCCAGGCCTTCCCTCTGTAGCCAGGCATGCAGAGGTTTTGGCTGTAGCGGGCGTGGCCAACTCTGAATCCAGCCGGAACTCCGTTCCTGTGCGTTCCTGCTCAAAAATAGCCCTGTACCTAACTATTAAAGTTTGTTCCAGAGGGGAGCCATGTTGGTCTGCAGCAGAAACAGCTAGGTTCGAGTCAAACCTCAAAAGCTTCGACCCCAAAAATCGTGTGGGTCTCCAAGGTGCTGCTGGACTCGATTCCAACTACTGAAGGAATCTCTGCCTTCCATCAGAGTGGGCTTGCTTGAATACAGTGGTTAGAGGACAGCAGGGGTACCTCAAACCAGTTTGTAAATCTGACATCCTTACTTTAAAAGTGTGTCTAGAACTGTTAGTTTCATGAGCAAATGGGCCAGTGTGGTGCAGGGAAATACATGAAGTGAAGATGGTGTGTGTGAATTTATCTGTTAAGTGCTGCCAAGTCGCTTCCAATTTATGGCAATCCTATGAAGTATACTCAGGCCAAAAGGGGCATGCTCCATTTTTTTTAAAAAAGGTGATAAATCTTAAGTTTTTTTGGAAGCCCATCTGGATGGGTATAAATCCACTCAAATAAATAAACCAATGTGACTCCTTTAATTAAAAATGTTTAAATAACATTGTGGACGGGAATAACATGAGCAAATACAGCGAGCGGGCCAGTGCAAATGAGCTTAAAATGCAGAAACGTCTAGCTGTGAACGTGACCTGCGAAATAATTAAAGATGTACAGATATACCCAAATCGATATAAAGATCATAAATTGAAGTAGGTTATCTTTGGGGGAAAGTATGTATAGTTGTGGAGATGAAGTGAGGAGACTGTGTAATAGCTGCCAAAGGATAGGGAATCATTGGCTCATCAATCAGTACATTTAATTTATTTTTTTGTTATCTTTACATTACAAGATTTATACCCCGCCTTCCTGCCCTCATAAAGGCCACCAAGGTGGTTAATATAGTGATTAGCATGTCAGACTAGGACCAAAAAGTCCTAGCTTCGAATCCCTATTCTGCTGTGAAGCTCACGGCTGCTTGCTGGCCAGGCCTCAGGACCCGTATGTCAATCGCCACACTGCCACCGCCTGGCCGGAACATCCATTGCAGGCGTTCTTTTCATAGCCGGGAAGCTGTTTCACCTTTACAAGCCTTGATCAAGGACGTCCGACCGTCAGCTAACGCCCTCCCACAAGGGAGGTTGGCATGCCCACCCTCTCTAAGGAGTGGTTCCCATTTTATCTACTCGCCAAAGCTTTCGAATCGCTGGGTGGACGATGAGCTGGGGACAACAGGCTGGCTGCTCACACCAGCACGGGGCTTGAACTTGAACTAACACAGTTCAGATGTTAAGACAGTGGGATATACCCACTGTGCCACTGCTCCCCTCCACTGTGCCACCGCTCCCCTACTGCTTGTATCATGGATGACTTTGGGCCAGCCCCCCCTCCCCAGGCTAATCCCGAAGACTGCGAGGAAAACCACATAGAGCTGTGTGCAGCAGTTTTGGTGCTGCCACTGGTGTGCTAATTGGCCTGGCCCCTTCCAGCTCTGCCTGACCCTTTGGTACACAGCCTGGTAAGCGTGCCAGCCCCACTTAAAGGCCGGAGTTCTCACTGGAAATCCTGCTCTAGGTTTTGCTTTGACTTCCTGGTAGATTCAGCGGCAACCTTGGGGAGGGATCGGGGTTCAGCGGCAGAGCATCTGCTTGGTGTGGAGAAGGCCCCAGGTTCAATCCCCAGCATCGCCAGTGGAAAGGAGCAGGCAGCAGGTGCTGTGAAAGACCTCTGCCTGAGACCCTGGAAAGCCAGTGCCGAACTGAGTAAATACTGACCTGGATGGATGAAGGGTGTGACTCAGTATGAAGCAGCCTCAGGTGTTCACATGACCCTACCTTTGGCTAGACCTCCTCAAAGCCCAAGTTAGAAAAACCTACACAGCCAACCAGCTGAATTCCCTCCTAAGAAGACCCACAGGGCCCCGTCGTCGTGCCATTGTTTTCTCCTCTCCTCACCCTGGACAACTTCCTACGGAGGGGGTAATCCCTGTATACCAAGGCCCTCGAGGCGGGATGCATTGTGTACCCACAGCCATGGGGACTAAGTCGAATCATGCCCCCGATTGCGCTGAAGTATTCTGAGCATTTAAACGTCTTCAAGGGATAAGATGTTAAAAGAAAAACACCAAATTGATTATTCAGTACCTTCTGTTTCGTGTGGTTTTTTCCCCTGGACACAGAGTGACCTCGTGTGGTTTCTGCGATGCATTGCATCTGAGTAAACGAAAGCACCGTTCTCTCGTAAAATCTGTACACTGTGTGCGACTAGACTGATGGATTCGGTCCAAATTGGTTGGTTCTTTCTTTCCATTATTGATATTCTTCACCCAAAGAGTGATTAACACTTGGAATTCACTGCCACAGGAAGTGGTGGGTGCTACAAGCATGGACGGCTTCAAAAGGGAATTAGATAAGCATATGGAGCAGAGGTCCATCAGTGGCTATTAGCCACAAGGTATAGATAGGGGCTCTGGGGCAAGTGATGCTCTGTCTTCTTGGTGCTTGGGGGGGTCAACAGTGGGATGGCTTCTAATGTCCTGGCCCCACTGGTGGACCTCCTGATGGCACTGGTATTTCTGGCCACTGTGTGATACAGAGTGTTGGACTGGATGGGCCTTTGGCCTGATCCAACATTGGCATCTCTTATGTTCTTATGTTCTAACTTAGGCCCCGATCCCACGGGAGATTTTGGCCCCGGAGAGCGACGGATCAGGGGTGCAGCAAACGGGCGCGAGCACACTGCAACATTTGGGAATCGACTTGCACCCGTCCCTGATCCGTCCCTTCAGGCCAATAACGCGCTGTAAAAAAGAACCACCCCCAGAGGAGGACTTACCTGGGACCAAGCCTGTTCGGTCCAAATTGGTTGGTTCTTTCTTTCCATTATTGATATGCCACCTTTCCAACAACTTGCCCAAGGGCAGAGTGTGAAGTAAAACATTACCAATAAAATCATATTTAAAGAGCAATAGCAGCATTTAAAAAGCATGTAAACATGAGTAGAAGCAAGACAGAGGAGACATTGGTTCAGTGGTGCAGTAAGCTAATCCGCAGAGGCAATACGAAAGGCAAGCTTGTGAGCTTCCCTGGCAGGGGAACAGGACTTGTGCAACTTAGGGGTCCTTATCAAGGAGGCCTCACTTCAAGTAGAAATGAACCAGAATGTCCCTTTTTTGTTTGTTTGCTTTCATGTGTTATTATTGCTCTTGCTTTTGGCTTGCCTCGTGTTCCTTGCCACCCTTGCTGGTTCTTTTGTTTCTTTTTATGCCAGTTTAACTTACCCCGCATTTTTTTTGCTCTATTTATAAGCTATATTCTCTTTATAGGCATTTGATGCAGTAAAATGACATTGAACAATGTGTTAATTTTAACGTGGAGAGTTCAGCACAAAGGAAGACCAACCAGTGCAAAAATAACAGCTTGCGGGTACATGTCTCACTAGGAGCAAACAAAATTGAAATGAAGATATTTGAATCGCACCCATCAGCATTTAAAATTCGGTCTACCTCTTGCTCTCCGACAAATCTTGCTTCACAAAAGGAAGGGACATGGGAAGGAGCTTCTCAGGAAGAGGCTCATGTTGGCAGCGCTTCCAAAGACATCTTTGGGCCAGGTCCACATAGGGTTTTACAGAATGCATCAGTACTGAATGGGGCCCAGAAGCAAACAAGCGGTAACCAGTGTTCCCTCTAAGCTGTGGAGTCTTGTGAGCAAAGATTCCACTTGGTGAGCTACTGTCATCAAAGCTGTGAGTGAGCGATTTGGTGGCTGCATCAATTAGAACATAAGAACATAAGAGATGCCAATGTTGGATCAGGCCAAAGGCCCATCCAGTCTAGCACTCTGTCACACAGTGACCAAAAATACCAGGTGCCATCAGGAGGTCCACCAGTGGGGCCAGGACATTAGAAGCCCTCCCACTGTTGACCCCCCCAAGCACCAAGAAGACAGAGCATCACTTGCCCCAGAGTCCCTAGCTATACCTTGTGGCTAATAGCCACTGATGGACCTCTGCTCCATATGCCTATCTAATTCCCTTTTGAAGCCGTCCATGCTTGTAGCCAACCACCACTTCCTGTGGCAGTGAATTCCATGTGTGAATCACTCTTTGGGTGAAGAAGTACTTCCTTTTATCCGTTCTAACCCAACCGCTCAGCAATTTCATGGAGTGCCCACGAGTTCTTGTATTGTGAGAAAGGGAGAAAAGTACCTCTTTCTCTACCTGCTCTTTCTCTACCTGCATAATCTTATAAACCTCAATCATGTCACCCCTCAGTCGTCATTTCTCCAAGCTAAAGAGCCCTAAGCGCCTTAACCTTTCCTCATAGGGTACGTGTTCCAACCCTTTTATCATTCGAGTTGCCCTTTTCTGCACTTTGCAGAAAAGCTGTGAGTGAGCGATTTGGTGGCTGCATAAATTAGTTTGCTCTGGAGCCGTCCTTCCTGAGCAAAGGCGAAAAAGTGTGAGCCGGAAGTGAAAAGACTGCGAGCTCGCTCACACCAACTCAGCTTCGAGGGAACACTGGTTGGTAACCTCTCTAAAGTAGAGATGCCCTGTTCTTGCTTCCCAGTTTACGATGTGGCACAGCATTCTGCACCTCTTGAAGTTTTGAGGTCATTTTCAAAGGCAGCTCCTCACACAGCATCTGCTAATCCAGCCTAGGTTTTAACAGAGAATGAACATGGTTTGAATATCAGTCCTTGAGGAAGGCTTGCAGATTACTATAGTGATAAATTTTATTTGGCATTACCATGTCACCAGCTGGTCCTTCAAGAGCCAAGGCAGGGGTCCAAAAACAGCCCTGTATTGAGAAGCCACTCCTTTAGGAGGTAGTGAAGAGCACCATTAAGACTCAGTACTCTTTTACCTATCTCCAGAAGCTCTGTCAACAATCATCACTTCTTGCTTGTCCGGATCAAATTTCAGCTGGGTTTCCCAAGTCCCGCAGGGATTTCAGTGGAACACCCCCAATCAGATAAAAAGAAAAAGAACAGATGGGTGCTATTAGTCTATTGATGACACCACACTACAAAACAGTATTTAAAGCATATATTCAATGTGTTCTCTTTTCTATTGGATTCATGTGTCTCTGTACTATCAACCTTTTTTGATGGTTTATTTTACCAGGTACGATTCAGATGGCCATTTAACCAATGCAACGTTTCCAACTGGTGAGGTCAGCAGTTTCCATAATGATGTAGAAAAACTGATGAGAGTTGAACTCGACACTTCAAATAGGGAAAATGTGATCACGGCTACAAACTTTTCCGCTACCTCTACTATTTACACACTAAAACAAGGTAGTTAAAGTACATCTGGCTTTGCCGTATTTGAAAGTCTAATCTCCTGCGGTTTTTATGTTTGCTGAATATATTTAGCAGAGCTCTGCCCATCTGTTTTCTATGGCATTTAATGCTAGTTCCTCCTTGATTGTTGTAAAGCTGATAAGAATGAACTGATCAGACAAGTTTAAAGTAATGGGATTGCATCCAGTCATCAGCGTCTCTGAGATCCCAAGGTGTTACTTTTATTTTAGCATTGGGTGCAATCCATCCAGAGTTAAGCATTTATCAGTCTCATTGATCTTAATGGGAGGGAATCAAGTACACAACCTATCACTGAAATCAGTCTCCTTTCCAAAAAAACCTGCAAGGTAGCCCGTGTGACACCAATTTTCATAAAGGGAGACAGGGGATTTGGGAAATTACGGACTCATCAGTCCAGCATCTCCACCAGGGAGAAAGCATAACACATTTGATGGAAAGGACAATGCATTCGGCAATTGCAGCTGTTGCCAGATTGGTGGAATTGGACCCTGGCATGATACTGGTACAAGCCCTAGGTTAGCTTGCAGTGGTATTGAAATGACAAAAATTTCTACAGCTCTGTAGAGAGCCAGTTTGGTTGTAGTGGTTAGGAGCGTGGACTCTAATCTGGGGGGACCAGGTTTGATTCCCCACTCCTCCACATGCAGCTACTGGTGTGACTTTGGGTCAGTTACAAGTCCTTTCAGAGCTGTTCTCTAAAGGGCAGTTCTCGAGAGAGCTCTCTCAGCCCCACCTACCTCACAGGGTGTTTGTTGTGGGGAGGGGAAGGGAAAGGAGATTGTAAGCCGCTCTGGGACTCCTTCGGGTAGTGAAGGGCAGGGTATAAATCCAATCTCTTCTCTTCTTCTCTCTTATTGCATTCCATTCATTTATTTCAAAAATTTATATGCTGCCTGTTTTGGTCTGATGCCTAAAGGACAATATAGTAGGCACCAGTCAACTCAATGGAGGAAGTAATTCCAAAGGCAAGATGTCACCTGTAGTCACTACCAGTCTCACATCTGCAGGTGGGCACTCAGGTAACAGGGCTTGGGAGGATATTGTTCCAGAGGATATTATCTGGAGAGCAAAATAGTATGAGAGGAGGCAAATCTTCAGGTATCCTGGCCCCAAGCTTTTCAAGGCCGTATAGGTAAGAATTTTGCCTGGAAAGAGATGGATGGGTTTGTTAGATTCTTGTATGTGGCTCCCGATGGCTCCTGATGATAAACTGGCTGCTACATTTTGGACCAAATGAAGTTTTTAAATAAATTTCAAAAGCAGCCCCAAGTAAAGCACGTGACAGTCCTCTAACCTAAATGTGATAAGAACATAGATCACTGTGGCCAGATTCAAGGAATGGCTGTCGCTGAAGCTGATAGAAGGTGCCTATGTGCCAAGGAGGAGAAACCAGCCTCCACTTGTATGCCAGGATCCAGCAGAACCCCAAAGCTGCTAACGTGGTCCTTCAGTCAACCCCCTCCAGGACAGGCTGACCCCTCATTCTGCAAGCAGCTTTGTCATTGACCGACAACTCCTTAGTCCTGTCTTGATTGAGCCTCAGTTTACTGGCCCTTTGCCATCAGGTTTCCTTCTCTGGGCACCTGTTCAGGACTTCCCCAGACCCATCTGGCCCAGCCGTTAAGGAGAGGAACAGGTGGGCGTCATCCACATATTGGTGACTCTCCACTCCAGATTTCCAGACCATCTCTCCCAGTGGTTTCATGTAGATGTTAAACAGCATGGGAAACAAAATGGAGCCCGGGAGGTCTTCACAACATTAATGCTGTGGGGCTGAGCAGCTGTTCCCCAGCCCCATTTTTTGGGAACCCGCCACCTACTGAAGAGCAAAATCATCAAAGCACAGTGCCCCCCACCTCCATTTCCAACTCAGCTATCCTCTCCCAAAGATACCTCAAGCCACCAAGGAGAATCAACAGTAGGACTACCAAGCCGCGGCGGGGGATCTGCATGTCTTCACAGGATCCCTGCCGCGGGGGACAGCGATACGCGTTGCACCGCCATCGCCAGGATGTGACGCTACGCGTATCGCTGTCCCCCGCGGCAGGGATCCTGTGAAGACGTGCGGATCCCCCGCCGCGGCTTGACAGCCCTAATCAACAGGGATACACTTCCCCTGACGCGCTCCCAGCAAAGATTGTTATTCAAGGTTTAGTGCCTCTCTAATTCCTGTCAATACTAGGCTCCAGGCATAATAAGACCATATCTATAAAGTCTACACATTTTTTGAGTTATGAAAACACACAGAGATGTCGGCAATGCCTAAAGCCACTCAAGCTACAGATCAATACAACCTCTGCACACATAACATTTGCTTCACAAAGCTGAAGATCTGAACTCTCTCCCCTTCCTTGTTTTGTTACGGACAGACAACACTCAGAATATCTATCGGGTCAGCCCAGACGGGTCTCTGAGAGTCACTTTTGCCAGCGGGATGGAGGTCAATCTCAACACAGAGCCGCATATCCTGGCAGGTGTTGCCAACCCCACTCTAGGAAAATGCAACGTCTCTCTACCTGGGGAGCATAACTCCAACCTTATTGAGTGGAGGCAAAGGAAGGAGCAGACCAAGGGCAGCATCTCTGCTTTTGAGAGAAGGTTACGGGTAAGAGTCCTTTCTTCTTCTTCTTCTTTTCTCTTGTGTAAAGTGCAATTTTTCTTTACTTTTCAAAGCATCTTAATGTCTAGCCAGACAAGATGCTGGGAGATCAATGACTGGATCATTGCAAAAAAAAATTTTAAAGGCCAGTAGCAGCTATTTGGGGGGGGGGGTTAACCCATCCATTCCCCAATGGAAACCAACACCCTTGGCTGCTAGTAACTCTGGAAGGGAATAAGACAGTCACTCTATCTTTGCCTTTTTTCCTTCTTTAAAAGATAACAAGGGGGGGTTGACTTTGCTAAGCAACACTGTGTGGAGAAGGAAGGATTAAAACACCTTCACTCCCTGCCCCCCTTTATTTCAACCCTGATCTGAATTAGGCCGCATGAAGCTGGTGCTGGCCTTTAAAAAATGTTGGGAGAATCTTGTCATTTGACCTCCCAGCATCTTACCTTAGGCCCTTAGAATCATCTTTTTACAAAACTATTTTCACCCCACCTTTCCTTTTGACTCACGTCCAAAGTCTTCCTCCAGTCTAAAGAGCCTTCTGCCAACTGAATGGAAGAGCCACTTAAGTTGGGAAAAGGATACTTAGTGGGATGGTTGGATCCACCACACTGTTACTTCTGATAACATATTGAAGCTTGCCTCAGCTGATGAATGGTGTATTCACTGACAAGGAATCTTGAGCAGGCCATAGCCTACACAGCTGCTTTCTGTACTCATGGTTTTACAAACTGTTAGGAAGATGGACTGTCTCCCTAGAAATTCCAGTAGGACATCCCTGTGACTTGCAGAAAAACCGGAAGTGCAGGCCCTGATGTGATGACATCACCCAGTAATGACATAATCATGTTATTATTTATTTATTTATTTATTTGGATTTGTATCCCGTCCTCCCCGAAGGCTCAGGGCGGCTAACAGAGGCATAACTGCCAGATTATAACAATAAAAACAGTATAAAATACAATAATACACATATACTACAGTTAAATAAGATTCTTAAAATTAAATTATTGGTGCTCCAATACTCACTCCGAATCGTGAAACCAAGATGGTGTTCTAAGATGTTATATCTGAACAACCTCAGCAATGTATTTCCCCACAACCCTGTCATCCCCTAGGGATGTCCCGCTCCCTCCGATGATACCCGCAATAACGGTGGTGGTAAGGCGTTGAACCGTTGGGGGCAATGCTCTGGTTTGTGAGCAAAACTCTATGTTTTGAAGCCAAATTTACCATAGAGTTTTGCCCAGGGCCCGGATTTCCTCTGGGAGCTCATTCCACCAGATAGGAGCCGCCACCGTTGGGGGCAATGCTCTGGTTTGTGAGCAAAACTCTATGTTTTGAAGCCAAATTTACCATAGAGCTTTGCCCAAAAACCAGAGTGTCGCCCCCAGCATGACGAAGGCACTTCCAGTCTCCCAGAAGGATGTTAGGAGCCCCCCCACCAGCCAGGTTAGTGGACCTGGCAACCTTAATCCTAAGCCTTGCCTTCCGTTCATATCCATTATTATCCATGGTGTTTGCCTGTTGCTTTGTACCACTTCTCTGGCTTTAGATCCTTTTGTAATTCATTGAAAGATGCTGGGGTTGCAAAAATCAAAGATCCTAGTGCCGGAGGAATGCATTCCGCAGAGAACTACCTTCACCATGGAAAAGAGTGTAGCTGAAGCAAGGCTTAGGGTCCATGGTTTTGTAGGAGCATATTTGTTAAGTTGCAATTTGGCTCTAACAAAAAAAAAAGAATTGAACAGGCCAACATAGGTACGACAGTAGCTGTGTCACGTGTATAAATATCGAACTATCCATCCATGCACTAAAAGGTGAAGGGGAATTATTTTAACAGTAAAAGGAGTATGCAGCAACATCTCCCTAGCATATTAGAAGAGAATTCAGCCAAGTGAAAAGCCCCTAAGGAGAGGTGCTCTATGAAGTCCTTGTGCCTTGTCTCAGTCCTTCTTGTCTTTGTGTTGCTGGATCCTCCAAGTAAGACATAGCTGAATTGATGGATGTTTTTCCGGGACTATATGTGAGCAGACAGAGGCTGATTTCGCACTAGAGCTTCCTCGATGTTGCGCTGCCGTTTGTCCCAATACTATTGGTCAATTTCACACCCGAAGCCGCGGAGCTGCATTTGACCCGTGGCTTCACCCAATTTCCTCCGCAGTTTCGTGATCCTCAAAAAACAGGATCACGAAACTGCGGTGGAAATCGGGCAAAGCCGCGAGTCAAAATGCAGCCCCGCATCTTCAGGTGTGAAATTCACCAATAGTGTCGGGGCAAACGGCGGCGCAACCACGAGGCAGTTCTAGTGCGAAATCAGCCCATGTTTTGGCCCTTGGACTTGTATTTAACAGAAGTATTAACAAATTCTTACGGCAGGTGGTCAGTATCAGTGTTTAATTAACAGTTGTTTAAAGCTCAGAGCCATCAATAACTTGCTGGGGAAAAAATACTTTAGGAAATCTGTTTTCCATTTGACAGAAATACTCCTTTGGGAACGGGTGATCAGCACGGTGAATATTTAGCATCCCGTCTAACGATCTGCTGACAAGAAAGCACTTATGCAACCATTATTACAGGAAAATCCAAATTTGATGAGAGGGGGAGGGATACAAGGTTGCATTATGTCTCCAGCCTGTGGTTGCCAAGGAGAAAAAGTCCTGCCCCTAAAATAAAAGTTTAAAAGTGTGGACATGGGCAGCTGGAGCTTTTTTAATGCCATGGAGGTGAATAACATCATCCTATTAAATCTCTATTAAAGGGGCATGACTTTTTTTT
>NW_015163818.1:0-30781 GCF_001447785.1 Gekko japonicus | reverse complement strand
CCATCACTGCTGTTCGCTCCCGTGGGAGCAAAAATGGAGGGTGAGGAGCAACATACAACCAGAAGTGCTGTCCCCCCCAAACCACCATTTTTGCTGCTGCTGGAGCAAAGAAGCTGTCTGACAAACCAAGACGATTCTTTTGTCACTGTACTAATTCCTCAGAATGGTGAGTGATCAAGCCTAGTCTGAATAAGAAGCTCTACTTAAGTGGGTCATCAGCATCTCCTTCAAACTCATGAAAACCATGGAATGATTCTGACTAATGATATTTAGAAAATGTTCCACCTGAAAGGAAAAGCTGCTTTTTAAAAAATTTCTGTCAGGCAACACATATTTAGCATGTAACAAAAGATATACTGTCACCAGTTATATGCTACACTGGGTTTTTCTAATGCTTCTGTGACACGTTTGGTGCAAACACCTTCTACATTGACAGATCTAATGGTAAAACTGGCTGACCCTTGTATGGAGGACAAAAGCCTCAGACCCAGGAAAGCCAGAGGTGAGACAGGAAAATAAAAACAGGAGTCCGCTAGTACATCAGAACTCACTTCAGCAGCCTTTTATTGCATTTGTTACTCACTTTTTGCATTGTGGTATGTCATGTCTTTCTTTCTTTCTTTTTTGCTGTCAGGTCACAGCTAACTTATGGCGACCCCATGGTGTTTTCAAGTAGGGTTCCCAAGAGTCCCCTTTTTGTGTGTGTCCATTCTCTTTTGGGCTCTTTTTGGGTTGGAAGGTTCGGAACAGGACCGTAGCCAGGATTTTTTTAATTGGGGGGGGGGCTTTAAATAAGTCAGGGGGCACCCTCACACACACCAAGCAAGCACCATAAATAAAATTAAAAATTGAAAGTTGGGGGAGCTGGGCTGGATGGGGAGTTGGGGGAGGCTGGGCCCCAAGAGGCCCCACTGTAGCTACGGGCCGGGTTAGGAATATCCCTAGTTAGTATCAATTATCACAGTTTAGCAGTTACATGTGGTGGTTAAGAGCAGTGGACTCTAATCTGGAGAACTGGGTTTGATTCCCCACTCCTCCACATGCAGCTGCTGATGTGACCTTGGGTCAGTTACAATTTCTTTCAGAGCTGTTCTCTCACAAGCAGTTCTCTAAGAGCTCTCTCAGCCCCACCTACCTCACAGGGCGTCTGTTGTGGGAGAGGAAGGGAAGGAGATTGTAAGCCGCTCTGAGAAAGGTGGGGTATTAATCTTCTTCTTCTATAGTAGGAGTATTTAAAATGAGATGTGTCGTAGTGATCCCTTGTTTGAAGTAGTCAGTCAGGAAATGTGTCCTCTTTTTTGCTTTTCAAAATATGGTGACCCACTTAAAGGCAAGGGATGTTCAGTTTGCCATTGCCTACCTCTGCATCATGATCCTGGTATTCCTTGGTAGCCTCCTTTCCAAATACTGACCAACCCTGGTTAGCTTTCGAGATCTGAAGAGATTGAGCTATTCAGGTCAGGACACATCAGGCCTTAAAATTTCCTCTTTTTTTATTGTCGTCCAGTTTTGTAAACCTAATCCTACTACCTTGTTAATTGGAATTCTCAGATGTCTGATTGTTTTATGTCCCACAATCTGCCTTGAGTTTTGCAAGAAAGGTGGGTGATAAATGAAGAAAACAAATAAATAAAGTGCTTATCCGTTATGAAGGTAAATTTATAGAAGTTAGATATCTCTACGTACTCGAGGAACTCCTCAGAAATGTAGAAAGATATGGCTTAGTAAATTAAGCAAAAGAGGGGGAAATCTTTAAAAGCCAGCCTAATGAGGACTGAAAACATTCAACAGTAGGTAGAATCGTGAGTTGATTAAATGTCCCCATTAAATGGGGAAAGGGAAGGTAGAGAAATTGTCCTGCCCAAGTCTCTGCAACCCCAGCAAATCAAAAGCCATGAGATTGTACCACACATAGTTCACAAACCAGGAAGGTTTATGTGACTAATGCTGAATTTACCTGGATCAGGTGTATGAAGTCATATTTCTTTCCTACATTCCACTCTTTTGCCTGCTTTTCATATTCCATGGATGTTAACTGGTGCCAGGTAAATGAGACATTGTTGAGATCAGAAGAATTCTTAATTGCTTCTGTTTATGAAAAAAACAAAAGAAATTTAATAAGGCAAAATATATGTTCCGATATCTTCCGTCAACAGTAATGCAATGCTATACCTTTGTATGCCAGAATATGTTCTGGGTTGGGCTCTATGACTTCATTGTTAATGAAGGCTCCTGGATGCTTGGATTGGATTATTCTGATCATTTTCAAGTCTTGTTCTCCTATACAATAAATGTGCATGAAATCTTTATTAAGAATCTTGCTTTTTCAAAATCACAGTTTATGTTTAACTCACAGTGTAGTTTTGGATGTTACACATGAGCAACACCTGCATAGTATTAGCTTCTAGAGTTTTATAGGCGATTCAAGACCCTGCACACATTGCAACCAAGAACTGCCAGCCCCATGTGGATAAGCGTTATTAGGCAAATCAAGCATCTCTCATAGGACACGTGTTTGTGACATCCAAAGCCATCCTCTGAAATGGGGAGCATGGCAAAGATCTCTTTTATATAGAGATGACACCCAGGTCTATCTGATGTTGGGCGGCCGGTCGAGCTCTAGTCCAGAAGATCTACACAGGGCGTTGCAGGCCGTGGCTGGTTGGCTCTGACTGAGTCGGCTGAAGTTAAACCCTGTTAAGTCAGAGGTCCTGGGCCTGAGTCGGGGTGGTCTGGGGTTGGGGCTCCCTCTCCCGACCTTCGATGGGGTGACTTAGGTGCCAGCGCCAGAGGTTAGGAGTTTGGGAGTGCTCCTGGACTCCTCGCTAACTATGGAGGCCCAGGTGGCAGCCACCGCCAAGTCAGCTTTTTACCACTTTCGCCTGGTGCAGCAGCTGGTTCCCTTCCTCGACCGCAGTGACTTGGCCACAGTGATCCACGCAATGGTCACCTCGAGGCTAGACTACTGTAACGCTCTCTACATGGGGCTGCCTCTGTCGCAAATCCGGAAGTTGCAGCTGGTGCAGAATGCTGCGGCCAGGCTGTTGATGGGTCTTCCTAGCAGGGACCACATCTGGCCTGTTCTGAAAGCACTGCACTGGCTGCCGATAGCGTACTGAATTCGCTTCAAATTGCTGGTTCTTACTTTTAAAGCCCTATATGGCCAGGTGGGCCCTGCGGGACCTTGCACAGTTCCGCAGGGCCTGCAAGATGGAGCTCTTCCGCCAGGCATTTGAGTAGGAGCCGCCACTACTGTACCATCATTATCTGGCCCGGGAAGAAAGAACAACAGCGCCAAGCGGAACAGACGGCACTGAGTGGGTATAACAGCATTAATATGTCATCTATTAGAAAATCTATTCAGAACATCCAGAGCACTTAATAATAATAATGTCATAATATTGTAGAAATGATTTTTAAATGGTTTTAAATGTGTTTTATGTGCTGGCTTATGCCTGATTGTGAGCCGCCCTGAGCCTCCGTCAGCGGGGAGGGCGGGCTATAAATTGAATTTATAAATAAATTTTAAAAATAAAGAAGCAAATTAAATCTCCAGTAGTACCAATTCCTATTTAGCTTCATTTATATCAGTGAAAGTAAGGCCCCGGTCACACGGGCCGGATAACGCAGGGGGAGGCGTGGCTATTTGCACCGTGGCAGTTTGATCCGCAACTATGCGGTCAGACGCGACAGCGGCTTCCTCCTTTGGCCCCCACGGCAAACAGGACGGCGGGGGGGGGGGAAGCTGCGTGCTGGCGCGATCACACCGGGGGAATCCACATGCAGACCATGGCAAGCCATTTGCCAGTAGGTTGTCCCAGGTACTTTTTTAATGCACATCTTCAGTGGGATGCCATGGGTTCGCCACGGGAGCGCTACGCCTCCCAGATGTTCCGGTGTGATCGCACCGGAAAACTCTGCGGGAGAATCGTGCCTTCAGTGCGGCAAATGCTCCATGTGACCTGGGGCCTAAGAATACCAGTTACGAATGAAATATATCACACTGGAAATCACATGGTAAATATTACTGTTGCTGCTGCTGCTCTTAATGCTTTGCTACCAGGCTATTGGTAGTGGAAAGTACTGTCAAGCAGTGTTCCCTCTAAGCTGAGTTAGTGTGAGCTAGCTCACAGTTTTTTAGCCTCCGGCTCACACATTTTTGTCTTAGCTCAGGAAGGACTGCTCCAGAGCAAACAAATTTATGCAGTAGCTAAATCACTTGCTCACAACTATAAAGCCAGTAGCTCACAAAATAGAATTTTTGCTCACAAGACTCCACAGCTTAGAGGGAACATTGCTGTCACGTCACAGTCACTGTTGACTTATGGCGACCCCATATGGTTTTCAAGGCAAGAGACGTCCAGAGGTGTTTTGCCCTTGCCTGCCTCCATGTCACAACCCTGGTACTCCCTGGAGGTCTCCTATCCAAATACTAGCCAGGACCGACCCTGCTTAGCTTCTAGGACCTAATGAGATTGGGCTAGCCTGGACTATCCAGGTCAGGACCAGGATATTAGCTGCATTTTATGGTTTGTGTGTGTTTCATGAAATTGTTCTGATATCTGTGTTGACTTATACTGATGGAAGCAAGTCATTTTTTGGCTTCGAAGAAGAAATATTGAATTTAACGAACTGCTAACCTTAAAGTGAAACAGAGTACATTGCTGCATTCCTTACCTGTGCCACTTCCCACACCTAGCACATTGATAGTCGATTTTCCATTTCCAAGACTGAAATTATAAGCATTTATGATTACATCACATTTTATTTTATTTAACTGCTTGTTATTTTCACTAATGCATTAACAAATGGTCCCAAAACTTTGGATAGGAAAATATATAATGCATGTTCCTCCAAATTCACATCATAGCTTACTGAGAGCCCCAGCTACAGTATGAGCATTCTGATAGCAAGTGGTAAAACATACGTACTTAATATTTTGTCACAAGGTGCCACAAATGTGCAGACTTCGGAAGGGAAGTTGTATTTATTTATTTATTTATATACTTTATATCCTGCTTTTCTCCCCAATGGGGATCCAAAGCATCTTACATCATTCTGCTCTCCTTTCTTCTGTTTTATCCTTACAATAACCCTGTGAGGTAGGTTAGGCTGACAGTGTGTGACTGGCCCAAGGTCAGCCAGCATGTTCCCATGGCAGAATGAGGATTTGAACCTGGGTTTCCCAAATCCTAGTCCAACACTTTAACCACTACACCATGCTGGCTTACAACTAGAGAGTCCCCTGGCAACTTAAAGACTTAAGGGACTATTGTGGCCTATGTTGTCATGGTCTAGAGTCTCCATCATGTGCGTGAAGTATGTTCTCTCATTTGGGGGCTTGCACTGCACCTATGGTCACATGGGGGGAAAGATTTTAATTGAGGGGGGTCAAAACACAATTAAGTGCAAAATAGGCATGTGACCATTTGATGCACACCCCCAATTTGTAAACAGATAAGAACAGTAATTATTAACAGCAGCAGTAATACATGAAAATAAGGATGGGCATGAACCAGGAAAATGCCGTTCAATTCAGTTTGAGGTTCATTGCCAAACTACGAACCGAACCACGAACCGAACCAAACCAGGAGGCAAGTTTTTTAACCGAACAGGTTTGTGGCTCCACAAGCCCTGTTGAAAGGGACCATAGTCCCTTTAAACAGGGTTTACAAAAACTGGGCAAAACAGCTGAGAGGCAGAGAGCATCTTGCCACCACACACTGTTTTTCAGGCTGTCTTCTGCAGTCACTGTAGTTTAAAGGGACTCCAGAAGACAGCCTGAAAGAACTGAGCTGCGGGGATGTCACAGCTCAGGTGGGGTGTCACCTGACGCTGCCACCACTCTGGATTTAGGTTCCCTTGAGAAGGCCCAGAGCATCCTCCCAAGACCTTCAGACCTCCCTTTAGGCCAAATAACAGGCGTGAGGACCAGGCAGAGTAAAACAAGGAAAAAGTTTATTTTATAGGAGGTCAAAGAACAAAGGTGCAGAATAATAACAGTAAGTGGGTGAAAAGAAAAGAAATCAAATGCCCTAACACATCTAAATATACCTTCCCTAGCTCACTATCTCAAGTGGCCTTACACTACTCACCCTTCCCCCAGGATGAGGGTCTCTCCCCTGCAGCAGCCTTCCTTCCAGCTCTGCCCTCTGGATGAAAGAACAGCTCTTCCCTGCTGCTCCAGAACTTTTATTCCAAGTCCTCCTCTTTTCCCATTGGTCCATTTTGGCTCCAAAACCTCCCAGGAGCTTCTGGGAGTTGTAGGCCCAGCCTCACCTACTGCTAGCCAGGCTCTCTGGGCCTAGTAGGCCACTGGTGGCACAGCCCAGATCATGACAGGGGATCACCTCCCTGCAGTGCAGCTGTTTTTCGAGTTGTCTTCTGCAGTCCTTTTAAAGTTTAAGGGGACTGCACAAGACAGCCCAAAATAGCTGAGCGGTGAGGAGCTCTTCTCTGTAGCACAGTTGTTCTTCAGGCTGAGCACCTCCCCACCACTCAGCTGGTTTTGCAGCTTTTGCAAGGAACAGAAAGCAGGGGTTTAAAGGGACTCAGAGTCCCTTTAAATACCTGCTTTCTGCTCCATCCACAAACCACCACAAACTGCTTTAAAAATTCATGGTAGTTCATAAAGGTAGACCTGTCATGGAATTCTGTTCAGGAACCACGAACAGGGCAAAATTTGTGACGAACTTGGCTTCGTGGTTCAGTTTGTGCCCATTCCTACATGAAAAAACAGTGTTGCTATACTTGCTAAATTGATTTAGATTTGATTTGTTTTTCTGTTGTTTTCTGTAAGTATTTTGAGGGGTTTTTTTCCCTACTGTAGGTATTTCCAGAAGAGGTGACTTCCATTCATTACAACACAACAGATGGTGTGTGTGTTCACATCAAAGGAAGTACTGGAACAAGGCCCAGACTTTTAATGTTGTCCACTATCTCAGTTGTTTATCCAAAAAATCAATTCTAAAAAAAAAATCAGAAAGGACACACATCAGCTTTAGCATCTCTTCCTGATCTAAACAAGAATATGCCCAGAAAGCAGCCCTGGTAGTATTCTACCAAAGTGTGAGATTGTGAAAAGTTATAGAGCCTTAAAATAACAGAGAGGTCAATTTAAACTAGATGCCCTAGGCATGCCGAACTGGGGGACATGCTTTGCATAAAGTGAGAGAATCTGGCAGCCTGCGTGGCCACTATCAGTGAAAATGAGCCAAAGAATTTGTACAGTTTGTGACCTGCTAAACCTAATGCAGCCCACCAGATGTATATGGTGGCCCATCTTAAGACCCATTGATATAAACTGGAAAGATTTATGGACAAGCTTAACATTTTCAGTTTATTAACAAGACTGGGAAGTGCTCAGCTTTAGCTGAATTAGTGTTGAAGCAGAGATATTGTGGCATTTTGCAAGTGATAAATGGATGAAGATAGTTTTATCCTCCCCTTCAGTTCAAACCTGATCCATGGAGGTGATCTACAGCAATGGTAAAATAGGAACCCATAAGCATTTGACCATTCCTTGAAGCACTGGCACTATGTGATATCTTCTCCACATGTTTTGTGCTTGTTCCTTACCTGGCCACTATATTGGGCAGCTCCTTCTTATTGAATTGGTCCATGCACTGGTGTTCAGTTGAATGGTCTAGGAATGACTGAAAGGCCTTTGCGTACTCCTCCGGTGTAAGGCTTCTCATGCTGTGGGTCACACAGAGCTCTTTGGGAAGTGAAGCTGTATTGGTAATCGTTAATAGCTGGAGAGAAATGTCACTGTATCACAAGCCACAATGGAGAACTTCAGTCTTCTTGACAGTACAAAAACTCAGCAGATCAGGATAGGCAAAATAATATTTAATATTTAAGAAGCTTCATTGGAATGAACAGTGCAAACTTTATAGATGGAGAAGTGTCAAGAAATTGTGTTATTTAGGAGTTAGGTACTCTTTGGCACACGCCTGATTTCCAGCTGGAGACCTTGCCAACTTATCTATTAGGCCAAAACTATTACTCTCAGTTATTTACTACCAACATTATGCAATTAAGAAGGGTACGACTGGCCATCAATATTTATTTCCTTCACTATGTTTCCCCCCGAAATTAAACCCAAACAAATGGTGACCATATAAACTAAGCTTGTTATTCCAGTTTGGTCCTTGCCTCTGTCAAAACAACTTTATTATGATGTGTGCTAATTTGCTGCTTACTCTCTACCTATATGGATGGACTGGAAATTGCCAGTTCAATGTATCTGAAGAAGTGTGCATGCACACAAGCTTATACCTTGAATAAAACTTTGCTGGTCTTAAAGGTGCCACTGGACTTAAACTCTGTTCTGCTGCTTCAGACCAACAAGGCTGCCCACCTGGATCTATCTGTTCCAGATGCTTTCTACTGTACTCATTATCACCATGTTCTTCTCATCTTTCTGCAGGCATCCAAGCAGCCATTCAGCACTCACAGATGGAAGGTCATTCCTCACCTGTACTGAAAGCGAAGCTATCGGAGCAGCATTTACAAGAAAGGAAGTCCTGGCAATGGCTCCTATACAGGGAGCCCTTTGGGGCAAGATTCTGGTACCTAGGGACGTTGCTTAAAATAGGAAATGTAGTAAGTACAGCTTTATCCTGCATTGGAGGTACAGGGATGCATTAAACTTTGCCCATTATTGGCTTTCATGCAGCATTCAAAGGCATAGGAACCCTTAAGGAACAAAAGAACAGCAACCTCCATTTTCCTAGTAGGCATTTGACTAATCATGGCCCCGGTCACACGGCAAAGTTGCTGCGAGAGAGGCACGGATGGTGGGCGGATTATCCGGGCACGATCACACCCCAACATCTGGGAAGGGGAGTGCACCCGTGGCTTACCGCCGACAATGCGCCTTAAAAAACTAGTACCTCCAAGGAACTAGTAAATGTTTGCCATGGGCTGCCTCCAGATGCCCGTGGTGTGATCGCGCTGGCGCGCGGCATTCCCCTCCGGTCCCTCGTTTACCCGCCGGTGCCAAGGGAAGGACCCGTGGTGTGCCGCCGGTGCGTCTGATCGCGTAATTGCACATCAAACTGCACCAGGGCAATTAGCCACGACTTCCCCCCGCGATATTCAGCCTGTGTGACCGGGGCTTATGTTTAATTTAAAAAAACAAGTGAGGGTTTATTTTAGCTATCTAATATCTTTGTGTTATTTTTATATCTTGCTTTTTATGGTGTTTTAGCTGCATGTGCTGATTGGTACTTTCCAAGCAGGGGTAATCTGGAGCAAGGCAAAATCAATTGGTGCCTACCATCCATGGGTAATGCCACGGGGGATAACAGAGTTGCTTCTGATGCCGTGAGATTGGCCATCAGTGTTGCTCTGCTGCCTTTCTTCCCTACTGCTTATCCTGTGCTGTTGGCTTTGAAGCTGGGGGAGCAGCTAGTTGCTCTGTTATCAGTTCTGCTGTAGCTGGATCAAAGGACTGCCCTATCCATCATGCAGACATTTTTTCCAAGTAGTAACTCCATTAAAACAAAAAATAATGAACATTTTTCATTTTCAGAAATACCTGATTCATCTGAAGAGGTCAACAGTGTATCTCTCTCGAAACGGTCACTTTTTAATCTCCTAGAGCAAAGAAGAGAGAATAGTTCTTCAGAAGACTGAATAACTACTTGCCTATCCCTCTGTTGTCAGCACAAGCAGCCCACAGTTATCCTCCCAACCCTATGACAAGGGAACATGTGGTCATTTGCATACCTGGCAACGTAACCATCAGCTTCATCTATGGTTCTAACCACAAGCAACCTGGGACCATTCATAGGACAAAATCCGTTGGGGAATACTCCACCTCTTACGCAGCAGTCTGTAATTGTGCTTGGCTTTGTTTTGCAGACTCTGATTTCGTAAAGATGAAAGCACTGTTAATGGCTAATTTAGATGATCATTTGCTACTCACTCTCTGAAGAACGATAGGTTAGGTCTCTATGATCTACCCTCTGAGAGTCGACCATTCCCTTGCAACATGGATGACAGATGGCTCAAGAGAGGCAAATCTCTGACATGTAGCTCACTGATTCGATTTTGATCATAAAATCAGCAACGCTATTTTATTGTTCAAAGGTACACATCATGCTCAACATATAAACATACTTTGGTCTGTCTGGGCTGGTATTTTCTATTCTGACTGTCAGTGACTCTCCAAGAATTCAAACAGGGGTCTTTCCTGAGATATTTTTAACCAGACAAGCTGGGGTTTGAATCTGGGACCTTGAGCATGAAAATCATGTGCACTGTCTCTAAGCTATGACTCTTCCCAAACAATACCTTCCCAAATAGTTAGTTTGAATTTATATTCAATATAGCTTATTAGCTCATATGCTATTACAACATTCACTGATTTCACAGCAGCACTCAAATAAGCTCCATATTTGCATAACCCCACCCACCAAATACGTTCCAAACAGGTTAACAGATTTTACACTTACTATTGAAATACGTTATTTTGAATGGGGGAAAGGCTAGATGGCAAAAGAATCAGCATTCAGTTTCTCCACGCAGATGCAGAGCATTCCTGTTTTTGCTTTTTTTATTTAAAGAAAGACACATGCTACTGTGTTCCTTGTAATTTTGTACCTTTGCCTGCTTTTCCTGCCAGCCGGAAGATACTGAAACCATCACCCAAAACACTTGAAATGCTCTCTGGGTCCTGCTAATTCATCTAGTATTGTCCATGCATTTTCAAGCCACTCTTTGAAGCCGTAAGGGCTATTTACTTTAAAAAAATGAAAATGGCCTTTATTGTTTAGGTGTTATGCCATGGACAAAATCATAAAATGCACAAGGCATTGGAGTGTGTGTCTCTGCACCACATAAAACTAAACACAGGGAACAGTCATTGTGTTCCAATGGACTGAATTATGATATCAGTATCCCTCCAGAGACCCTGGGCGGTGTCAAGGAAGGTAAGCACTCTAAAACTGCACGTAACACTACAATGTGTGACCTGTCTCCAAATAATGGTGTTGGAGTGTTTGTAAAAACCCTTTCACTGTTTCAGATTGTAAGAAGGTGAGCAATCCCTGTTGATTCACAGCATAGCCTACTTCTCTATTGTGGTCATAAAGGTTGTCGATAATAACAATAAATCAACAAAGCAGGTCTCCATCTTGAATCAGCTATTCAACACAAAATCAGTATTCTCTCCTGTGATAGATTCTTGCTCAAATCAGAATGATTTCCCTTACCTTTTCACCTTTGTCACTGGCTTGTAGCTGGATCAAAGGACTGCCCTATCCGTCATGCAGACATTTTTTCCAAGTAGTAACGACATTAAAACAAAAAATAATGAACATTTTTAATTTTCAGAAGTTATGTCAGTCTTGCTCTCCTGTGGTTTATATACTCCAGCTGAATGCCAATACATGAAGTACAGTACGCAGAAGCAGCTAGTCTTCTCTCGCTCTACTCATCCTTCTCTATTTCCCCCTCATCCATTTCAAAGCGATATCTGATTTGGATCAGCAGTGCTAAAGGTTAGAGACAGATTTGACTCTTATGGTGATATTTTCATCTGTTACTGTCACTGTATGCCAATTGCCTATCCAATAAGAAGTCTTCCGTGACCTGTAGTATCAGAGAATGTCCTTCCTCACACCTGTTATCACACCCCCACAAGCTGCTTGAATTAGTATACTCTAGAAGATATCTGATCCTCATAACCATAGATAACTTATGAAGTCACTCAGCACGGAAATTTTCTGGAGACTGTCTGGAGACATTTCAGCGTTGATAGAGAGCACACCATTGCTCCATTCTGTACAACACCAAGCTCACTGTAGGTACTAAATATACACAGAGCAAACAATACAGTAGGCAGCATTTATAGCAAGCCATATACTATAGCTTGCTGTTAATACTGGTCAGAGGCATCAAGTTACATTAAGAGTATTTGATTTACGATTCTCTGATCTACCTCTTCTATTAGGTTCTGGGGTGACTACTGAGGTTCAGTTACCAGCTAGCAATGGTGTGCACATAGCCAAGTGATAAGCTGTTTGTCTGTAATGTAGCATTTATATTTCAAATTACCTCTTCATATGAGCTGTTGTGACAAGTTGCAGTAACGCTTTAAAATACATTCTCATTTGTTAGTCCCTGGACAGAAACTGTAGAGACTATAATTATCATGTATGAAAAACTCTTCCACCACCAGCAGCAACCCCTGTTCCAGTCAGTTGATTTTCCACCTGCTATATTAAATAAAAGTCAGTTTCCTGAAACACTTGAAATGCTCTCTGGGTCCTGCTAATTCATCTAGTATTGTCCATGCATTTTCAAGCCACTCTTTGAAGCCGTAAGGGCTATTTACTTTAAAAAAATGAAAATGGCCTTTATTGTTTAGGTGTTATGCCATGGACAAAATCATAAAATGCACAAGGCATTGGAGTGTGTGTCTCTGCACCACATAAAACTAAACACAGGGAACAGTCATTGTGTTCCAATGGACTGAATTATGATATCAGTATCCCTCCAGAGACCCTGGGCGGTGTCAAGGAAGGTAAGCACTCTAAAACTGCACGTAACACTACAATGTGTGACCTGTCTCCAAATGATGGTGTTGGAGTGTTTGTAAAAACCCTTTCACTGTTTCAGATTGTAAGAAGGTGAGCAATCCCTGTTGATTCACAGCATAGCCTGCTTCTCTATTGTGGTAATAAAGGTTGTTGATAATAACAACAAATCAACAAAGCAGGTCTCCATCTTGAATCAGCTATTCAACACAAAATCAGTATTCTCTCCTGTGATAGATTCTTGCTCAAATCAGAATGATTCTTCACATATCCCTTACCTTTTCACCTTTGTCACTGGCTCCATGTTGTCTATGAACTTTCTGCAGACTCTTTCCTTTTTCAGTATGTCAGTCTTGCTCTCCTGTGGTTTATATACTCCAGCTGAATGCCAATACATGAAGTACAGTACGCAGAAGCAGCTAGTCTTCTCTCGCTCTACTCATCCTTCTCTATTTCCCCCTCATCCATTTCAAAGCGATATCTGATTTGGATCAGCAGTGCTAAAGGTTAGAGACAGATTTGACTCTTATGGTGATATTTTCATCTGTTACTGTCACTGTATGCCAATTGCCTATCCAATAAGAAGTCTTCCGTGACCTGTAGTATCAGAGAATGTCCTTCCTCACACCTGTTATCACACCCCCACAAGCTGCTTGAATTAGTATACTCTAGAAGATATCTGATCCTCATAACCATAGATAACTTATGAAGTCATAATATTAGAGCCCTCTTTAATACATAGAAGAGACTCAGCACGGAAAGTGTCTGGAGACTGTCTGGAGACATTTCAGCGTTGATAGAGAGCACACCATTTCTCCATTCTGTACAACACCAAGCTCACTGTAGGTACTAAATATACACAGAGCAATTGTGGGTACTAAATATACACAGAGCAAACAATACAGTAGGCAGCATTTATAGCAAGCCATATACTATAGCTTGCTGTTAATACTGGTCAGAGGCATCAAGTTACATTAAGAGTATTTGATTTACGATTCTCTGATCTACCTCTTCTATTAGGTTCTGGGGTGACTACTGAGGTTCAGTTACCAGCTAGCAATGGTGTGCACATAGCCAAGTGATAAGCTGTTTGTCTGTAATGTAGCATTTATATTTCAAATTACCTCTTCATATGAGCTGTTGTGACAAGTTGCAGTAACGCTTTAAAATACATTCTCATTTGTTAGTCCCTGGACAGAAACTGTAGAGACTATAATTATCATGTATGAAAAACTCTTCCACCACCAGCAGCAACCCCTGTTCCAGTCAGTTGATTTTCCACCTGCTATATTAAATAAAAGTCAGTTTCCTGCTTCTGCCCTGTCTTGCAGGGCCCGTTCATTTGTCCTCGTTCTCTAAAGGGCTATCTATATGTGGTGTGCAAGTATATTCAAGATACCCTTCATTAGAAAAAAGATGTGGCGACCTGTGGAAATGTATTTTGGGTTTCTAAACTTTTCCCTGTTCTACTTGGTTTTATGATGAACTTTTTGGATTGCC
Source organism: Gekko japonicus (assembly GCF_001447785.1). NCBI lineage: Eukaryota > Metazoa > Chordata > Lepidosauria > Squamata > Gekkonidae > Gekko > Gekko japonicus. Next base: position 16,733 of record NW_015163818.1, on the reverse strand, counting down.
TTGTAAGCTTCACTCACTGTTAAAGAAAAGAAAACTCTGAATTAAGGAAGACGCACTAGATCACCAACAAGCAGTCATACTTAGATCCAGGGGTCGTTTCATAGAAACAGAGCTAGGGGAACTCATTAGCATAACTCACTAGCATATGCCACACCCCCTGACATCAGGGGGTGTGGCATATGCTAGATGTGGCGACCTATGGAAAATGTATTTGGGGTTTCTAAACTTTTCCCTGTTCTACTTGGTTTTATGATGAACTTTTTGGATTGCCTTGTAAGCTTCACTCACTGTTAAAGAAAAGAAGAACTTTGAATAAAGGAAGACACACTACATCACCAACAAGCAGTCATACTTAAATCCAGGGGTCGTTTCGTAGAAAAAGAACTAGGGGAACTCATTAGCATAACTCACTAGCATATGCCACACCTCCTGACATCAGGGACCTGGCGGTGGACCTGCAAGGCTGGCGGGAGTGCAAGGAAGCCCCGCCAAGGCCCTCCCTGGCCCCAGGCAGGCAGGGGTGGGGAGAGGTGGGGAGGAAGCAATTTAACCTCCCTCTTCTCCTGCCTCCTCCTGGCTGAATGAGGGCTGGAAGCGGGGTGGCCGGAAGCAGGGGGTGGGGCTTCATCGTGTGCCCCGCCCCCGCACCTCACCCGGGGGAACTGTGTTCCCCCGCGATCCCCCCGAAATGACCTCTGCTTAGATCTAATTAAGAGGCAGCCATGTGTGACTTTGGCTGGCCCGTAGCCACGGTGGGGCCTCCCGGGGCCATGCCCCCTCAATTTAAAGCCATGCCCCACAAAAACTCTCTTTAAAACCTTATTTTAAAAGTAATTCTTTCCCTGTATGAATTCAGCCATGCCGTGTTGCACTTGGCCAAGTAGTTTAGCCGGCAGCTGGCTGGTCCTGCAGTCCTCCATCCATCCAGTCCTGCACTCCAGGCACTGGCCCCCTTCTCCTGCCAATAAGATCAGCAGCAAAATTAGCCAGCTGCCAATCCCCTCCCCTCCCCGAGGAGAAGCCACTAGACATTGCTGGTCATATTAGATTCCATGTCAAAAATGAATGCTTTTGCCAGGCTTCAGCTAGTGCACCAATTGCATCCATTCCTGGGTCAGTCAGATCTAGCCATAGTGATCCCTGCCTTTGTTACATTTAGGCTTGACTATTGCAATGCACTCTACTTGGGACTACTCTTGAAGAGTGTTTGGGGGCTGCTGCTAGTGCAGAATGCTATTCGTAGCCAGCTATCAGGAGCATGTGACCCTGATATTACAGCAATTACACTGGCTACCAATCCACCCCTGAGTCCAATTCAAGGTGTTGCTTTTGATCTTTAAAGCTCTACATGGCTTGGGACTGGGGTATCCAAAGGACCATCTTCTCCCATACGTTCCTGACTGGGAATTAAGATCCCATGGAGAGCCCCTAATAACTTCCACATAAATCAAAGAAGTTTGTTTGGTGGGTACATGAGAGAGGGCCATGATTATGGAACTACCTCCCCAGGGAGGTGAACCTGACCTCCTAATTTTCAGTCTTTAGGAGGCAGTTTGTAATATATACAGGCCTGACCACGTGCAAGGCCAGGGCTCCACGCGGTCATCAGAAGCCATCGAGCTTCACTTCCAAGGACAATGGACTCTGCGGATCCTAGACCACACCAATAGGGGGGCTAGGCTCCGGGCCGAGAGCCTATGGAACTCTTGGCCACTGTAAATAGCCAATACACGGAGTGGGATGTATTTGGGATGTGGGTTTCTATGCACATAAGCCGGCCTGCGAGTCGAGCAACTTGTCTTGTTCCTCACTAATAAAAGTACATTAGCTGAAATCACTCGTCTGTCTGCGTACTTTTCACAACTGAAGACAGTTTTATTCAGGACTGCATTGGTTTAAGTTTATTAGCAGTCCTGAATTGTGATTTTAAATCTTGATTAATATGTTTTAAATTTATTTTATGTTTTATCAATGCTGTAAGCTGTCTTGAGCACCATAAGGAAGAAAGGTGGTTAATAAATGTTTTAAATAAAATAAAATAATAAATAAAATTCTGTTAAGGATTCTACTGTCAATGGAGCAAGTAACTGTGACCTCCTCGCCCACTCTAGTATGCTATCCAGAAAAACTAGGCTCACCACAGAAAAAAAACACACCATGATCTTCCTGTAACCATACAGACAATCCCAAGGGAGGGTCCCCCAAGAAGAAGACTGTCTAAAGAATCCAACAGGTGCAGGGAATATACCAGAAGATGCATTTCAATAAGGACAAAATACCCTTGAATGTGAAGGACATACGGAAGTTTTCCTAATAGAAATCTTACAAATTTATTTTAACAGTAGCAAAAACTCCTTATAAATAAGTTATGGCCATAAATATGCCCCCAAACAAACATGCCTGAGACAGATAGGGAAGAATATCTATGGCAAAGACTTTCTAAATAAATGCAAAACTATCCTGATAATGTACCTCATGTTAATCAATAAATAAATGAAAGCAGGCATCATGGAACGGTTTAGCAGATTTTTAAAATCATGAACCTGGAAGCAGTATACGAATAACACCTTTTGTATGGATGTGTGGGGAAGAATGTTTTGTATGGCTGTGTGGGGATGTGTCTGGAAAACTATTTCTTTTCTTTTTTTTGGCATGGGGGCTGGAGATCAGTCAGCCCCTAGTAAAAATAACAGGAGTGCTAAAGATGCGGTGGGACAGCTTTCTCAGGGAGTTTTGAATAAAGTAACCCTGCCTGCACATTAATGCACATTAAAGAAGAAAGGTGGTTCAAAGAAGAGTGTCACACATGTGTCAAGCTTGACTCCCCCAACCATTTAAAAGCAAAACCCTGAGCCGATGGCCAAGAAGCATGAGGTGCTAAGAATGAGAAAGAGACATTTTGGCCCATGTAAGGAAAATCAGTTTTGAAACACCAGGAGAGTTATTCATTATGAATTGGATCCTTTGACTCCCATCCACAAAATCTTTCTCCAACAGGGAAGTCTGCATTCGACAAAGACATTTGCCATCAGAGGAGGCCTTCAGGAACAACCTAAAGCAAGCCTACACAGAGGTATGTCCCATTTTGTTCAATGAGGCTTATTCCCAGGAAACTGTTCAGTAGACTTAGTGGAAGAAAGTCACACAGGCTAGAAGGGAATCATGCATCCAACCCTGTATCTCTTAAAAAAAAAACACCACCCCACCAATCCCTCCCTCTATGCTAAATCTTACCTGTTCCAAATAGCTTGCACACAAGTCAATGGCAAGGGAAGAATGTTTATTGAGATATATCTGTAAGCCGACAACTCTGCGTACTCTGCGTCGGTAGAGTATCTGTTGGATCCCCCACCCCCCGGTTAGGTTCGCTTTTCGGTACATCTTTCACGATATATCAGATCTGCCTCAAGGGCTCATAGGAACATGTCACCTTTGCATCACATCCTGTGCACACTGAAGGCATGTGTGGAAAGGACCTTGCTGATTGCCTCCTTAGCTACAGAATCCCTTTTCCCTAAGGAACCTCAAGGTCCAAACAATCATGAAAGTCCCTCTCTTCTGAACTGACACTGGCCAGGACTCAGCTGAACTAGGGCTCGTTTCTTTTCTTTTTTTTTCAATTTATTGATCGCTCAATCTTTGCAGAGCTGCTGGATCTGAGCGATTTACAGTTACTCATGTGTTGACACAGGACTAACAATGATGGGGGTAAAGGAGGACAACATATATCATTTTTAATCACACACACTTCGCAGTCGACAGGGAGTTTGGTCAGCTGTAAGCATCAGACGTGTTCCGGCAGCATTCTTTAGTCGGCGTCGCTTGATGTCGTCAGCATTTTTCTCAATTGCAGTGCACCACCGCCACCGTCTGGCCAGAATGGCCCATTGCAGGCTTTTCTTTGATGCTGCGTAGATCTCTCTCGGCTTTTGATCTTACGCGTGGAACTTCCGTTTGTCGGCTAGCACTTCCCACCAGGGGGGTTAAGTGTGCCCACCCTCTCTAAGGAGTGGTACCCATTTTGTCTACTCGACGAAGCTTTCAAACCGCTGGGTGGACGGCGAGCTGGGGACATGGCTGGTAGCTCACACCAGTGCGGGGCAAAAGACATTCAGAGGCGGCTTGTCTCTGTATAGTGACCTTGGTATTCTTTGGTGGTCTTTCATCCAAAATATTGGCCAGCATCAATCCTGCTCAGATTCCAAGATCTGATGGGATTGGACTACTCTGGGCCATCCAGGTCAGATGTATATATATTGATGATGGACAGTGCCATCAAGTCATGGGTGACTTATGGTGACTCTGTAGGGGTTTTCCATGCAAGAGACATTCAGAGGTGGTTTGCCATGGCCTGCCTCCACATCACAACCCTGGTATTCCTTGGAGGTCTCCCATCCAAATGCTAGCCAGGGCTGACCTGGCTTCAGAGATCTAAGATGATCAGGCTATCCTGGGCTATCCTGGTCAGATAGAGATTGGGGGGGAGGTAAATGAGAGCTGTGGTCTGCAGGGCCACAGGATGGAGAAAAGGAGGAGAACAAAGAGCTGGGCCATAGCTGCAACAAATAGTACTTTGAATACCACCCTGGTGAAGTTGTGAAAGAAAGGAAACAGAGGGTGAGAGTACAAGTAGCAGTGAGAGAACAGGACCAAAAATAAATCTCCCTGGTAGCCAACAGCCAAGGTTCAGACTGTGAGGACGTCCAGAAAGCCTTTGAGTGGGAGGATAGTCTACCTGCAATCCAAAGTGGCACAGTTCATTCTCTCACATGTGTAAACAGACCTGGTATATACATGAAGCAGGATGAAGGAGTTGGATTCTGAAGTGAGACAAACGTCTAGCAGAACTGGAAGACTCGGTGAGAGACTTAATGCGGGCATTCCAGGATGTGATGGAAGGCCTGCCGGGAATGTTGGACGTTAGAATGGCCAATTTCCTGGACGCACACGCCGCGCAGTTGCAAGTTGCTCCTGCACCGGGATTTCCCGCGCCGCCGATGCCTGCTCAGCCGCTGCAAGCACCGGGAGTTCCCGCGCAGCAGGTACCTGTCCAGCAGCCGGTGAGACCGCCTCCGCCAGTGCCTGCGCAGCCGCCGATGCCAGGGGGTCCGCCGGTGCCGGGTCTGCCGCCGCCGCTGAGGCCAATACCAGCAGGGCCACCGGTTGTACCGGGTTTCCCTCCCAGGGGAGCTCCGGGGCAGCTGGGCCCGTTGGTGAGGCCTCCACGACCCAGACCCAAGGATCTGCTGGAGGCTACCTTCGACGGCAACCCGGATGAACTCGCTTTCTTCACGGTGAGGGTGCATAAATTCGTAGAAGAGAGTCGACACCTGTTCCGAAATGAAGCTGGTCTCATTGATGTCATCTCGGCAAGACTGAAAGGAGACGCCGCCACATGGTATGTTGGACTGCACAACGACCGCGGTCCGGAACTTTTGAATTTGCGAGCATTCATGTGGGCGCTGAGGGCGAGATTCGAAGATGTCAACGCGAGTCAAAGAGCTAAAGCGTTCCTCCGGACCTACCGCCAGAACAAGAAGTCGGTTCGCGAGTACACTCTGGAATTCCACAAGCAAGCAGCTAAGCTCCGAGACTACCCTGATCATATATTGGCTGAGATGTATCGCTTGGGTCTCAACGCAGAAATCCGAGAAACGGTTCTGAAAACTGTCAACCCTGTCTCCCTGATGGCCTGGACCCAAGAAGCTGAAAATGCAGAAGACCGGCTCACCACCATCAAACTCGACCTGGCTGCTACGACCAACAGACCCGCCGCTGTCGGTGCCTCTAAACCCAAGACTCAACGCCTGTCGGAATCGGCAAGGGAACTACGGATGAAGATGGGGCTCTGTCTCAAGTGCGGGGAGAAGGGGCATTTCGCTGTGGATTGTGGCAGCCGTCAAGTCAAAGACAAGCCGCCTACCCCAAGCCCGAAGACACCGCTGTCGGGGAAGAAGGGGATGGCTAAACCGCGTTTCTCCAAAGCTCTGCAGGCAGCCCAAGGTTCGGGGGAAAATGAACCGGCTGCCGCCGAGTCCGAAGAAGAGCTGGTGGCTGAAACGGCGGAAAACGACAACGGCCTGTTGTGAGAGGCGCAAAACGACAAGGCCATTCTAATGCTGCGCCCAAGGTGGTGAGAGAAACCCCTTCCCTATTTTTCGTGACTGTCTCCTTAATGAATCCGCTCCTAGGAACCCACGTTAGGGTAAGAGCGTTGATTGATTCTGGGTGTGGGAGGGATCTCATCAGCCCTAGAGTGTTAGTTGCACTGGAAGCGGGGATAGTCCCCTTGAAGTCCCCCATCATTTTTACTCAGATGGATGGGGCACCCATGGAACCTTGTACGCACGAGACTATGGCTTTGCGGTTGGGGGCGGGAGATCATTGGGAATCCAGGTCCTTCATTGTCACCCCTAAATCGCAGTTCGACTTAGTACTGGGGAGTCCCTGGTTGTTTACCCATGACCCTTACATCTTGTGGGAAGAAGGGGTTGTCAAATTTGTGTCGGCTAAGTGTGTGGATCACTGCTGGGTGGATTCGTGGGGGGACCAGCCGACCACACAGTTCCCCTGCGGCACTTTGCAACCGGAAGAGTTAGCTTCTTTGCCTCGAGAGTATAGAGACTTGGCAAAGGTGTTTGGCGAAGAGGAAGCTAACGAATTGCCCCCTCATCGCTCGACTGACTGTGCTATTGAACTTTTGCCTGACTGTAAATTACCCAAAGGTAAAATTTATGCGATGGGGCCGGCTGAAAAAGTCGAACTGCGGAACTTTATTGATAAAAACCTAGCCCGAGGTTTCATTCGCCCGGCTTCCTCCCCTTTCGCCGCGCCTGTACTTTTCCGAAAGAAGAAGGACGGGGGGCTTAGGTTGTGCACTGACTATAGGGGTTTGAACGCTGTTTCTTTGTCCAATGCTTACCCCCTCCCATTAATTAAGGACTTGGTAGCTGAGGCCACCAAGGGCAAGATCTTCTCGAAACTTGACCTCCGGGATGCATATTTCCGTGTGCGCATCCGGGAGGGGGATGAAAGTAAGACTGCATTTAATACCCCTTTGGGGCAGTTTGAGTACCTCGTTATGCCCTTCGGCCTTCAAGGGGCTCCGGGGGTCTTCATGAACCTAATCAATGAGGTCCTACATGAGTTTCTATTCAAAGGAGTGGTCCTTTACCTTGATGATGTGTTGCTGTACTCTCAGGACCTCCAGTCGCATATTAAATTGGTGCGCCAGGTCCTTAAGCGACTTTATGAACACCACTTGTTTGCTAAGCTGTCAAAATGTGAATTCCACAAGACATGCATTGACTTTTTGGGATACCGCATCTCTGGGGGGAAGGTTGAAATGGACCCTGCTAAAATTCAGGCTGTACTTGACTGGGAGCCCCCCAGGACCCGCAAACAATTGCAAATGTTCCTCGGATTTGCCAATTTTTACAGAAATTTCATCCAGAATTTCGCGCAAATTGCCCTTCCCCTGACTGAGTTGCTAAAGACCAAAGGGAAGGGTTTTGATGCTACGAAACCTGGCGCCCCGCTTAAATGGTCCCCTGCTTGCGCAGAGGCTTTTGAGAAACTTAAACTGATGTTCACCTCCGAGCCGGTGCTGGCGCGCCCTGATGAATCTAAGAAGTTTATTGTCCAAACTGATGCCTCGGATGTGGCTATGGGGGCCGCTATTTTGCAAGAAGGGGAAGATGGTCGGTTACATCCCCTGGCATTTGTGTCTAAAAAGTTTTCTGATGCCGAACGAAACTGGGGGATTTGGGAAAAGGAAGCGTCAGCGATCCGGCTGGCTCTCTCCACTTGGAGGCAGTGGCTGGAGGGGGCGCAACTGCCGTTTGAAGTCTGGACTGATCATAAGAATCTGGAGATGCTGAAATCCCCCCGTTCTCTCAACGCTAAGCAACTTCGTTGGGCGGACTTCTTCGCTAAGTTTCGATTCACACTTCGTCATTTCCCGGGGGCGGCTAATTCCCTGGCTGACGCGCTCTCGCGCCTCCCACAACATGACAGTCAGCGTGAGATCATCATGGACTCTGTTTTTTCCCCCTCCCATCTGGGGGGGGCCGTAGTCACCCGGGCGCAGGCGCGAACGATTCCACACTCTGATGAGACTTCGCCTTCCCTGTTCCCTGTGGGAGGGGGGGCCTGGGTCCAGAAATATCTTTCTGCTTTTACTGCTGAGGATGATGCCTCCCTTAAGACATTACCTGATTGTGTCCGTAGCCCTGAAGGTCTGATTTATTCTGGAGACAAATTGTATGTGCCTATTTCGATGAGGAGGGAGGTGATGGAGTCTGCTCACGGTTCGAAACTGGCAGGGCATTGGAGTTTCGTTAAATCTTTGCAACTCATCCGCAGACAATTCTGGTGGCCACAAATGCGCAAAGACCTCTTGATGTTTGTTAGGTCCTGCCAAACCTGTGCCTTAACTAAACCCAGGATGGGCAAGCCTCCTGGTTTACTGCAGCCACTCCCTACTCCGTCGAGACCATGGGAAGTGGTGTCCATGGACTTTATTACTGACCTCCCTGCGAGCAAAGGGAACACTGTTATTTGGGTGGTTGTTGATTTGTTTTCTAAGCAAGCTCATTTTGTGCCTTTTCCTTCCTTGCCTACAGCTCAGAGGTTGGCGAAATCGTTTATGTCCCACGTGGTGAAAATTCATCAATTACCTGCTAAGTTAATTTCTGACAGGGGGACCCAATTTGTTTCTAAATTTTGGAGGGAACTTCTTTCCATTTTAGGGGTCGAACAAGGGCTCAGCAGCGCGTATCATCCCGAAACTGACGGACAAACGGAAAGGGTTAATCAGACTCTGGAACAATACCTGCGTTGTTTTACTAATTATCAACAGAATGATTGGTGTGAATTATTGCCTCTTGCTGAATATTGTTATAACAATACGGTCCATAGCTCCACAGGCATGTCTCCTTATAAAGCTGTATCTGGTTACGACAGTCCCCCCCTCCCTTTCTTGGAGGGGATGGGCCAACGTCCTGTGGGGGATGCTGATACATGGTGTATGTCCTTGCAAAAAGCATGGCCTCTGCTATGCCAAACACTTGACGCAGCCAAGGCTGCTTACAAGACCCAGGCAGACAAGGGTAGGGTGGTGGGGTTTGATCTGAAACCTGGGGATCTTGTGTATGTCTCGACCAAGAACATTAAGATGCTGCGGCCTAGCAGAAAATTGGGATGGAAGTTCATTGGTCCGTTCAAAGTGCGTAAAGTCATAAATGATGTGGCAGTTGATGTTGTTTTGCCTAAGAATTTACGTGCCTTGCATTCTGTCTTTCACATGAGTCTATTGAAGAAGGATCCTGGACCGTCTCCTTGGAGACCAGAGACTACTCCTCCTCCGCCTGTCATATTGGAAGGGGATGAACATTTTGAAATTGCTGATATCCTTGATTGTAAAGTGAAACGTGGTAAACTCTGGTACCTTATCGAATGGGTTGATTTCGGTCCCCAGCACCGCGAATGGGTGGAAGAAGGGGATATTCGGGCCCCTTACCTGATCCGTAGTTTCCACAGAAGGTTCCCGGACAAACCGGGAGGTCTCCCGCCCAGCCCGGGAGATCTCCCGCCCGACCCGGGAGGTGTGTTATAAGTGTATTTTAAGGGGGGCAGTATGTCAGCAAGCTGCCATTCTGTTTTCTGTGACCTCTGTGTACATATCCTTTCCCTGTTGGTTTCTATCATCCTGCTCCTGCGTTGGAATGCAAAAGATAACTGCTGGAGGTTGTGTGGGGGAGAAGATACTGCTATGCTTGCCTATTGATTTTCTCATGACTGCTGCACCTGTGTTTTGTCTGATGTTTTGCCTGGTTCCCATAGACTGGGCGCGCAACCGTTTCCTTAGCCCGCCAGCGGGAAAGTTATTCATTGGATCTGCATCTGTTTGAAGTTCCTTTATTATGCTTGACCTAACTGTGTATCCCCAGTTCTAACAAAGAACGTGTTTGAGTATGTCTTCAACGCTTTGAAATAAACTTTACTTTTCTTTGAAAACGTGGATTTATTCTCGATGCTTGGGGATCCAACATATCCACAGGATGGAGAAAAGGAGGAGAACAAATAGCTGGGCCATAGCTGCAACAAATAGTACTTTGAATACCACCCTGGTGAAGTTGTGAAAGAAAGGAAGCAGAGGGTGAGAGTACAAGTAGCAGTGAGAGAACAGGACCAAAAATAAATCTCCCTGGTAGCCAACAGCCAAGGTTCAGACTGTGAGGACGTCCAGAAAGCCTTTGAGTGGGAGGATAGTCTACCTGCAATCCAAAGTGGCACAGTTCATTCTCTCACATGTGTAAACAGACCTGGTATATACATGAAGCAGGATGAAGGAGTTGGATTCTGAAGTGAGACAATGAGCTGTGCCACTGCAGATTACAGTAGAAATTTGGGTACGTTGCAACACATTCACTGGCCCTAAGGTAGTGTGTCAGAGACGCTGCAGCACTGCTTTTCATATTACATTGGGGGATATGAGGCTGAAGGTGAAAAAGGACACTCAGGCAGCTCCGTCTTCCAGCAGAGGGAGTCTGGATGCATTCCCAGCTGAGGTTAGATAAGGTGACGGAGAAACAGCAATATGGGGCAGTCTGCCAAATGTCTTTTCCCAGAAGAGGTAAGAAGCGTGACCTGCTCCCTCCCACCCTGACTTCAGTGTCAGCCTCGATAGCCACACTGTTCTATTCACATACAGGCTATTGCAACCCTGCCCTCTGCTGAAGCCCTTGCCAAATCCTGTACCACAACGATATCCTGGTTGATGCAGTCAAGGGCAGTCTTTGCATTCACGTTTTACCATGCTTGGCACTTCCTGCCCTGGCACCCCAGTCCTTTGCATGAGCAAAAGCTGCTGCAGTTGCATAAATAATCGTTGGCACTGCTGTAGTTGAAGTACAGTCCTGTCCCTGGGAAACGGGACAAAGGAAAGCCCTTCCTCGCTTTCAGGTACAGTGAGAGGATCTTTGTATCAAGCCGCTGCTCCTAATTGCTCCATCTCCCTGCTCGTTAGCAAATCCCCTTGCCCTCCCAGAACACTGAGCATTTAAATTGGATCGTAACCCCCCCCTTTTTAATGTGGATTAGGGGCTTGCTTTTCTGCAAGTTGGCTTAAATTTATGTTTCACATAGACTTTCAAAGGTGTTCTGCACACCCTCGGGAACCTGAAATGGTTATGCCAGAGGAGGAAAAAAAGGGGTTAGAAAAGGGGGAGGTTTAGCTACTGAGATAAAAAGCTCGGCGGGATAATTACAGCAAAGTAGCAAAGCAAGTAACTCACTCAGACTGGGGAGCAAAGATTTCTAGTGGAAATGGTAGCAGATTAATGGCTCTGCATGAGACATGAGAATCCAGCCTTCTCCTCCTGGAAAGAATCATGGCTGCTCTCCAGCCAAAGTTAAGTTCCATTGATTTCAGTGAGGGGGAGAGCTGAGCACTTGCTGAACTCTGAAATCAATGGGAGTCCGAAGTAATTAACTTGGGTCGTCTCTTATGTATTTTTAATCACATGAAGCAACAAGGTAGTTTGTTTATGAGTCAAATTAACGCGCTCATCAGGCGGCAATTATATTTTGCTAGCAGTAATTCTGATCTTTAGATTGTGTCTTGCTGGGTTGATAAGTGCCCTCTGAGGGATGTGGATTCCCCTCCATTGTTTCCTTATCTTTCTATAGCTTTGTCCCACCTTTCATTCTTCAGGATTCTATTTTATCCTTGCATCACCTTATATTGCACTGAGATATCTGCCACCCATTGTTGTATCAGCCAGTCTTACAGGAAAGAACTTCAGGTTTTACAAGACCGAGGTTGCTAAGACACATCAGAGGTCCTTACAGGAACTCACTTCCTTTGGAAGACGCTATAGTCAAGCGTTTCATTTCATCAGCTACAAACCAGTTAAAATACAAGCTAACAAGAAAAGCTGAAGAACAGCCCAAGCCCAACCGTTCTGCATCAAAATGTAAACCAGTTGTCAATGTACTGATTTAACTCATGGGGTCTTAATCCAGTAGGAATAATTTACAATAGCAAGTTTTAGATGCTTCAAAATCTTGATTTTGTTTGTCCCTGCTGTTCTGATAGTTCATTCAAAGAAAACAGGGGCCTAGCTTCGCTGACTCAGGCTTTATTGCGAGCAACTGGGGTACAAACTGGCAGCAATTATAGCTTCTCCCTTAGTTCTCTGACCTCTGACCAGAAGACGTATTATGGGTTGCCAGTAGGGATGGGCACAAACCAGCTCACAACCCAAAATTTGAGCTGAACTTGGGCCAGTTCAGGGCTTGGGAACTGATGTTCAGAGAAGTTGTGCTCCCTGAACATTTATCAGACTTTGGCCAGTTCAGTTCGGCTGTTCGGGGCTTTGGTCTTTCTCTGCTGGCTCAGCCGGCCCAGGCTCCCTTGTGCAGACCCTTTAAATGCACAAAGGAGCCCAAGACAGCTGAGCCAGCAGAAAGGAGAGACACTTCACCTCCATACTTAACCCTCTGTTTTTGCTCCCTGCTGCTTCAAAGGGGGGGGGGGAACAGAGGGTTAAATGAAGCCGCTTCCCAGACGATCCCCCTCTTTCTCCTGGTCATAACTCACCATGGCCAGGAGAAAGGGGGAATGGAAGCCTCTTCCTGGGTGATCCCCCCCTTTCTCTTGCTTGCAGCTAGCCGTGGCCAGGAGACAGGGGGAAGGGAAGCCCCTTTCCGGGCTACTCCCCCCCTTTCTCCTGGCCACGTTGAGTCACAGCCAGGAGAAAGGGAGAACCAAACTCACCTGGCTGCTTTGGTCCATGTGAGGCTGGTTTGCAGTTTGGTCCATTGACCACCATCCCTAGTAGCCAATTCTGTGTTAGGAAATTCCTGGAGATTTGAGTGTAGAGCCTGGAGAGGGGGGGGAGTCGGGGAGGGAGGGACCTCAGTGGAGCATGAGGTCACAGCATTCACTCTCCAAAGTAGCCATTTTCTCAGGAGAACTTATCTCTGTAGTCTGGAAAGCAGTTATCATTCCCAAAGGGAGGGAATGGTGGTGCAGGCAGTTAAACGCTTGCGGTAACAACACTGAACAGCCACTAAGACTGTTCGAGACCCACCGCGGCCGGGGTGAGCTCCTGGTCTTAGTCTCAGCTCCCGACCACCCAGCGGTTCGAAAGCGCAATAAGCATAATGCAAGTAGATAAATTGGGTACCTGCCTTAGATGGCAGGGGGCACCCTCCTCCTCCTTGTAGGGTGTGCGGCGGCAGCGGAACAGTGGAGTGGTTGGCGAGCAAAGCGGCGGAGCGATCGGCGGGCAGCCCTGGCGACCTAGTGACGTTGAGCGACGGAGACTGGGTGGAGGCGGACTCGTGGAGGCACGGGGGCGTGGCGGCACGGCAGAGTCAGCAAGACATAGCCGGAACTGTGGCTGGTGTGTGGCCACGCCCCAGGATAAAAGCCCGCCAGAGGAAGTCGCTGGAAGCAAGACCCGTCCCAAAGGAAGCAAGACCCACCCCAAGGTGCCAGGAGGTTGACCACCAAGAAGAACACCTGAAGCCCACTGGAAAGAGCCAACAAGAGCTGCCTGGGTGCTGGTAGCCTAACACTTCCCCAGTTAATGTGGCCCTAGGTAGGAAAATTTTTAAAAAATCGTATGTAAACCGCTCAGAGACCCTTTGGGGTTCGAGCGGTATATAAACTGAAAGTTTTTTTAAAAAGTTGGATTTCCCCTTCACCATTCCTTTCATCATGGCAGTCATTGGGATTAGCCAGCATGGTGTAGCAGTTAAGAGTGGCAGACCCTCATCTGGAGAACTGGGTTTGATTCTCCACTCCTCCTGTTGGATGATCTTGGGTCAGTCACTGTTCTCTCGGAGCTCTCACAGCCCCACCTACCTCACAAGGTGCCTATTGTGGGGAGAGGTGATTGTAAACCACTTTAAGACTCCTTAAAATAGAGAAACTTAGGGTATAAAAACTTGTTCTTATTCTTATTCACTGATAAAAATGGCAGTTTGTTTATTATATTTGGCTTGTAGCCCACCCTCCCCTGCACAGCGGGCTCAATGTTAAAAAAATACTATAAATTAGTTATTGAAAACAATTCTCACAACAGTAAATTTTTAAGGAATCTAACCAGATGGCATATAGAGGAGGAAGAGGAGGAGGAGATTGGATTTATACCCCGCCCTTCACTCAGAATCTCAGAGTGGCTTGCAAACTCCTTTTCCTCCCCCTCTCCATAACAGACACCCTGTGGGGTAGGTGGGGCTGAGAGAGCTCTTTCAAGAACTATCCTTTCAAGGACAGCTCTTGTCAGAACTATGGCTTGCCCAAGGTCTTCCAGCAGCTGCAAGTGGAGGAGTGGGGAATCAAACCCAGTTCTCCCAGATTAGAGTCCGCGCACTTAACCACTACACTAAACTGGCACAAGGTAGTATAACTTGTCTAAAGTGAGGTTGTATAGCCTGTGTGTCGATGGATAACAAGCTTGTGCAATTGATAGGATAGATGATGAAGGAAAGGGCTGGGGGAGGCCAATTCAGATGGAAACCTTGTTGCCTCAACTGTGGGCCTGGTGGAAGTATTTCTGTCTTGCAGGCCCTACGGAACTGCATTAAATTCTCCTCTGGAAGAGCATTCCACCAGGTTGGGGCCAGAGCTGAAAAGGCTCTGGCTCGGGTTGAGGCTGAACAACAAATGCTTTTGGGCCAGGGACCACCAGGAGATCATTATCCACTACGTGCAGTGCTCTTTGGGGGACATACCGGGAGAGACAGTCCCGTAAACCCACTGATAAGCTATTTGCTTATCTAGACCGTAATTACAAAACTCCAACACACCTTCAGCTTCATTGTGTGAAACATTCTCTTTCAGTACTCCAGACAGCAGAATGGGTGGCAGGCATGTTTTTAGCAAAGAATGGGAGTTTTTTTGGAAACAATCATGCCCAGCTGATGAGTTGCGGTGAATTTCCAGCACACTTCCATTGACTGTGGACAGGCGCTGTGAAATACACTTTCTGTGAGTACCAGCCCTACATCCCATGTCAATCGGCAGAGAAGGCTGCAATGTCTGCTCAACAAAAGAAAGAACATTGCACCTTGGCCTGAAGGAATGTGATGTCTTCTGCTTGTTAATACCAGGGATTAACTTCCTTAGGTAGCTGAATAGCTCAGAGGCTGATTGTACCTTTGTGATTTTATTCATAATCCTCTTGCAATAAATTGCTTTCTCCACATAAGCAGGTAGATCTGAGTGCAGAGATACACGGAATGGCTTAAATTACCAGAGGACACATCTTTTTACATATAGGGCTGTGAAGGAAACTGGCCAGAAATTGACATTTGTTCTATTGGCAAAATGATGTTACTAGGGAAACCTGGCACAGGGAAAACAATGAGGATATTAATAGTTCCCTCACAGAGGAGGAATTTAACTGAAGAGCGAAAGCATACGCTCCAATGTTTCACACAGGAAAACAGGGACACACGCCTTGGCACCGGCCTGGTCCTCGGACCAAAGTTCACTCCCTGTGCCATTTTTCTGAACCCTTGGCTCCAGGCTCTCTTCCACCGGCTGTACATTAAAGTGACTTCAGCACTTCAGTTGAATGTTCAAATCTCCCAATGGGTCGGGTTGTGCTTCTAATAGAATGGCTTCAACACAAATACATTTGGCAAGGTTGACTATCTGGACAGGGTGTCAGCAGGGATAGCAGGCATGACAGGACACTGGACAGGGGATGGGACAAACTAACAGGTAGGTGGATCCACAGGATGGCTCAGTTGCCCCCCCCATCACCCCCTGTCTGCTTTAACTCCTCTTTTGTCCAGCTTGCTGTACCAAATCCTTTGTCTCTACTTAATATCTTGGTTTGTGCAGCCAAGAGACCCCACACAAACTGGCTGGTTCTAGCTGTGTGGTAACTCCCCTTAGCATTTCCATTTCTGACCCTCTATTCTTCGTTGGAACTGACAAGCTTCAGGACAGATAAGTACTGCTCATCACCACCCTACCCGCTAATGTAAAAGTGACTGTTCCCAACTTTGTAATTCTAAGGAACTTGTTTGAATGTGTGCGTGCATCAGTATTGCTTGTATGTGATTTATATATATTCTTAAGTAAAAGACAGAGTATTTGACAACACCAGCCTCGAACTCTTTCTCTGGTACCTCGGGCGGGAACTGGACCTTGGTATAGCTGGCAAAGACCCAAAATTAAAATTTGCCAACTGCTGTAGATAAAGCAGTTCAGCTAACAGTGGCCTCGGATATGAGGGAGGCTGCGGAGCCGGAATCGAGCTCCATGCTGCAGGGGGAGCCCTCTATTTTAACTCGGACTTGGATCTTAAGGGTGGGGGGTTGGCCAGGGAGTCACAGTACCTGTCCAATCGGTGCGCTGGTAAGGAGGTAGAGGTCCTCATTGGTCGAGTCCTCCTCGTAGTGGGCATCCGATCCATGGCGAGGTTGCGGTTGGGCGTGTGAACCTTTTGAGCGGCATACCCGGGCGATGTGGCTGGTGCATCCGCAACTGCGGCACGTGGCGTCTCAGAACCTGCAGGTCTTCTATTCATACCGCTCCCCGCAGCTCGCACACTCTTGGGCGGATGAGTTGCTTGGGTTGCTCCCGGGGCTGTGGTGCCTGGCCGGTGCTTGGGTGCGGTGGACCTCTTCATCCTCGAGAATGCCTGGAAGGGCGTTGGCCTTGTGAGTGGAGGTGGTTGCCGGGTGGGACCTTTCCCATGTGGTAG
>NW_015163817.1:29897-30753 GCF_001447785.1 Gekko japonicus | reverse complement strand
GACATGCTGGTGGTATTTTATGGATTAATGTCCATAAGCAACAGCCTGCTTCACTGGATGCAAGCAATGTGTACCCACCTATCAACTTGGGTCACTAAGGGTGTGTTCAGACGGCTCTTTAAATCTGCACCATGCACGAGTGCCTGGAGAATTTAAATGTAATTTCCAAACAGCAACATCTGGGAAGCATACCTCGTCCGTGAGCATCCTGTTTTACCGCGCTTCGGAGCCGTATTAAAAAGGTAGTACTTTAAAACTGGAGTTTTCGGTTCCCGGCGGGCCATTCACCGACTTTCCCCCGTCTGATCGTTACAGCGCCCAATTAAAAAATGGCGCCCGTTTAGGATGGTCTGACATCTGGACAGTCCACAGCGGAGGCAGCGCAGAGTAAGATGGTTCACGGGGGGCTGTCTGGTCATGCAATGATGGATTTAAAAAATCAGGATCAACTTAGAGCCGGGCTAATAGCGGGATCAGGTGCCCATCTGAACGCACCCTAATGCACTAATATTGATACAGACTTGAAAGTCCATGAGTTTATTTTCCCCTGGCTCTTCTAGATAAGAACTGGAAAAAAGGGGGGGGAGGGAAAAACTCAACCCAAGATAACACTGTGAACCAGAAGGGTTAAGCTGACCATATATATTATAAAAATACAAACTTTATTAGGGTGTACACATATTAAAATATATTCGGGTTTTTTTTTTTAAAGTATCAGACTAATAAAAGCATATCAAATATTAATACACATGATGGGTCGACACTTTGGAACTGAAGACCAAACGCGTTTCGGCCTCAAAGGGCCTTCCTCAGTGGTCACTATACAACATAGTATAGACACACATTCAAACATATG
>NW_015163817.1:22193-28673 GCF_001447785.1 Gekko japonicus | reverse complement strand
GCTCCCGTCTCTAGTTCCAGCTCCTGCCAACCTAGCAGTTCGAAAGCAAGAAATTGCAAGTAGATAAATAGGTACCACTTCGGTGGGAAGGTAACAGCGTTCCATGCGCCTTGGTGTTTAGTCATGCCGGCCACATGACCACGGAAACGTCTTCAGACAGCGCTGGCTCTTCGGCTTTGAAACCGAGATGAGCACCGCAACCCTAGAGTCGGACTCAACTGGCTTTTGAGCAAGGGAGACCTTTACCTTTACTTAAAGTTTCTAAACCATCTGAACATCTGTGTTGGAGCATCTGCCTCTCCCTTCTTTGCAAGTATGTTAATCCTTGCCTTGACACATGGGTGTGCACAGTCACGGGTTGAGAGGCAGGAGTTCAGAGCATCTTGGCTCTGGCCTTTATTCTGTGGCTTGCAGCCTGTGATCATGTGTTCCCACAGGGTGCTTCCAAAGGCAGCATCAGCCCAGGATATTTCTACATTCCATTGCCTGAGACCAGCAGCAAGGAGAGCCCTGTGTGTTCGTTTATTTATTTATTTATTTGACTTATTTCCCGCCCTCTTGGCAAGGCAGTCTCGGGGTGGCTTACAAAAACTGTATAAAACAACTAAAACAGGGAACTCATAAAATCACAGCAGTATCAGATGTCGATTCGGGGGGGATTGCGTAGGATCGCAGTTCCCCCGGGTGAGGTGCGGGGGGCGGGGCACACGATGATGCCCCGCCCCCTGTTCAGCCAGGAGGAGGCAGGAGAAGAGGGAGGGTAAGTTGCTTCCTCCCTGCCTCTCCCCACCCCTGCCTGCCTGGGGCCAGGGAGGGCCTTGGCGGGGCTTCCTCGCACTCCCGCCGGCCTTGCAGGTCCACCGCCGGGCCCCTGATGTCAGGGGGTGTGGCATATGCTAATGAGGTATGCTAATGAGTTCCCCTAGCTCTTTTTCTATGAAACGACCCCTGAGCAGTATAATCATAAACGTAACAAGATATAAAGTGCGACGACAACTAATATTACGATGGCGAACATGAGCAGCCTTCACAAGTGTGCAGTCAGCTAGAAGTCATAGTCTGGGCTGTGGCAGGCTGTTAATGGTGGTATCGGTGTTGATACTGATGTTAATGTTGGGACACTTTATGTAGTGCAGCGCCCTAGTCGAAGGCCTGGTGGAAAAACTCCATTTTACAGGCCCTGTGGATTTGTAAAAGGTCCTGCAGAGCCTTGATGTCCTCCAGGAGCTCATTCCACCAGTATGGAGCTGCCACTGAGAAGGCCCTGGCCCTCGTCACAGCCAGCCTGGCTTCTCTGGGGTCCGGAAGGGCCAGATGGTTTTGGGACCATAATCATAATGCTCTCTAGGGAATATGTGGGGAAAGGCGGTCCCTTAGGTATGTAGGTCCCTGACCATATAGGGCTTTAAAGGTAAGAACCAGCACCTTGAATTGAATTTGGTATGCTATAGGCAGCCAGTGCAGTGCTTTTAGCGCAGGCTGGATGTGCTCCCGCATAGGGAGGCCCAACAACAGCCCGGCCACCACATTCTGCACTAGCTGCAGCTTCCGGGTTTGGGACAAGAGCAGCCCCATGTACAGAGCATGACAGTAATCCAATCTTTGCTTTCTGGTCGCTGTCTCCCCAGGCTTTCTGAGAGTGCTTTTGTGCTGATTTCCCCCTTGTTTTGCTTCCAAGTTGAAGGTAATTCAAAAGTGTATAAATTCCCTCAGATTTCCTCCCCTTTTGCTGCCCCGAAGGTCACTCCCCCACCTGCACTGAGGTTGTTCTGCCCACTCTGCACCTTCCACCAACATCCCCATTGGTGTATAAGCTCCATTTCCCCCTTGTTTTAAAATTTTAAATTCTTTTCGTCAAGCGGCATGAGTCTAGCAATATGAGAATATTTCTAGTTTTGGATCGCTGAATAAAAAATAAATAAATGACAGGGTGAAAGTTTAAAAGGAACTGCACGAGGTTTGGTTCCCTGCTGGTATTGACAAAAGGGGGTTTGGAGAGGAGACAAATAGCAGTGTCCCCAGTGGCAAAATAAAAAGGGGGAGGGAAAAAGGATTTTAGTGTTTCATGTAAACAAAATAAAGGGAGGGGTCATCAGCATGGAATGAAATTGGCATGAGATGTAAAGAGAAAGAGACACTGGGATGGGAAGCCTAAGGCTTTGAAAACATCTTTCCCTTTAATGCTTTAATGATCAAAGGCTGTGGTCACACGGAGCATTAGGCATGCTAGAGAGATGGAAGATAGGCGGATTTTCCGGGCGTGATCTCACCGCCAAATCTGGGAAGCGTAGAGCTCCCATGGCGAACCTGAGGCTTCCCGCCGAAGATGCGCGGTTAAAAACTAGTACCTCGGAGGTAATAGTTTCCGGTAACCACGGGGCAAGGGCGGGCATCTGATCGCGTTTCCAGTGGTAATTCCAGTGCCCACCAATGCCCCCTCATATAAAGGCTCCCCCCAACTGTCCATGGGATGCGCACGAGCACCCAACGGGGCATGCGCACACTTTGATGTCCGGAAAAAAAGCACACCAGTTTGCCACGCCGCACCGCTTCTTTGCTGCGGTGCAGGATTGTGGTGTGCTCGGCACCTCCCCCCTACCACGGGACCTCCATGGGACCTCCACAGGACTTCCACGGTACGTCTGCTGGCGCAACCGCACATTATTTTGCCCCGGGGCAAACAGCCACGCTTCCCCCGTGCATTTTCCTGCCCGTGTGCCCATGGCCAAAGTTTTTTTTTTTGGGGGGGCAGGTCTGACATTCTCTGGAAGCCTAATATTAAAATAGTGGCTGAGCCAAATGGACCTTCTGCAAACCGCCGGACTTAAGAATCACTTGGGATCGATCCATTTGAAGGGCAGAATGCAATCTGCACAGGTCAGGTTCTAAAAAAACTGCCAAGAGCACAACCATTGTGCAGGATAAAATAAGAGAGTCACAAAGGGAAAACAATGCAAGTTTGCAAGGAAGGGCAGGAAATCCACGTAACTATGCAGCTGCACTAGGGCACTGGTGAAAATATCCCCCCCCCTTTTCAATCTAGTGGCACAAGACTAAAAAAAGCTCTCCAGAGCTTCTGCCAGAGGACTCCTCCCCCATACAAATTGCAGGCCTGTGCAAAGCATGGTGGAGTTGCAGCTGACTTAGCACAGACACATGTGCACACACACACACTGCCAATGATCATAGCTTGCAATGCCAGTGTCAGTGGGTTCTGCCATGCATTCCATACTCAACATGCTCCCCCATATTATGAGATCGAGGGCAGTAGACTCAAAACATCTGGGAACAACTGTATTGGTGAGGTGCTGAAAATGATGAAAATTGCGACTGTGCTTTCCCCCGGAAGTCTCATAAGGCCACACCGTAACTGAAAGCTCAGTATTCAAAGGGGACAAAATACTTTTCTGGAACTCCATGAAATTTTTGCCGGTAAGGCCTTGCAGCCCCTATTTCATCGCACTGGCTGTGGGAGAACAAGTCCACATCCATCCGAATGAGATCAATTTGTACCTCAGACAATCTTCTCTTCCCAACAATTGTGTCTCCTCATGCCTGTTTGTCACCCTACGGCCAAGCCACTTCAGGGTATATACATTTTCAGCCTTGCATAATCCATTAAAATCACTGTTCATCCTGACAAGGGCATATAGGTCGCACAGATGTATTATAGTTTTATACTCTTTTAAACTATCCTGTCTTTCATTGAATTGTAGTGCTAGGAGGGTGCTGTGGATTCTGGTATTGATCCCCAACTTTGCCAACCACCAGGTGCAAGCTGGAGTTCTCCTGGAATAACAATTCATCTCCAGACCATAGAGATCAGTTCCCCTGTAGAAAATGGCAACTTCAGAGGGCATATTCTATGGTATACCATAGAGTTTAGGGAAAACGGGACTCTTCCCCAGGTACTGCCTCCAATTCTTCAGGAACTCCCCAAGCCAGAGTTGGCAACCCTCGGATACTTTGAACAAGCACTTCTCTTTCAGTCCTTTCATCACCTCTGTGTAGTGAGGATCTGTGCTTTTTGTAAGTTTTTTCTACCCAACTACATCGCCCACACAACATGGATTTTCACCTTATCCTCAACATCAATTTTCACCATCTTGCATAGGATCCACATATGAACCTTGGTGCCCATGGCCTTTGGATCTGATCAACATCCTGGACCTTCGACATCAGTGCAAGACAATCTCTTCTTTTCAGAGCTTCATACCCACCTCCTTCACTCAGTGAGTTTACTAATCTCCCAGTGTGGGATTGCACAGATGCCATGATGATGAAAACAGGGTTGCACTTACCTGTAACTGTTGTTCATCGAGTGGTTTTCCTGTGCATCCACACATCCCTCCCTCCTTTCCCTGCTGTGGGCTGTTCACTTTGAGACCCTGTCTTTTCAGTGATGGAGGAGGATTGAGGGACAAGTGATCTCCCCAGAAATGATTAGACAGGAGTAAAACTCCATAGGATTACACAGATAGCCTAGCAAATTTCATTTTATACAGTACAAAAAAGGCCACCCTGAGCCTGCCTCAGAGGATGGTGTGCTGCCCCCAGCCAGCGTTAATGTACCTTTAAGAGTAGTTGCACCTGGGAATTGGAGTCCACAGTTAGGGGTCCCAGAAGCTTCCCTCTGACTGGCTCCCGCATCTTCCTGTATGTAAGGCCGAGTTCAGACTGGCAGTTTGGCCTGGCAGCCAAACATTTCAGGAGCATTTCAGTGGTGGATTAAAGGGGCAGGTTCACACAGGCACATCTGTCAGGCACCCCCCAGCCTACTCAAGCCGCCGTGTGCCACTTCCCTCCCAAGTTTAAAAAGTCCCAGGTGAAAGTGGTAGCAAACCATGTGTAGAGTGGGTTGATTCCAGTTCCCTGATGTGTGAACGCAATCGCTGCTAAGGCAGGAACAACCCACAGTCATTGATAAGAGGCGCTGGCTGTTTCTGCGGAAGGCGCCCATGTGCATAGGCGCATGTAGCGGAGCGCAGAAACAGCTGCTAGCAGCCCGCCAGCAGCGGGCCAACAGTGCAAACGCTCCCTTGTGCTTCCTCCATGGTATCCTCCTGCTTCATTCACTGCAGTGTGAACGGGAATACCGCGAACAAGCCGTTCCAGGTCTGTTACGGGTCTTCTTTGCCACTACTCCCTATTGCTTCAAATTGCCAGTCTGAACTCGGCCTAAGTTTCTGAATAGTAATAGCTATTTGAAATTGATTTGAGATGAACTGATTGGCCAAACTCATGATGGACAAAGCCTTGTCTTGTAGCAAGAAAACTTGTGCTGCAGTAGAGTCTAACCAAGCTCCAATAAAAGATGCTTGTTGAGAGGGAATCTGATTTGGTTTTTTTCAATTAATACATAAACCTAACTTTTGGCATTTCCCCAGAGCTAGAGATAACTGCCTATGTAGTTCAGAGCTAGTAGGGCCAGTACATAACCAATTGTCCAGATAGGGGAGGATGGAGCATCCCTGACCCCTTAAATAACCTTCAACAGCTGCCATTCATTTAGTAAAAACTCAAGGTGCAGTGGCTAAACCAAAAGGGAGAACTGTGTATTCATATAGGCCCCCTTGGAATTTAAACCGTAAATATTTCCTGAGTTCAGGGTGAATGGAATGTGAAAATACACATCTTGTAGATCCAAGACAGTGAACCAGTCTCCTGGGTTAAGCAATTGTATCACTGATATCAAGGAGATCATTCTAAATTTATGAACCCTGAGGGGGGGTAAATGAGACCCCCTTAGATCAAGAATAGGGTATAAACCACCATCCTTTTAACTAACTAGGAAAAACCTTGAATAATAGCCGCGCACAGGACTATTAGAAGTTAAACTTTGAGCTGCACCCTTTTTCTAACGGGGCATTCAACTCCAAAAACAACTCAGGAAAAACGTTATCGATGGCTTGGTCAACTGGTGATAAAGATGGTAACTGGGTAAACTCAAAGCCTTTCTCAGCAATGGTCAAAACCCATGACTCTGAAGTAATTTTAAGCCATTCTGGCAAGAATCTGGACAAACTGTCCCGAAAAGAATGGTTGGCTGTGATGCTAACCTCTGATAATCAGAACGAAGGCTCTGCATCTGGTCCTTGGAAGGGTGCTGAGTGGGACCACACCTGGGTCTGGATCTAGGTCTATGCCTAGCCTGCTGTGGAGGCTGGGAAGAAGATCTTTGGTAAGGTTACTGAAAAGACTGTTGCAGGTAAGCCCTGGTAAGATGGATGAAATCTTGACTGATATCTGGGTCTGTAAGAAGAGGTTTGGTAATGGGCTACCTCAAACGAATGGGCCGTTTGCCAATTTTTCTTTATTTGCTGGAGGATCTGTTCTGGAGGATAATAGGGACAAACCTTTAAAAGGCAGGTCTTGAGAATATGTCTCAGGAGGAAAGATAGAGCTGACAATGAACGTTGTTCTCAAACTGGCAGCAAAGAGAGAACTGGGGAGGGAGGGGTCCCCTCCCCGGAGCACGTG
>NW_015163817.1:21794-21947 GCF_001447785.1 Gekko japonicus | reverse complement strand
TATCTGAGTAGTTAATTCTGTCTGAAAGGTTTGTTTCTTGCTTTGGGACTCCTGTGGCCAGTGGCTACAACCCAAAGGATTTCCTGACTTCCTTCTATATCCCCCCCCTCCTTTTAACTAATATTGTGATTGCTTCCATCAAGAAACATCATT
>NW_015163817.1:20508-20639 GCF_001447785.1 Gekko japonicus | reverse complement strand
TTTTTAAAAAAATTACTCTTCTTCTTCCCTATATTGGGACCTCCTGTGTGTGTGTCTCTCTGTCTCCTGCAGTGGCCATTTTGTGACTGTCTCCCCCTCCCATAGGAACCATTTCATAATTGTGCCCATCA
>NW_015163817.1:18485-20124 GCF_001447785.1 Gekko japonicus | reverse complement strand
TTAATGGTTCCCACCTCCCAAATAAACTGTGGAGCAATGCTCGATAGAAGATTTTTTAAAAAAAGATTCAAGTGTTAGACATTATATGATCTGTGTTGTGGCTTCATATGTCCATAGTTCCTTTTTACAGAGGTCAAAGAGATATCTATCTTCTACATCCATCTTCTACAAGCGACTCTACTCACTTAGATCGAAGGATCCAGAGATGTTGATGCATTGTGTCTCCTCCCCAATGCAGGGGATTGAACCCTCCGACTGACAGTTGCCCGTCCCCAAGGAATAGCAGGCCGGACACTCAAGCCCATTTTGTTGGACAGGAATGCACAGGAACGGAGTTCCGACTGGCTTCAGAGGCCACACCCACTACAGCCAAAACCTCTGCATGCATGGCTACAGTTTAACTGCCTTCCCTTCCCTCCAAGGGCTGGTTTGCCCGGGCTCCCCGCAGCCGTTGGGCGCCCAGGCAAGCCAAGGGAAGGCACGGCGTGTGGCCTAATATGCTAATGAGATGTGTTGTATGGGGCGTGGCCTAATATACTAATGAGCTCCTGCTGTTGGGTGTGGCCTATTATGCTAATGAGTTCCTGCTGTTGGGTGTGGCCTATTATGCTAATGAGTTCCTGCTGGGCTTTTTCTACCAAAAAAGCCCTGCCCCTCTCCCTCCCTAGAAGAGGGATAACCACTAAGGTGTTTAAAGATATCAAAACTCGGAAGGTTTCAGTAGTGCCAGAAAGTATTGTTAAGATTTACTGCACCAGGAGCCAAGACATTTCACTGCTCAAGCCCCAGAACGTTTTGTAAGTGAAGGAGAACAAACCAAAGCAGGAAGGGCCCAATTTAATATGGCCTGCATTTTGCGGGGCCAGGCAGGGGGCGGGGATAGCTACCCGGAGGCTGGGCAGGGTGGGTGGCTGAATGGCGGGAAAAGAGGGACTCCCCCCTCTTACCAGGAACCAATGGCAAGGCACCAGGGTGGCCCGGGGGGAGGGCTGGAGCAAAGGGAATAGGCCCCCATCCTTTGTCTGGCCACGGAGTTACTCGCCCACCCATCCCTCCCTAAGCGTACAGCTACATTGTTGATATGTCTAATGGGCAGTGGGGATGGGGCAAGATTGCGTTAATAAGCCTTATGGTATTCTGTTGTTAAGTGAAGGGGGTTGTTGTTGTATGCTACAATATTTCTTGTCACAACTTTAGTGGTAACAGCATGGTACCCGATCCGTTTACGGAAATTGGCCTGCGTGCCATTTCCCAGATATGGGGACCCCTCATGGGGTCTTGGCGTGAGGGATGAGGGGAAACAAGCAAAAAACACATTGCTGAACAAGTTCACAGTATAATGAATTAACAACGAAGATACTGCTTTAATTGTTGTTTTGTTTCAACAGCTGAATACATCAAGAGACCGAAGTCTCAGCACAAGCAGGACGAACTTTCCCAGGCTTGACTGTCCGTTTCGACTTTGCGTCTTTTATCTTTGCATAGTTTTATCCAGAAGGGAATTGTTGATTGTGAGAGCTTGAAGTAGCCACCTTTGAAACTATGCACACATTGTTGAAAACCTTGTAATGAAGACAAACAACTACAAACTGACGTTTGATAAAGACGCAAAGTTCGTCCTGCTTGTGCTGAGACTTCG
>NW_015163817.1:0-17134 GCF_001447785.1 Gekko japonicus | reverse complement strand
CATGGAGGATATGTCTATCAATGGCTAGTCATGGTGACTGAGGGGAACCTCCACATTCAGAGGCGGTCAGCCTCTGAATCCCAGAGCCAGGAGGCAACATCTGGGAAGGCCTCAGCCTCTATGTTCTATTGTTGGACCTCCAGAGGAACTAGTTGGCCACTGTGTGATACAGGATGCTGGATTAGGTGGAGCACTGGTCTGATCCAGCAGGAGTATTCTTACGTCCTTATGGTGCTCATACACTCTGGTGGGAGAGAACCACATTTTTTACAACTTCCGAAAAGGTGCAGATACTTACATGAAACAGCGCCTTTGTTGCAAAGGTCTGTGTTGCAACAATTCAGTGTTGAACGGAGGTTTGTATTCTTCACTGTAGTCGAACTGTAATCGCCTGGTCGACAAAGCACGGATGGGGCACAAGACTTAAAAGATATGTTGATGGCACTAACTGTGAAAGGGAATTAGAAAGAAAGGGTTGGTCTCCTAATTTATCTGTTTATGCTGTTCTCAATAATGTAAATTGGCCAACTGAGGCCCCGGTCACACGAGAGGTTTTGGGCCGGGAGAGGGACGGATCGGGGCCGCAGCAAACGGGCGCGATCCCACAGCAACATCTGGGAAGCGTGCCGTGCCTGTTCCCGATCCGCCCCTTCCACCCAAACACAGCAGCAAAAATTAGGTGGTTCTTTCCGAAAGGCCGCATCAATGCCGGCCGTGGGATCGCCAGCGTGTCCTTCCGCCGGCGCATCCCCGGCCCCCGGCCGAACAGCGCATGCTTGCACATGTGCAGTTCAGCAGCCTCCCCCTCCCGATCGTCTCTTCCTCCCCGGCATCTGATCGTGCCTGGGAACAATGGCGCCGCGGCTCAGGGGATCGTGGGATCCCGCCGCGGCGTCTCTTTTTTTGGTGCGGCTTTTAAAAGCCGCACTTTGGCTGGTATTTTGCCTGCCGTGTGGCAGGGACCTGAGTGATTAAAAAAAAATAAAAACATAGAAAACATGGGATTTGGCCACCAAGTACTGAACGCTTAATTTACACTTGGTTGGGGGGGGGGGAATCACAAAACGGGCAAATTTAAGTTTGCAGCTTTGACAGGACCTTGGTCTGGTTTCCAGACGTATGTACTTCATCTGAGGTATCATACGAAGCCGATCCACTCAGAATCATACTCACGTCTATTCATGAATTGCTAAGGAGACAGTATCCTCTCGGGCTATAGGAATCCTTTCCCTAAATCCAAGAAACAACTGCATATTCAGCACTTGCTGGAAATCCTGTTGGAATATCTTGGAGCGTTTCAAATGAATATCAGCTGTAATTTCCACAGGAGCTACCGGTAATGATCCCATTGGCTGATAGCGAAGTAAGGCTTCAGAAGGACGCATATGAAATATAAGTTGCTGGTAGTCCCTTTCTGGGAGAAATATAACAAAATACCTGGATGGTATACTGCAGTGGTGGCGAACCTATGGCACGGGTGCCAGAGGTGGCACTCAGAGCCCTCTCTGTGGGCACGCATGCCATCACCCCAATCAGGCCCAGACCATCATTAAAGTGTCGAATTCTCTGCCAAATCATTTTAAGTCAATGAAAGCATTTGGGATTGCTTTCCTTACTTTGTTTGGATCATCTTAAGTGAATGTATGAGTTGTTTTTCTAAAGTAAAACCTCAGTATTCAGGTTAAATTGCCATTTTGGCACTTTGCGATAAATAAGGGGGTTTTGGGTCACAGTTTGGGCACTCGGTCTCTAAAAGGTTCGCCATCACTGGTATACTGTCATCTAATCAATCACACTCGCTGGTCTCTGACAGGTGTATTTAATGGGGCTTATTGTCAGCAAACTTTCCTTAGGCAGAATCTGCATTTGTCTTTCCCACCACTGTCCCAGCCTTTTGATTCCGTCTTCAAAAAAGCTGTCTACATTTGGTGTCGTTTTCACACCTCAAGAGTGCTAGCATACTTTTGCACGTCTGTCCTTTCGGGGCAGCTCCACTGTCATTGCACCGCCGCACTGCTTTAAAAGAATCTTCTCCAAACAACATTCAAACAAGCATAGAGAAAGACGGCGTCACAGTAGCACGGAAATGATTTTAAAAATGCAAATGCATATTCTGCCTTAGGCTTGCCCTCGCAGTGTATCAGAGGTCTCTGCCCTGAAATTGGGTTCCTGTGCAGCCCTGTATGGAGACACCAACTTTTAGGTGAAAAGTTATCTGCTGATGTTATAGGGAGCCAGTGACAGATGAGCTACTTCTTAAGCAGATATCCTGTTTTTACTTACACATTGGAGTGTATGCAGAGATGGAAATGCAAACGTCTCCAGGAGCTACGCAGACTTGAGATGCAGAATCGTGGCATTGCCCTGCTATGCTCTGACATAAGGAACACGTCAGTGGTGCTACTGCAGACCGGAAAGAGAGAGCGAATCAGTGCCAGCTATGTCATTCATACAACGTTTGACAAAGTGGACCATTATTTCCAAGTAGAACCACAGCATTAGGATGCATCTTATCTTGGAGTTAATTGAAGGGAGCATTGGGAAAGCAGGAGAGGTGTATACTTTCATATTAGAAACCAAAATCCTAAGCACAAGTTTGCATACGTGTGTCATTGTGAAAGATCTTGAATTTAATGCATAATTTGGACAAAATGAAATTTACTTGCAGTGAGCCAGATGTTCACCGCCCCTTTCAGTTATTAGCCATAATAGTGGAAACTGAGAACACGTTTTCTGAGAAACCACTGCCTTAAGGTTGTCAGAGTGAGAAATTCCTGGAGATTTGGGGGCCGTGCCTGAGGAGGGCGGAGTTTCGGAGCAGTGTGGGATCCCAGCGAGGCTGTAATGCCAGAGAGTCCACCCTCTGAAGCTGCCATTTCCTCCAGGGAAACTGATCAGATTATTCCAGGCGCAGCCTTGAGGTTGGTAACCCTTAGGGTTGCCAAGTCTGGGTTGGAAAAATACCTGGAGGCTTTGGGGGTGGATCCAGGAGAGGGCGGGGTTTGGGGAGGGGAGGGGCCTCAGCATGGTACAAGGCCATAGAAGGAGGAGGAGATTGGATTTATACCCCACCCTTCACTACCGAAAGGTGTCTCAGAGCGGCTTACAAACTCATTTCCCTTCCCCTCCCCACAACAGACACCCTGTGAGGTCGATGGGGCTGAGAGAGCTCTTGACAGAAACGTCTTTTTCAAGGACAGCTCTTATCAGAACTACGGCTTGCCCAAGGTCATCCAGCCAGGAGCGAGTGGAGGAGTGGGGAATCAAACCCGGTTCTCCCAGATTACTTAGCCACTACACCAAACTGGATAGAATCCACCCTTCAAAGCAGCCGTTTTCTCCAGGGGAGCTGATCTCTGTCAGCTGGAGCTCTGTTGTCAAAGCGGGAGATCTCCAGGCCCCACCTGGAGGCTGGCAACCCTAGTAACCCCATGCTGCCTTCCCATCTTGTTTCTATACAGACTTAAGGTTTAATGAAAATTTAGAGCATAGGGTATGGAATAGGTTTGCTTCTATCCGCTCTCTTTCTGACCAGAGCCCTTCATATTGTGTTGCCCACCCGGTTTTCGTGGGGAGAAGCCTAGAGGAAAGAAACTGTCCTTTTTCGGGTTGACATTTCCTGCAGTTCACTTTGCATGTTCTTAAACCGAAGTCTATCCTTATTGGAATTTCTTTTGTGAATGGCAGACAGACTGCCTGTACCGCTTTCACGGGAGCTGTGCTGATCCTCCCCCCAAGTGTACCAGAACTGGCCTTTTGGCACAGCACCTGTTGCTCTCTAGGGCTGAGCTCTTGGGGCCAGCTGGGACCTGTTCTTAGAGTTTTGGGTATGCATTTGGGTGCTTCAGGGCTCTTTTTGTAGAAAAAGCCCAGCAGGAACTCATTAGCATAATAGGCCACACCCAACAGCAAGAACTCATTAGTATATTAGGCCACACCCTGAAAGCACCGCTCATTAGCCCATTAGGCCGCACCTCCATGTTACCAGAAGTGTGCTCATCCAGATACACCTACCTTCCCCTTCTTATTCTGTTTACCTTGTTTGTTGTCAAAACCCAGGGCTTTTTTAACTCCTTTGCATGTTAGGCCACACACCCCTAATGTAGCCAATCCTAATGAGTTTCTGCTGTTGGGTGTGGCCTATTATGCTAATGAGTTCCTGCTGGGTGTGGCCAACTCGGGAGCCAGCCGGAACTCCGTTCCTGTGCGTTCCGCCCCCAAAATAGCCCTGGGGTGCTTGAACATGAGTTTAAAAAGCAAAATGGGGTTGCAGAAAGAACTGAGCTCTCTCTACCCACCGTACCTTATTTCCCCACCCTTTATGGACAGTGTCATTAAAGTGAAAAAGAAGGTTTCCGGTCCCCCGATCTTCACATATCTTTGGCTATTTAGGTTAGGCCACCCATCACATACTTCATACATGATTCTTTCAAGGGCTAAGCACAAGGCTCTCCCAATTTTATGTCTAATTTCAACCTTCAGTAGTCTTGGTGTTCCCCTTAGCAGGGATCTCCAACTTTATTGAGCCTGTGGTCACTTTTCTATTTTTGAGGAGCGGGAGTGTGCATGGCAATAAAATGTCTGACAAGGCTCTTCCTGCTTCCTCTAAGCTCCACTAATGAAGGGCTCCTTCCTGTCATTTCACTACAAGCCTCTAGAAACTTTTGCACATCTTGGAGGTATTGTATGGATTGGCTTCTATAGGCAGCAGCCTGCTTCACTAGATGCAAGCAACGTGAACCAGCTCATCAACTTGGGTCACTAATGTTTGGTGTAGTGGTTTGGTGTAGTGGTTAAGTGTGCGGACTCTAATCTGGGAGAACCGGGTTTGATCCCCCACTCCTCCACTCGCACCTGCTGGATGACCTTGGGCAAGCCATAGCTCTGATAAGAGCTGTCCTTGAAAAAGAGCAGTTTCTGTCAAGAGCTCTCTCGGCCCCACCTACCTCACAGGGTGTCTGTTGTGGGCAGGGGAAGGGAAAGGAGTTTGTAAGCCGCTCTGAGATACCTTTGGGGAGTGAAGGGCGGGGTATAAATCCAATCTCCTCCTCCTCCTCTTCTTCTTCTATACTGATATGGACTCAGAAGTACATGGCTTTATTAGGCCCAGGAATCTTTTCACCTTCGTTTTCTTCCTCCAAAGGAGCAAGGAATCCTGGTTTCTTCCACCCACTTTTGGTACTTTTCCCAGATCTGCAAAAGCCTTGTAGCTTTTGTTCTCCTGCCTCACACTGCAGCCTACTAGACCCTCCATCTCCCATCCAAGATTCCTGCCTTGTAGACATCCTTCCTCTTGCCTGGTATAATCCCTTTTCTCTTTGGAACACTCGCGAGGTTTTTAGCCTCCATACGGCAGGCCATTGCATATTCCCTTCCCAGATATTATTCCCTTCCCAGGAGTTTGAGTTCCTACTCACCTGTAGAGCAGAGGGCCCAAAGGAGACATATGCTTAGGAGTGCCTTCATAGTACCAGAGAAAGAGATAGCCAGAGAGGACTTGGATCAGAGATGAATCGACAAAGGCAGCTGATGCTGAAACAGGGGGATCAAGGCATTTATAAGGCAAGGACAGGAGCCTCAAGGCAACAGCTGGGAACAACTGGACTGGTGAGATGCTGAAAATGATGAGAATTGGGGCTGTGCATTTCTTTGAAATCCTGTTGTGTCACAGTGTAATAGGAAATATGGGAGGACCAGTGTATAAAAATTTTAAGATTAATTTGTACCTCACTTAATTGTTTCTTCTCAGCATTAGGGTCCTGTGGTACCAGTTTGTCACCCTGGAGCCAGGCTACTTTGTGTGGGCACTTTTTTAGCCTTAGCCAATACTCGTTTGAACAAGCTTTGAAAAACACCATTCAGGTCCAAGAGAGCATGAATTGTGTAAACGTCTTTGGAAGACTGTCCTATTTCTTTGAGCTTGAAGCTGGTTTGGTTGTAGTGGTTTACTGTGGCCCCGGTCACACGGGAGGATTTGCCCCGCAAGAGGGATGGATCGGGGGCACATCAAGCGAGCGCAATCACACCGCAACATCTGGGAAGCGTCACGCACCCGTCCCCGATCCACCCCTTTGGCCCGTCAACGCGCATTAAAAAGGGTGGAACCTACAAAGCATCTGTTTTCTCCAGGGGAATGGATGTCTGTAGTCTGGACATCAGCTGTCGTTCCAGGGGATCCCCACCTAGAGGCAAGGCTTCCTAGACAGGATGGGACACTGTCAGTAAACTGCCATTTGTATTCTGGGCAGGGGTCATTTCCTGTGGGTGCGCACAGGAGCGGAGCTCTGACAGTAAGGAGCCCAGGGGGCGGGCACATGCAACAAGCCCTGCCCCCTGCTCCCAGCAGCCCTCAATTGGACCACGAGGAGCAAGAAGCAGCCAGGTAAGTTGCGGAGGCCCCCCCGACCCGCCTTCAGGTACAAGCTCTCCCTCCTCTGTGAGGGCAGATCTGCACACCCCCATAGCTAGCAATCCAAAACAGTCCAGTGGCACCTTTAAGACCAAGTTTTATTCAGGTTTTTAAAGAGAGATGAGCCCCACAACCCTAGAGGCGGATTCGACTGGCTTTCGAGCAAGGGAACCTTTACCTTTACCTTTTTACCCAAAGAGCACTACCTTCCGGATGATGCGCGGCAACTCCAGGCGTCTGGTCGGGGAAGCGCTGGTAGCCCGTCGCAGCCAGCGCCGCTCCCCGTCCCACGCATGCGCACAAACGCGCGACGTCCATTTTGCCGTGCTACCTCTGATCGCCTGCCGAAGGCCGGAGCACGGAGCCACGGGGGCGCGGCGGATCGCGCTCCCGCGGTTCTTTTTGCTCCGGCTCTACTTTGCTTCCCTTCAGCAGTGCAGTATCCCGCTCGTGTGATCGGGACCTGTGATGAGGAAGAGCCCTTAAAAGACAGCCATAGTATTTGTTTGTGGAACGGTTGTGTGTCATCTGTAGCAGAATTTTAGAGAAGGATGGAAGGGAACTGGAAACATCTGAACCACCTGAGCTACGCCTGTGTCGGAGCATCTGCCCCTCCCTTCTTTGTAGGTACCTTAAGCCTTTCCTTGACAAATTGGGTGTGCAGTCACGAGTCGAAAGGCAAGAGTCAAAGTTGTCTTGGCCCCGGCCTTTATTCTGAGGTTCGCAGCCTGTAACCCTGTGTTTCTACAGGGTGTTTCCAAAGGCAGCATCCATCCAGGATGTTTTTATATGCCCTCACCTGAGGCCAGCAGCAAGGAGAGCCTCGTAAATGTTAATGGCCAGGCAGTATGAGCCAGAACTGTAGGGTTTGATGAGGAAGGCGGGTAACCTGGGGTTGCCAGTGGTCGATAGGCTTGAGATATGCTTGCCCCACACCCACCCCATTGGCCAGGATGGGGTGGTGTGAGCAAATACTCCGAGACTTACATGTTCCATTGGTGTTCCCCCCCCCATCAAAAGTGTAGGAAAAAAGACATCTGAAGATTTAATTGCCAAGCTGTTTGAACCCTCTTGTAGCATCGACCTGTCAAGGGAAAAAAGGGGGGGTGGATAGGAGGTGGTGGCAGCTTACAGTTCTTTCCCAGTCCCAAACTCTTGGTTGGGAGCCAGGGCTGGTTCCAGGTTTTTTTGCACACTAAGTGAGGCTACCTTCTGGCAGCCCCCCACCCGTGCACTCGTGCGATTGTGAAGCGAAGCGCCCCCGCTGGCAGCCACAGGCAGGGCCGGTGTAACAGTCCAGATTAACCCCCTGGCCAGAGTAACCCCGGGGTTACTCTGGCCTAGCCTAGAATAACCCCGAAGGGGTTATTGAGGGGTTATTCTGGCCTAGGTTAGAGTAACCCCGGGTTAATCTGGCCGGCTGTAACAGGCCAGATTCCCCCCCCCCCGGCCAGAGTAACCCCTGCCGGGCCAGGCCAGAGTAACCCCGGGGGTTAGTCCAGACGGGGGGTTACTCTGGGCTAGCCCATACTAACCCCCGCCTGGCCAGAGTGGTAAGTTAAATGTCAGCTGAATCCAATCTCTTCTTCTTTTTAACTTCTTTTTAATTGCACAACACAACAACCTGTAACCCCGGGCTTAGTTGAGTGGTAACTTAGATGTCAGTGTAACCAGCACAGTGTCAGCTTCTGAGGGTTTCAGGTCCATGAGAAACTTGTCAGGCAATCTGAGATTCCTCTTGGTAGTGAAGAACAGGGTATGAATCCAATCTCATTAGTCAACAGACCCAAATATCAACAGTACTACGACTGACATTTCTTTGGAGAGCCAAATTTTTTAAACTATATAGGTAGGTACTTTGTTATTAACTTAATTATGGTAATAAGAACATAAGAACATAAGAGATGCCAATGTTGGATCAGGCCAAAGGCCCATCCAGTCTAACACTCTGTATCACACAGTGGCCAGAAATACCAGGTGCCATCAGGAGGTCCACCAGTGGGGCCAGGACATTAGAAGCCCTCCCACTGTTGACCCCCCCCAAGCACCAAGATGGATGAGGATGTCGCAACTCAGCAGATTCGCAGTTGCCCAGACTCCATCATGAGAGATGCCAGAGGTGTTCACGTATTCACTCACATTCCGGTTCAAGTAGTCCTGTAGTTTCTCTGTCAAGTCAGTGTTCATGTGGTGGATGACTTTATTTCTAAGAAGGGTTTTATACGTACGCCGTGGATGCCCAAGCTCCCTTGTGCGTCCAAAGTACACAACCTTTACAAATGAAAGGCCAAGAGTGGTGCTAAGATACTGTCAGGACCCACAGCAAAAACGAAGTACACACTTGCAGGAAGGTTTTACTTTATTTGAAGCTATAGATGCATGGACAGGAACACTGTTAGGAATGATAGGCAAACTATGCGCATGAAAGGTTATAGTACATTCGTATGAGCAACATCCAATTACTAAGGTTCCCCCGCGCGCCTTGCGGCCTGGGAACCAACTGCTACCGAAAGCAAGACAGGTACGAGCTTCCCACGGCTCATCCTGACTAAAGTCAAAGCAATAATTCCAGCGACTCCTCCAGCGGCCTTGAAAGATAGTTGTTGCAGCTGAAGCGGCAATTAAGCGAAGGGGGAAGCATGCACATGGGAAACGATAAAAAACGAAACTTGGCAGCTTGCTGACAGATACTTCCTTCCAGAACTTGGTAGTGGGTTGAAAGTCTTCATCTGCTGGCGTCTCTGTGAGATGTTGATGTCATCATTGTCTGGTCCCTCACGTGGTCTTTTGAGTGTCTTCTGCTTCAGGCTGTCAATTTCCCACTTGAAGCCGCATGGCCATATTTTGACCCGCGGCTTCACCTGATTTTCCCTGCAGTTTCGTGATCCTCAAAAAACAGGATCACGAACCCGCGGGGGAAATACGGGCGAAGCCGCGGGTCAAAATGTGGCTGTGCAGCTTCGAGTGGGAAATTGACCAATAGAAGCGGGGCAAAGGGAGGCACGACCCCGGTGCAGCTCTTGTGTGAAATCAGTCAATAAAAAGAGTTCAGGGGGTCTGTTTTTCCACTCACCTGGAGAAAAGAGGGCCCAAAGGAGGCTGATGCTCAGGCACACATAATAAAGAAGAGAGAAGGTGCCGGGGGAGGACACAGATCAGAGAGGAATCCTCCAAGGCAGCTGAAGTTGGACCTAGCGTCTCTCCAGCTGGAATTTAAGCCAAATGCAGCAGCTCCAGGGTAGCACAAGGAAACTGGTTCAGTGGGGTATAGGGAGTACTTGTAATCAAGATCGTACATTTAGCCTCTGTTGGAAATAGCTGAACTATTTGTTTCCCGGTATTCCATGAATATTTGGCAAGCATCCTTTCCTGACTCTCTCCCAGGCGCTGTTTCTCCACAGTAGGTGCAGGACCAGAAGAACCCTGAAGAAGATTTTGTTGTACCAAACAGACCACAAACACCTAAAACAGGACACCATAAAAGAAGATAACCATCTTGGTCCAGACTTCTTTGAGACCACCCACAGAGGAACGGGGTTCGGGAGCCGCATTTGGGGGCCAGGGAGACCATGGTTTGAAACCCAGGAGGGGACGAGCTCGAGTGAGAATACGAGGACCTTTACCAGCCGTTTGTGTGGAGTCCAACGAGGAAGGCACCGGGCGGGCCGCTACTTCCCGACACCGCCAAGATCCTGAAGAGAGCAGGGATACAGAGAGCAGGGATACAGAGAGAGACACACATGAAACAGGAAAACACAACTAGAGAACGGGGTGGATGGGAAACACATGGGGGAGATTGTTAATTGTAGCAGATGTTGATTGTGAGACTAAATAAAGTGGAGAAACGGAAGGCACCGGGGAGGAAGCTGGAACGGATCGTGAGCAGCAAGAGAGAGAGGGTGCGCATGACCGAACAAACCAGGAACGTAAGCTGGTGTATGACCTTAATACACAGCCCGTTCGCATTCTGAGGTGCCTGTTTCGAAGCTGCAGGAGGTCTCACAACGGCAACCGGATATTCGGGACTTGGGAGGAACGGCGATCACGACAATAAGCATATACAGTGCAATCATATGCAGAGTCAATTGGTTTAGAAGGATGCAACTCTGCCTAGAAATGCACTGTAAATGGCTCTTTAGATTAAAGTTGTTTTAAGCCATTCTTCTTTGTGCTATTCTTGTCTGAGGGCCTAAAAAGCTTAGAGGTGGGCTGTGGGAATCACACCCTGAGGTCTCAAAGGATGGAGCCCAGTGGTAAAGAGGCCAAACCTTTTGGGTAGACCGTAGCATTAAATTGGTGGAATTTTCTTTATCTAATGTCTTCAGTTCTTCCACATTCTTAACCCCATTCAACACATTCGTATGCACGATAACACATGAATACTGGGCAGGTTAGTACAGACCAATCTCCACCAAAACTCCAAATGTGGTAACTCAACCATGTTGTGACAGACAAGTTTGGTTCTGCATCTCCCTAAGAGTGAGCCGTGGGAGCTGATGGAATGTTAATCAGAAGGACAGTGAGAAAACAGCTGTTAAGAGAGTTGAAGACTGCAGTTAGAGAGTTGGGAGTGAGTCTCGTGCAGTGAAGCTGTGGAGGAGGACAGCTTAAAGCTGACTGAAAAGAGTCAGTGTGTAACGATAGATCACAAATGCTGCAATAGTTCGAGAGTCCAATGGAAAAGAAACAATGGGGGTGGTCACACGCGTGAGATACAGCGTGGGGCAGGGGGGAAGCAAGACTATTTTCTTTAGAAGAATTTGACCTGCAGTTGCACAATCACACTGTATAGAAAAAGGCTTTTCTAAAATCCTCCCTGCTTGGGCCAGATGGCCCTAGCTGGTAACACTACCGTGTGATTCCTGTCACCTGTGCAAATGGCTTGCCAGATGGCCAGGCCGCATCTCCATATACAAGACACTTTGACACCTCTGCCAGGAGAGAGCGACTTGCCGGCGCCTTCCCAAGCATGGGACGAGCTATGCCCAGTACATTAGCACATCAAAAGCATTCCCTGACATGACACATGGTCAATGGAAGAGGCTGGAGTGGGATGCCCAACTCCTAGCCAATCAAAAATACCTTGCCTGACAACGCATGGTAACCAGAGATTGGACACACCTCCCCACTCTCTCACTATTGGGTAAATGGCCATACCTGGTGGTGACGGAGTATAACTGCAATGATCCATACAGGAGTTAAGTGAGTTCCTCTCGGGAAACAAAGAGTTCTTTTGGACTGACTGTTTGCTGTTAACATGGAGTGAGTCTTTTAGGCAACTGAATAAAGATAATATATAATCAATATTATCTGGACTTGTTTCCTCTGTTGCAACCTGATTTGTAAGACTGAATCTTGTGTCTAAAGTCATTCGCCTAAGGAGGCTACCACTGTGTTACTTAATTGTTTGCAGGCCTGGTGCAGAGCTGGTAAAGTGGGTAAGTCCCATAAAGCAAGAAGGAGTTTGGGATCTCTGGTCCTGAGCTTTGGTGCAGGACTGGTTAAGAGAGATCTTGGTGGCACATTACCGGTAAAGCCTGGAGAGTGTACAGACATTCTCCTGGCGTTTGTTTAATTGTTCCTGAATGCTTGGTTTCTCTCCCATCCCTGGACTGGGATGAGAGACAGAAACCTTGACACACACCTCCCTTTGAAGCTGCGGGCACAGCCCATCTGTGCGTGATCAGACGCGACTGTGGGTGAGTCATTTTTTTTGTGCCATTTTTTCTTCATGCGCTTAAACGAGGGATCGATGAATCTCATCTCTGCACTGAGGGCTCCCTATGGAGTTTGCGATGATGTGCATACTGCGAACGGGGGAAAAACCAATGGCATGGAGTCGGGATGGCCTGATCAGACCATCCTGATGCCTTGAGATCACGCTGGAGCGATCAGACACAGGAAAGTCCGTCCATGGCCTGTCACAACCCGTTTACTACCGGATTTTCCCGGGTGTCTTTTAACCCCACTTCTGCGGTGGAGCAGAACAGGTTGCCGATGACTGCGGGGCACTCCCAGATGTTGTTGCCTGATCGTGCCCTTTAAATCCGCACGGGATTCGCCCCATGTCGGCTCTAATTGTGCATACGATAGCACCCAATGTAACTTCTACATGATGT
This sequence comes from Gekko japonicus, assembly GCF_001447785.1. Lineage (NCBI taxonomy): Eukaryota > Metazoa > Chordata > Lepidosauria > Squamata > Gekkonidae > Gekko > Gekko japonicus. Next base: position 4,606 of record NW_015163817.1, on the reverse strand, counting down.
AAAGGTAAAGGTTCCCTTGCTCGAAAGCCAGTCGAATCCGACTCTAGGGTTGCGAACGGTGCTCATCTCAATTTCCAAGCCGAAGAGCCAGCGCTGTCCAAAGACGTTTCTGTGGTCATGTGGCTGGCATGACTAAACACCAAGGCGCACGGAACGCTGTTCCCTTCCCACTGAAGTGGTACCTATTTATCTACTTGCAATTTCTTGCTTTCGAACTGCTAGGTTGGCAGGAGCTGGAACTAGAGACGGGAGCTCACTCCGTCATGCGGCACCTCGGTCTCGAACTGCTGAACTACCGACCTTCCACAGCCTGCAGTTCAGCGTCTTAACCACTTGAGCCACCGCAGCTCCCGTCTACATGATGTAATCCAAAGTTATATTCAAACCAGAAATAAAAGTTAATTCTTTTGTTTAATCCCATGGACTGGTTTTCTCAGGGAAAGAAGCGAACATACTCACAAATGCACATAAGCACACATTTTAAACCATGGAGTTTATCTTTTGCTGTTCTCTGTTGATTGCATGCCATTCTATTGTTAGTTTGTAATATTGTTATATTGTTAAAAAAAATTAAGAACCAAAAACTAGAGCATCACCCCCCCCCGACATTGGCAATATGATTACATTACTTCCAGATGACGTTCCTGTTCGAGAGTGGGACCTCCCCTGCTGACCAGCTGGCTGGTGGAAGATTAGAGCCCTGAAGACTGGGGGATTCTCTGGTCTGACTGGGAGTCTGGCAACCCTAGTGAGAGAGAGGAGCTGAGATGTGAAATGGTAATGCCTCTCCTATATTTTCAAATAGACTAGATGAGCAGTGACATGTGACTGTTTGACCTGCCTGTCAGCCTGAACCTGAGAACGAGAGAGGGTGTTCATGGTGGTAGGCATTCTATGTGAATGGAAAATGTCTGTAACACAAGTGTAGAACAGGAAGCATGATTGTGGGAATGTGGCTATTGTGAATTCTTCCGGGATAGCCTGGTCAAAAATCACATACTGGGTAGGGGTACCAACTTCCACATGAGGCCTAGAGTTCCTTTGGAATTACAATGGGCCTCCGGAATACAGAAGACAGCTTGGTGTAGTGGTTAAGTGCGCAGACTCTAATCTGGGAGAACCGGGTTTGATTCCCCACTCCTCCACTTGCACCTGCTGGATGACCTTGGGCAAGCCATAGTTCTGGCTCAGCTGTTCTTGAAAATGAGCAGTTTCTGTCAGAGCTCTCAGCCCCACCTACCTCACAGGGTGTCTGTTGTGGGGAGGGGAAGGGAAAGGAGTTTGTAAGCCGCTCTGAGACACCTTTGGGTAGTGAAGGGCGGGGTATAAATCCAATCTCTTCTTCTCTTCTACCTTGGAGGCTATGGCAGCTTTGGAAGGTGAACTGTATGTAATCATCATCTTATGGAAGGTTCTGCCCTACCAAGCTACATGATCCTGAGGACATTATGGGGTGGGGGAAACTAAGGGCCGTGACAAAAGGAATTGTGATGCACATTAACCTCATGGGCCTAAAGTGTCACAAAATGGCTCTTTCTTATAACCCTTTAGGGATTGGAAGAAAAGGCCCCCTTCTCCCTTGGGTGAAGTGAAGGGCCTGGTGTGGGTATGTGACGAAACAGGAGTTTATATTATGATAGAGAAGACAGCCATTGCTGGGATTTGGCTGAAGTATACTGGAAGTACAGGAGCTCTCTGTCTGAAATCTGATGTCCCGTATGGGAGTGCTTCTTTGCCTCCACCCACGTTCTGCCTATGCATTTGTCAATAAAGTGAATACTAAAGAAGATATCATGCCGCAGAATGTCCTGCAGTCTCTCCTTCCAAGGGAACCAACTCAGTAAAGCTCAGAGTAAACTTAGTACAGCTTCACTAAGCATTGCTTAGAGAAGTCGAGGGTACAGAGAGAAGAAGAAGAAGAAGAGATTGGATTTATACCCCGCTCTTCACTTGGAGTCTCAGAGCGGCTTACAAACTCCTTTCCCTTCCCCTCCCCACAACAGACACCCTGTGAGGTGGGTGGGGCTGAGAGAACTCTGACACAAACTGCCCTTTTTCAAGGACAGCTGTGCCAATGGAAATTGTATTTAATCTTTTATTATACCCTAATAAAATGTTTTGAAAAAAGAAGAAGAAGATATCATGTCACAGAATGTCCTGCAGTGTCTCCTTCCAGGGGAACCAGCACCCGATTCTCCCAGATTAGAGTCCGCGCACATAACCACTACACCAAACTGGTGTAGTGGTTAAGCAGTATTGTTCGGGAGCTAAGCATTTAAAAGGCACTCTGATTAATTTTATAGATGCAAAATACCGAGATTGGGAGGCTTGTAGTCCAAAGGACAATTAGTGTATCCATCACAGGGGATTCAAAACCAACACAGAGCAGATGACTCAAGAAAGTGATCCAAATCCGGCAGTCTATGAGCATTATGTGCCGGGATAGGCCTCATGTGAGCAAGGAATTCAGCATCTCAAAAAGATGTGCCTCCTGCATCCTCCTCTTTTCCATATGCATGACCAATCATTTAAATAAAAGCACACAGAGAGACCTCTTTCATGCATAGTTGAGAATGCTATCTCCGGATAGGATAGCAAAATGTCACCCATCGGCATCTAAATTATGCTGGAAATGTACGGAAAGAGGAAATTGTGTTAATGTGAATTGAGGAATCATAAATAAAACTGTTAAAAAAAAGAGAATGCTCAGAAATTCAAAAGGTTTGTTGGCAGTTGCGGTGGTGGTGGGGAGCAACCTGTGTAGAGAACGGGGTGTGATTCTTGGATAAGAGCTCTTGGACAGCGTCTGAGGAGAGCTGGTTTGGTGAGGTCCAGTAAGTGAATTCAATGAAATGTGTATTCCCAGAGGTCTCCTTCGTTCTGGAACTCAGTGTAATTTTTGCTACTCCCTTCCTCTAAACCCCCCCCCCCATATCTTGACTAGATTGTATGGAATTTAGGGTTGCCAGCTCCAGGTTGAGAACTATCTGGAGATTTGGGGGTGGAGCCTAAGGAGGGTGGCGTTTAGGGAGGGGAAGAACATCAGTGCGGTACAATATCATAGAGGCCGTCTTCCAAAGCAGCCATTTTCTCCAGGTGAACTGATTTCTTTCATCCGGAGATCAATTGCAATAGCAGGAGTTCTCCAGCCACCACCTGGGGGTTGGCAACTCTGATGGGACTATATCCCTAGGCCTAGCCCCAAAGAGAGGGCCAGAGTATTTCTGCAGAATGGGGCTACCAATTGTATCTGGATGGACTTTTGTTTTTTGCTCTACCAACAACAGCACTTAAGTGCATCTGTTCATCTCCAGTCTTTACCCTTCTGCAATCTGTGCCTAGGGTTGCCAACCCCCCAGGTTTGCCAGGGGTCCCCCATTTTTGGGGGGAGGTTCTATCCACCGCCGGCCAAATGGCCGGCGGGGGAAGCCCCACCCCCAACACCCATAGCCACCCATCTCTCTCCCTTTAAGGGTGTGCAACCCGTGTTTCATCCCAAGCGTGAACTCCGCAAGCTGCAGGGAAATGCCAGCTTCGTTCTTAAAAGGGAAACGCAGCTGCTCTTAAAGGGGAAATGCCGGCTGCCGGCTACTTTAAGTGCAGGGAACTGCTGTTTCTGGAAATCTGGCGCACGACCGGGTGGTGGTGGTGGGGCGGCAGACATCCCCAACGTGACGTCATCATGTTGGAGATGCCCCACCCCTTCCAGGAACACCCCCAAAGTCGCCCGCTGGGGGTGGAAGATGGACTTGGCAACCCTATCTGTGCCAGATTTTTTAAAAAAATATTAAAATTTTGCCGCCATATTACTAAAAAACACCTTTGACTTTCACATTACTTGGGATTAAATTTAGCCATATGTCAGGATATTAAATTTAACTACATTGGTGCTTCCTAGGTCCCGGTCACACGAGTGGGATGATCCACTGCCGAAGGGAGGCAAATCAGAGTCAGAGCAAAAAGAACCGTGGGAGCGCGATCCGACGTGCCCCCGTGACTCCGAGCTCCCTGCTCTGGCAGCCGATCACATGTTGCGCAGCCAACCGGCAGTAGCACGGTTGTGTGCATGTGTGGGATGGGGAACGGTGCTGGCTGATACGGGCTACCAGCACTTCCCCGACCGGACGCCTTCCGTTGCCGCGCATCATCCGGTAGGTAGTGCTCTTTTGCTAGTACCTTTTTGATGCGCGTTTGTGGGCCGAAGGGCCAGATCAGGGATGGGTGGTGTGATCGCCAATGCTCCCTCTAAGCTGTGGAGACTTGTGAGCCAAAATTCTAATTTGTGAGCTACAGGCATTAAACCTGTGAGCGTGCAATTTGGCTGCTGCATAAACTAGTTTGTTCTGGAGCCATCCCTTCCTGACCTAATACAAAAATGTGTGAGCCAGAGGCTAAAAAACTGTGAGCTAGCTCACACTCACTCAGCTTAGAGGGAACACTGGTGAGCGCACCCGCTTGATGTGCCCCCAATCCGTCCCTCTTGCGGATCAAATCCTCCCGTGTGACGAGGGCCCTAAGTCCATTTTACTATAGGCCAATTCTGCATTGGTAGTTTCCACCGGTTTAGAGCCACTCCAACACCGTCTCCTCAGAAGATGTCCACACC
>NW_015163816.1:9353-32294 GCF_001447785.1 Gekko japonicus | reverse complement strand
AAATGTATTACATAATTCAAATAAAGAAACAATTAATAAAGCATCAATTTTATAGAATTTTGGGTTAGATGCTCTCTTTAAAGAATAAACCAAAAATCTCTCCTGAAATTAGTAATAATATATTAACGATAAAAGAAAATGCATCTGTGAACAGTTGAACAAATTTCTATACTAAAAGTGGGGTTCCGCAAGGTCCTGTCCCCCTACCCCCAATCAGCAGGCTAGGGGACTTATGAGGAAGGAGGGAGGCCCAGTCTATTTCGCTGGTGACATGGCAACATTGTTGCGATGTTGTAGCGATGCTCTGATATTTGAGCAAAAACTCTATGGTAAAAAAAAAAAGCTTCGACCATAGATTTCCACCCCAGAATACCAGAGAGTCCCCCTTTGTTGATTATTTGATAATGTCATTTCCTGATTTTGCTGGCAATGTAACCTGGGCCTCTCTCTCTCCTGGTAAGTCCCCCCACTGGCCAGCTGATCAGCGACAGGGGGGTAGGGCTTGGGGGTTGGGGATCCCCACCTCCATGGGGGGGCTGGCAAACCTAGTATGTGTGTGTGTGCGCGCATTGTGCAAGTGTCCAGTTGAACACTTGCAAATGCCCATCAAGCATGCTCGGTAGCAGCGGTCATTTCGTAGAAAAAGAGGCGCAGGAGCTCATTAGCATAACTCATTTGCATAACTTATTTGCATATGGCACACCCCCTGACATCACCGGAAGTGTGTCAGAAAGCAACACCCACCGCTCAGGCTCCACTGTTCTGGATTGCTAGCTGTTGGGGGGGAGGGAACGTGCAGATCTGTCCTCGCAGAGGAGGGAGAGCTTGTACCTGAATAAAACTTGGTCTTAAAGGTGCCACTGGACTGTTTTGGACCGGGGGGGTGGGCTCTGCAATTTACCTGGCTGCTTCTTACTGTGACAGAGGGCTGCTGGGAGCAGGGGGTAAGGCTTGTTGCATGTGCCCGCCCCCTGGGCCCTTTACTGTTGGAGCTCCGCTCCTGTGCGCTCCTGCAGGAAATGACCCCTGCTCGGTAGGAATACTCACACAACACAATGTGTTCTCCCAAATATGCCAGATTAAGGCCATAAAGAATAAGATCTAGAACCCTGAACTTATCCCGAATACATATCGATAACCCACAAAGCTAAAGTTATGCGCTGTCAGTGAATATTACCAGAAATCAATCTGGCTGCTTCATTCTGGACCAAAATCAATTTACTCCAGATTCGTGCTGTAAATCTTCACTCTGGGCACAGCCTTCCCAGAATTGTTTTGAACTTTGCCAGAACTTTAGCCACAAAGGGATATGACCAAGCAATGCTCCTTTTTTTGTTTGAAAAAAAATTAATATTTTTCACACGATGCTGGAGCAAATTTGGTGCAACTGTCTAGGGCGGGAAAAAAACCAGTAAGAAAAATTCCAATTTAGAATTCCATCATGAAACGACACCATTCTAATTTCTGCATGCCACGGTTTGTTAATATTCCACAAAGTCCCACGATGCAACTATAGGATGGTATTCAAATCTATGAACATGAGGCAGTCATGCTCAACAGAGTATAACAATAATTATAATAGAGATTAAATAAAAATAATTAGAAAAAGTTCATCTAGTTTTGATGTATTAATTATTCTGACCCTGTTCTATTCAGAGTCTAATTATCTGGTTCAGTGAAAATGCCAAGATTTCTACAACTCATAAAAATTACATTGAAGTAATTATGTCAGCAAACTAAACAGTGTTCATTTACCAAACGTTTTTTTCCTGCGCACATTTGAATATGCTTTTTTAAACTGTTTTTTTAGCTCTTTGTTCCTATTCATAGGAAATAATACCTGCAGAGAAATTTGAAAGTCAGGAGCACTTGCGACATAATATGCAATACTTGCTGATATTTTCCCCCCTTTTGTGAACTGACTGTAAGTCTCGTAGCACCTTTGTTTAAAATACATGAATTAAAGTTCACTCTTCCGTTCTCTCAAAGAACTCTTTGGAAGCCTGACCTGTACGCAAAATAAGGGGAGAGACCAGAAAGTTTCAAAAGCTAACACAAAACGCGTACTCTTTTTTTAAAAAGTTGGTTGCAATCGTGGTGGAGGCCGAAAAACGAATGACGAAACAGAGGACATGGCTCGGGTGGAAGGCCAAGTTGAAAGTCTGATGTTCGATTGCTGTGTGTGTCAGGTGCCGTCTGGCCCGTAGCTAACATGGGGCCCACGGGGCCCAGCCCCCTAGTGTTTCTTCTGGGCCCTCTCCCTGTCGGGCTGTCCCCAAAGTGCTCCAACTTACCACCTGCACTGTACTTTCATTTAATTAACTGGTGCCCCCCGAGGCCCCCTAGCTATGGGGCTGGGTGCCGTCAAGTCACTTCTGAATCCTGGTTGACCCCATGACTTCCAGAATGTCCTGTTCTTCCCAGCTTTGTTCAGATCTTGCAAACGGAGTGCTGTGGCTTTCTTGAATGAGTCAACTCATCCCATGTTGGGCCTTCAACTTTCCCTAATGTTATTGTCTTTTCCAGTGTGTCTTGTCTTCTCATTAGGCGGCCAAACTACAATAGCCTCAGTTTAGACGTTTCCCACAATGTCGATTTCCCCCTGCCTGCTCTTCTATTCGTCCACGGCTTTCCCTGGTTTCCGCAAATGATTTCTCCGGTTTGGTGTAGTGGTTAGGACTGCAATGTTCCCTCTGAGCTGTGGAGTCTCGTGCGCAAAAATTCTACTTTGTGAGCTGCTGGCATTAAAGTTGTGAGCGGGCGATTTGGCGACTGCATAAATTAGTTTGCTCGGGAACCATCCTTCCTGAGCTAAGACAAAAATGTGTGAGCTGGAGGCTAAAAAACTGTGAGCCAGCTCACCCTAACTCAGCTTAGAGGGAACACTGGTTAGGAGCATGGACTCTAATCTTGGAGTTTCCTCACTCCTCCACATGCAGCTGCTGGTGTGATCAAGTTCTTCCAGAGCTGTTCTCTCATGAGCTGTTCCCGGGAGAGCTCTTTCAGCCCCACCTACCTCACAGGGTGTTTGTTGTGGGGAGAGGAAGGGAAAGGAGGGTGTCTGTTGTGGGGAGGGGAAGCTGCCCTGAAACTCCTTCGGGTAGTGAAAAGTTTCTTCTTCTTCTTCTTCTTCCTCTTCTTCTTCTTCTTCTTCCTCTTCTTCTTCTTCTTCTTCCTCTTCTTCTTCTTCTTCTTCCTCTTCTTCTTCTTCTTCTTCCTCTTCTTCTTCTTCTTCTTCCTCTTCTTCTTCTTCTTCTTCCTCTTCTTCTTCTTCTTCTTCCTCTTCTTCTTCTTCTTCTTCCTCTTCTTCTTCTTCTTCTTCCTCTTCTTCTTCTTCTTCTTCCTCTTCTTCTTCTTCTTCTTCCTCTTCTTCTTCTTCTTCTTCCTCTTCTTCTTCTTCTTCTTCCTCTTCTTCCTCCTCTTCCTCCTCTTCCTCTTCTTCTGCGCAAAAACGCAGTTTGCCCCCTCTCGCGGCACAGCATGGGGGTTCCTGGAAACAAGATATTCGGATTTTAGTTTCTGAGGAACATTTGTTTTAGCTTCTAGGGAGAATTCAATCCGCGGTGTCTAGAGAAAGGCCCCTGCTTGAATGTATGATGAGCTCCCGCCAGTCATGGCGAACTAGGTAGACCTACAAGTCTAAATTAGTACAAAACAATTTCATATGTCTCTCGTGCTGGCTAAGCTGTAACAGTATTTTACTCTCTCGGGTCCCAGGGGCTTATACTTTGAGCTGCCAAAACTAGAAGTGTCAGTGGGCTGCATCCAATCCTTCTGCAAGTGAAGTGAATACCGAGAAAGTCCTTCACCATTTCAGTATACTTCCACAACAAGTCTTTCTGAGGTGTGGGATATCCTCAGGAAGAATGTAGTAGTAGAAGAAGAGATTGGATTTATACCCCTCCCTTCATCACCCGAAGGAGTCTCAGAGCAGCTCACAAACCCCTTTCCCTCCCCACAGCAGACACCCTATGAGGTAGGTTGGGCTGAGAGAGCTCTTTCGAGGACTGCTCTTGAGAGAACAGCTCTGAAAGAAACTTGTGACTGGCCCAAGATCACGCCAGCAGCTGCATGTGGAGGAGTGGGGAATCAAACCTGGGTCTCCCAGATTAGGGTCTGCGCTCCTAACCACTACACCAAACTGGCTCTCTGAAGAATGAGGTGTGAGGTTTTGTCCCTCCCTATTTGTCATTAGAAATATTGAGTAGCAGATCAAAGGAACGTTGGGATAGTCCTGTCCATCAAAAACTCTTCACTTGGCCTGACCAGGTTCATCAGATCTGCTGATAGAGATAAAAGGTAAAGGTAAAGGTTCCCTCGAAAGCCAGTCGAATCTGACTCTAGGCTTGCGGTGCTCATCTCCGTTTCAAAGCCGAAGAGCCAGCGCTGTCCGAAGACGTTTCCGTGGTCATGTGGCCGGCATGACTAAACACCAAGGCGCACGGAACGCTGTTACCTTCCCACTGTAGTGGTACCTATTTATCTACTTGCAATTTCTTGCTTTCGAACTGCTAGGTTGGCAGGAGCTGGAACTAGAGACGGGAGCTCACTCCGTCATGCGGCAACTCGGGTCTTGAACTGCTGAACTACTGACCTTCCACAGCCTGTAGTTCAGCGTCATGACCACTTGAGCCACTGCAGCTCCCTGCTGATAGAGATACTTCCCAATAAATAACTTTTACACTGGACAGTAGCAAAAAATAGGGAAGGTGAAAGTGGGAAAGAATGATTTCCTCCCATATTAGGGATCTGTAGCTTTTCAGGTGGACCATAAACTTTTCTTGATTCACACCTATGAAGAATTATTTTAGGGACTAAGACCAAACTTGAGAAACAGGGATGCCACCCTCCAGGTGGGACCTGGGGATCCCCAGAATTACAGCTCATCTCTCAGAGATCAGTTGCCCTGGAGAGAAAGGATGCTTTGGAAGCTTGACTCTATGACATTATATCCTGCTGAGGTCCCTGCCCTCCCCAGGCTCCATCCCCAAATCTCCAGGAGTTTCCTAACCTGGATCCGTCAACCCTACCCCTTATTCCTTCCGGTGGCTGGGGTAGGCTTGCCAAGTCCTCCCAGGGGGCAGGGAACCCCCCGCCCCAGAGGCCGGTTCCCCGCCGCTGGTGGATCGGGCCCCGGGGGGAGCCCCACCCCGACGTGCACGTCACCCAGAAGTGACGCGACCATGCCGGGCACGCTGGGGGTGGGACCACAGTCATCTGAGGGAAAACTCTATGGTTTTCCCTTGGATAGTCGTGGCCCCGCCCCCAGCATGCTCGGCGGCGTCACTTCACTTATGGGTGGTATGCGTGCGGTGCACACACGCTCCAGCCGCAAGCCAGGAGTCCCCCGCTGCGGCACAACGCCGGACTTGGCAACCCTAGGCTGGGGGGACCTGGCAAAATTATTGAGAAGATTTTGTCAGCGTCAAGCAATTCAGGCTATGGGTTTCTTCTGAAATGTTCCCAAGTATTGTGGGTCTGGATTCAGGTTATGAGCATGGCATGGGTAGGAGAGGTTTTGGCCTTCATTCATTTGCCATGTTCCTGAGTGGAAACAGCCATGGGAGGGGACTGATTGCCCTGCTCTGGGGTTCCACTTGTACTGATGACAGCATGTGGTACCCCACAGTGGGGCAAAAAGGCCCTCCACAGTCATCTTGGCTTGGGGATATGGCACAGGAGGGAGGACTGAAACCCCTTGTCCTCTGGCTTCACAGTGCTTGGGAATGGTAGTTCCTGAATGGGAATGCTACTTATTTGTGACAGATACTTTCGGGCAAGAAGAGAAAGAGTGGGGTGGAGGCCTGAGATTTCCCACTATTACAATTGTTCTCCAGGTGACAGAGATCAGTTCACCTGGAGAAAATGGCCACTTTGGAAGGTGAACTCTATAGCATTATACTCCATTACATAAGAACATAAGAGATGCCAATGTTGGATCAGACCAAAGGCCCATCCAGTCCAACCACTGATGGACCTCTGCTCCATATGCTTATCTAATTCCCTTTTGAAGCCGTCCATGCTTGTAGCCGCCACCACTTCCTGTGGCAGTGAATTCCAAGTGTTAGTCACTCTTTGGGTGAAGAAGTACTTCCTTTTATCCATTCTAACCCAACCGCTCTGCAGTTTCATGGAGTGTCCACGAGTTCTTGTATTGTGAGAAAGGGAGAAAAGTACCTCTTTCTCTACCTGCTCTTTCCCATGCATAATCTTATAAACCTCGATCATGTCACCCCTCAGCCGTCGTTTCTCCAAGCTAAAGAGCCCTAAGCGCTTTAACCTTTCCTCATAGGGAAAGTGTTCCAACCCTTTTATCATTCGAGTTGCCCTTTTCTGCACTTTTTCCAAAGCTATAATATCCTTTTTAAGGTGTGGTGACCAGAACTGCACACAGTATTCCAAATGAGGTCGCACCATTGATTTATATAGCGGCATTATGATATTGGCTGATCTGTTTACAATACCCTTCCTAATAATCCCCAGCATAGCATTGGCCTTCTTTATTGCAGTCACACACTGTCTCGACATCTTCAGTGAGTTATCTACTACAACTCCAAGATCTCTCTCTTGCTCAGTCTCTGCCAGTTCAGACCCCATCAATGTGTATTTATATTTAGGATTTTTGGCTCCAATGTGCATCACCTTGCACTTGGCCACATTGAACCCCATTTGCCATGTTGACGCCCACTCGCCCATCCTTGACAGATCCCCTTGGAGTGCCTCACAATCCTCACTGGTTTTCACCACCCCGAACAACTTTGTATCATCCGCAAATTTAGCCACTTCACTGCTTACTCCCATCTCCAAATCATTAATGAACAAGTTAAAAAGCAGTGGACCAAGTACTGATCCCTGCGGTACCCCACTGCTTACCACCCTCCACTGAGAAAATTGCCCACCTACACTCACTCTCTGTTTTCTATGAACTAGCCAGTTTTTGATCCATAAAAGGACTTGTCCTTCTATCCCATGATTTTTGAGCTTACTTAGGAGCCTTTGATGAGGAACTTTATCAAAAGCTTTCTGGAAGTCAAGGTAAATAATATCTATTGGATCCCCCTTGTCCACATGTTTGTTCACCCCCTCAAAGAACACTAACAGGTTAGTGAGACAAGATCTTCCCTTACAGAAACCGTGCTGAGTCTGCCTCAATAGGTTTTGTTCATCTATGTGCCTACTAATTCTTTCCTTAATAATGGTTTCCACCAATTTACCCGGTATCGACGTCAGACTGACTGGCCTGTAATTTCCCGGATCTCCTCTGGAACCCTTTTTAAAGATGGGAGTGACATTAGCTACCTTCCAATCCTCAGGAATGGAGGCAGATTTTAAGGAAAGATTACATATCTTTGTCAGGAGATCTACAAGTTCACATTTGAGTTCTTTCAGAACTCTCGGATGTATGCCATCTGGGCCTGGTGATTTTTCAGTTTTTAAGTTGTCTATCAGTTTTAGGACCTCCTCTCTCATCACCTCAATCTGACTCAGGTCTTCCAACACCCCTCCTGAAATCAGTGGTTCTGGAGTGGGCAAGCACTTCTCATCTTCCACAGTGAAGACGGAGGCAAAAAATGCATTTAGCTTCTCAGCCATTTCCCTATCATCCTTCAATACTCCTTTTACCCCTTGGTCGTCCAAGGGCCCCACTGCCTCCCTGGCTGGTTTCCTGTTTCTAATGTATTTGAAGAAAGTTTTATTGTTGGTTTTTACGTTTTTTGCTATATGCTCCTCATATTCCCTTTTTGCCTGCCTGACCTCAGACTTGCATTTTATTTGCCATAGCCTGTGTTCCGTTTTATCAGCCTCACTGTGACTAGCTTTCCACTGCTTAAAGGAATTCTTTTTACTTTTTACAGCCTCCATTACTCTGTTTGTTAACCATGCAGGCTTTTTCCTATACCTGTTTGTGCCTTTCCTAACCTGCGGAATATATATTTTTTGAGCTTCTAGGATCGTAGTTTTAAATAGATCCCAAGCTTCCCCAATTGTTTTGACCCTTTCTACTTTTCCTTTCAGTTTCCTCCCCACGTGTCCCCTCATATCAGAGAAATTACCCCTTTTAAAGTTAAAAATGGTTGTGTGAGTCTTTTTGGCCAATTCTCTATTTGTACAAATGATGAACTCAACAACATTATGATCACTGTTTCCAAGCGGTGCAATCACTTTTACATCTCTCACCAGGTCTTGAGTGTTACTTAGGACCAAATCAAGGATCGCCTCTCCCCTGGTAGGTTCCGTGACCATCTGCTCCATAGCACAGTCATTTAGAGTGTCTAGAAACTCAATCTCTTTTTCCCGACTAGAACACATATTGACCCAATCAATGTGTGGGTAGTTAAAATCACCTATTATTACACAGTGTTTTTGTCTAGTTGCTATCTTTAAGGCATTCATCATTTTATAATCCTCCTCTATCTTTTGATCTGGTGGGCGATAACAAACTCCCAGTGTTAAGTTTCCTTTTGGCCCCCCTATTTCAACCCATAGAACTTCCAGAAGCGAATCCAATTCACTTAGCCTCTCAATCTTTCTAGACTTTATACCCTCTCTGACATACAGAGCTACCCCACCTCCAACCCTTCCCCCCCTATCCTTCCGATATAATATATAACCGGGAATCACTGTGTCCCACTGATTTTCCTCATCCCACCAAGTTTCAGAAATACCCACAATGTCTATTTTTCCCTCCGACACCAAGCACTCCAACTCCCCGATTTTACCTCGGACACTTCTAGCATTTGTATAGAAACAGCTGTAATTTCCCTTACAAGTTAAGCCTGCATCCTTCCTCTTGCTATCTCGAGTCGTTGTCCGGCAGTCCATGTCACCAGCCATGGCCTCTGTGGACAATTTCAATCCACCTCCCTGTAGAAAAGCAACCGGTACCCCCTCACCTCTCTCAGATGAGCCAACCCGAACCAGAGACTTTTCATCTCCTGTCGGCTTTCCCCCAATATTCAGTTTAAAAGCTGCTCTGCCACCTTTTTGATTTTAAGTGCCAGCAGCCTGGTTCCTTCTCGGGACAAGTGGAGAGTGGTCCATCTAGTCCAGCATCCTAAGAACATAAGAAGAGCCCTGCTGGATCAGACCAATGGTCCATCTAGCCCAGCATCCTAAGAACAGTTTTTTTAGCCTCCAGCTCACACATTTTTTTCTTCGCTCAGGAAGGATGGCTCCAGCGCAAACTGATTTATGCAGTAGCCAAATGGCTTGCTCACAAAATAGAATCTTTGTTCACAAGACTCCATAGCTTAGAGGCAGCATTGCTTGCAAGATGTGTGCATGCATACACACATGCATGAACACACACACACTAGTGTTGCCAGCCTCCCCTACAGAGATGGGGGTCCCCCCCACCAGGCCCTACCCTCTAACTGCTGATCAGCTGGCCAGCGGGGGGACTTACCAGGAGAGAGAGGGAGGCCCAGGCTACGTTGCCAACAAAAATAACTTCCGGCATGCACAGGAAATGACGTCACCGCTCTGAGACTTTGACTGAAGGGTGGGGTACAAATCCAATCTCCTCCTCCTCCTCCTGCAAGTGGGAAAAAAACATTTGCAGCTGGTGTTATGACTTCGATGCAGAAGTCGTATGCACGATCTGTCTCCTAAAAGATGAGAAACAAGTAATGTATTCACAAGCGCGGGTTTGGGATCTACGGTTCTCCTTGCCATCTATTCCTTTTTTATAGCATCAGTGATATCGCAATCGCTCGCGCACTTGTTGAATGAGCAAGTAAAGTAAACATTAACGTGAATGCAGTGCTAGCTATTCTGGTCAGCATAGTTCGTTTCATGGGCAGCCGAATGGATAGTTCAGGAAACTGTTCGCAGCAAGCAAACACTATGCCTGGTGCCCCCCTCCACCCAAGCCCGGAACTCCAAGGGGGTTGTCTAATGCCACCTAACCCGGATCCAACCCTGATAATATTATATATAGCACCCAAAGTAGGGATGCCAGCCTCCTGGTGGGACCTGGGGATCCCCCAGAATTACAGCTCATCTTCAGACCAGTGTTCCCTCTAAACTGAGTTAGTGTGAGCAAGCTCAGTTTTTTTAGCCTCTGGCTCACCCATTTTTGTCTTAGCTCAGGAAGGACAGCTCCAGAGCAAACTAATTGATGCAGTAGCCAGATTGCTCGCTCACAACTCTTTTTTTATTTTATTTTTTTCACTTTACATTCAAACACATCCCTATTCCCGTACATATTATGTACTCTACCCTCCCTCCCCCCTCCGCAGAGTTTATATGCTATTTCTGTGTCTTCGGCAATGGTCCTTTATATAAGTCCTCCTTCTGTCCTTCTTGCTTCCTCTATTCCCTCGCGTCTCTCAGCCCAATCTCTTCTCTCTTCTTCTCTCTTCTTCCTCTCTCTTCTTCTCAGCCAGTTTGCACCTGGCTGGATGACCTTGGGCAAGCCATAACTCTGGCACACCTACTTCACAGGGCAACTGTTGTGGGGAGGGGAAGGGAAAGGAGTTTGTAAGCCACTCTGAGACACCTTCGGGTAGTGAAGGGCGGGGTATAAATCCAATCTCTTCTTCTTCTTCCCTTTTCTTCTTCCTTTTTCTCTTTAAATTCATAGCCGGAGATTATTCCTGTTCTAGAATCAGAGGTGGGAAGTTTTAGTATAACTTGGATGGTTATTTTTCTCACATATTATTCATCTGCCTACAACTTTAATGCTCACAAAGTAGAATTTTTGCTCACAAGACTCCACAGCTTAGAGGGAGCACTGCTCCAGACTACAGAGATTAGTTCCCCTGAAGAGGAGAGGAAGAAGAGATTGGATTTAATACTCCCCCCTTCACTACCTGAAGGAGTCTCAGAGCGGCTCACAATCTCCTTTGCCTTCCCCTCCCCACAACAGACACCCTGTGAGGTAGGTGGGGCTGAGAGAGCTCTCTGGAGAACTGCCCTCAAGAGAACAGCTCTGAAAGAACTTATGACTAACCCAAGGTCACACCAGGAGCTGCATGTGAAGAAGTGGGGAATCCAACCCGGTTTGCCCAGTTTAGAGTCCATGCTCCTAATCACCAAACTGGCTCTCTGGAGAAATTGGATGCTTTGGAGGGTGGCCTCTATAGCACTGTACCCCACTGAGGTCCCTGTCCTCCCCAAATTCCACCCCTGAATCTCCAGGAGTTTCTCAACCTGGATCTGGCTACCGTCTCCCCCAACTTTCCTGGCAACCCCAACCTGGAGATCCTAGCTGTGATATCATCTGCTGCCATGTGCATTGATGCTGAAATACAGTAGAGAGAAGTCCAGCAGCTCCATCCTCTGGCCCGACATGGTGAGGCTCATGAGCACCAGTGCTGTTGAGTGAAGGACCATCCAGCCAAGATCTTGGGAGTTCCATGGGTGGAAGTCCAGTAGGTGGCACGCCAGCCCTCAGTGTATGTTGAGACTGCGGTATTGGGAGGGGGTAAGAGGGTTCGAAGGGCTGTAGTGGTTCAAGTGGTTAAGACGCTGAACTGCAGACTGGAAGGTCGGTAGTTCAGCAGTTCGAGACCCGACTGCTGCATGACAGAGTGAGCTCCCGTCTCTGGTCCCAGCTCCTGCCAAGCTAACCGTTCAAAAGCAAGAAATTGCAAGTAGATAAATAGGCCCCGCTTCGTGGGGAAGGGAACAGCGTGCCGTGCGCCTTGTTGTTTAGTCATGCCGGCCACAGGACCCCGGAAATGTCTTCGGACAGCGCTGGCTTTTCGGCTTGGAAATGGAGATGTTAAGAGCAACAGCATATAAAGAAAACATCTTCAAAATGTTCTACAGGTGGCATTGGACACCACATAAAGTTGCCAAATGTTATAAAAATGTGTCAGCTAACTGTTGGAGATGTAAAAGAAATGTAGGCTCGTATTATCATATTTGGTGGAGGTGCGAAAAATTGTTCAAATTTTGGAAAAGCATAAAGCAGTTAATAATGGAGATACTAGAAATAGATCTTGTGCTGGAACCAGAAATTTATCTATTGAACATTCTACCAGAAGGTTTAAAATATGAAGATTCACGTTTGATACTATATATCCTTACTAGTACCAGAATTCTTATAGCTGAATGTTGGAAATCAGACAAAATACCAACTAGAGAAGAATTAATTGCAAAAATTATGGAAATAAAAGAAATGGATGAAATAAATACCATTTTAGCTGGAAAAGATGATAAAGTGTTTAAAAATAGATGGCTGAAATTAGACAGATCGTTTGAAAAAAAAATGTATAATAGGAAACTCCAAAAAATGTAAATCAATATATTTTTGTGTTATGTTGTGTTTTGTTATGGAAAAACCTAAATAAACATTATATATATTAAAAAAAGGAAATGGAGATGAGCACCACATCTCTAGAGTCAGACTCTACTGGCTTTCGAGCGAGGGAAACCTTTACCTTTACCTAAGATGGTTCATGCCACTCTCCTGATCCAAAATCATCCCACGGGGCTAGGGTTGGAAGGCTGGAGGTTGGAAGCCATGGCGGTGAGCAAAACAGTGTTTCCATCCCCCCAGTGGGAGGCGGGAGTTCCCCTGATGTTGGAAGCCCCAGTCCACTGCTGGCCAGCTGGCTGGTGGGGGAGCCTCACCCCCAAAGAGCCCCATCCCGCCCACCTGGAGGTGACATCATTACACCAGGCACACTGTGCAGGGGACACTCTAGCATTTGGGCAAAACCTCTATGGTGACTATAGAGTTTTCTCCCAAAATGCTAGAGTGTCATGCCTGGCATGATGACATCACCTCTGGGTGATGTCATTGCACTGCCCTCGCTTTGCACGCATGCCAGAAGACCCCCAGAGGGAGGATGGACCCCGCCCGCCAGCAGCCCGGGAAGACCTGGCAACCCTAGAGCAGCACTCTAAAATGGCTGCCACCAGAGGTGAAGCCAATACCCCCAAATGGCTGCCATGTTTTCCGGAAGAATCACAGAAGGGCAATAAAAAGAAACAAAGGGAATTCCAAGGCTGGGAAGTGAGTGAGATAAGGGGGAGTAAATCGGATGAAACGTTGAAGGGGAAACGGAACCATAAACCTGGAAGCTACCTAGTCCTCCTGATTCTCCAGTGGCAGCAGCTGCTATTGCATCCATGAGAAACCTTCTCATCCGAATGCAGGCAGTGAATGGCAAGCCCTGCCCCCCAAAGCCAATTTTTGAAAAGCTTGGCAGGCACCAGGGGAAGTACTGGCGAGCAGCCTGGTGCCCATGAGGATCATGTTCAGGACCCCCGACTTAGACTTTTATGCATCCCCTTGCAAACAAGAAGTCAAGAGGCAATGCTATTCCCAAAGACTCAGAGGCCAAAAGGTCACTGGTGCTTCTTAGCAACCCACGCCTTAAAATTTAGGGCCCAGGAGACGCCCAGTGTAGGCTGCGGGTCAAATCCCTTATCGAAAACTCCCTTTCTCATGGCAAAGAACGGTAATCAGAGGAATGCCCTGGCAGTGTCTTGCATGGGGTTCAAGGGTCATTCTTCCCTACTGGTTGGAAAGAATGCTCGCTCCCTAGAGAGACCTTCCCACACTTCCACTCTGCCGATAACTCGACTGCATTATTAACATTTCAGGGAGGTCAGGGTGACAAAAGGAACATTAATCCTCTTTGGCATCCCATTTCCATGTACTTACAAGGTTCCCCCACTGGAATCGTGAACGTAGGACTAACCACTAGGCAAGGAGTCCTCAGCTTTTTCGAGCCTGTGAGAACCTTTGTAGTTCTGACACAAGGTGGTGGGCGCAATAGGGTTGCCATCCCCCGGATGGGGGTGGGGGTTTTCCCGCTTTTGTGGCCTCCAATCTGTCGCCGGCCACTTGGCCGGTGGGAGGAGCCCCATCCCTGAAATCTCCATCACACCCAACTTGCCTGGCATGATGACGTCACCCCGAGGTGGTGTCATTGCGCCAGACATGTCATGCGGGGGACATTCTAGCATTTGGGTAAAACTCTATGGTGACCATAGAGTTTTACCCAAATGCTAAAGCATCCCCTGAATGCCATGTCCGGTGAAATGATGTCACGTCCAGGTGACATCATCGCACCAGGCTCCAGGAGCCTGGCTGGAGCCCACTGCCAGGACGCAGGTAAGACCTGGCGACCCTGTGGCACAACCACAATATGGCTGCCATAGGAGGTGGAGTCAGCCACAAAATGTCAGGAAGTGAGGTCATGCATCACATTATTTCCTCGCTTGTGTGCCCATACTGCCTTTCCCTCCCTTTTCTGCATGTGTTTCTGCTCCCTCTAGTGGTTGCTCTGTTTTTACACACACGTTATCTCCATCCCTCGTGTGTCCATACTGCATCTTTCCCCCCTTTCTACACATGTTTGGCTCCTTCTTTCCCCCACAAATTTACTTCCCACAATGAGAAAAAAATATATTTACACATTTATCTGCTATTTTGACATATTTATTGCTTTACAACTGATGACCTCATAACCTTAGCTTGTTATTTAGTTTGTCTTTGCACATCTTTATCATGTTACACGTTAATTTGCTTTCCAGCCCCTGTCTATAAGTTTGGACCTTATCCTACCATTCCATTGTATTTGAAAAAGTGCACGTTCACACGAAAGCTCATACCTTGAATAAAACTTTGTCGGTCTGAAAGGTGCCACTGGACTCTCAATTTGTTCCCTCTGGTAGTCACTCCGATATTTCATTGCTATATCCCTGGCTTATTTATAAGCATTTCCAACTAAGATCTAAGAGACCCAGGTTCGAATGGCCACTCTGCCTTGGAAGCTTGCTGGATGACTGTGCAGACACACCCACTCAGCCTAACCTACCTTGCAGAGTTGTTGTGAGCATAAAACGGGGAGGGGGAGAATGCCGTAAGTCACTTTGGGTCCCCAGTTGGCTTGCCATTTGCCTGATATTTATAGGCAATTTCCTTTCTGCCAGGGCTCTACCATCGCTGCTAGGGTTCAATTGAGCTGTGGGGGTGATGAGAGGAAGGGTGTAAGTGATATATTGATGTAACACTCTAGGAATCTTCCTGATCTCTATGTTTTTTACCACAGAGATCAGGTGAAATCTTGGAAGTCAGCAGTGTCACTTCCGGGTTCCAGTTAGGATTGACGTTTTTTCCCATGTCCCGCCCCCAAAACTCTGGGCAGGGTTCCAGACAGACACCTAGTAACCTTAGTCCCTAATGGCCAGAAAGGCAGGGTACAAATGAAATGACTAAAACAAAATATAAGAACATAAGAGAAACCAATGTTGGATCCGGCCAATGGCCCATCTAGTCCAACAGTCTGTCACACAGTGGCCAAAAATACCAGGTGCCACCAGGAGGTCCAGCAGTGGGTCCAGAACACAAGAAGAAGAGGAGGAGGAGGAGGAGGAAGAGGATAATGATCATGAGGAGGAGGAGATTGGATTTATACCCCACCCTTCATTACCCAAAGGAGTCTCAGAGTGGGTTACTCCTTTCCCTTCCCCTCCCCACAACAGACACCCTGTGCGGTAGGTGGGGCTAAGAGAGCTCTGAGAGAACTGCTCTTTTTCAAGAACAGCTCTTATCAGAACTACAGCTTGCCCAAGGTACAAGTGGAGGAGTGGGGAATCAAACCCGGTTCTTCCAGATTAGAGTCCGCACACTTAACCAGTACACCAAACTGGCTCTCCCACTGTTGCCCCCCCCCCAAGAACCAAGAATACAGAGCTTCACTTGCCCCAGACCAAGAGTCCCTATCTATACCTTGTGGCTAAAAGCCACTGACGGACCTCTGCTCCAGATGTTTATCCAGTTTCCTCTTGAAACCCTCCATGCTTGTAACAAAATAAACAAAATAAACGATCATTAAAAGGAGCGTACACATCTAAAGCAGAAAACCTCTGAATACAGATGCTAGGATGCAGTATCAGGGGAATGCTTTGGCCTCTGTAGCACATCTGTTGGCCCTCTAAGGCATCCAGTTGGCTACTGTTCAAAGCCATCATGAACACGACGTTTCGAATCTGGACCATTTTCAGATTTGACTTAGACAGGGGCTGCCTAGATTGTGACAGAAATTTTAATTGCACAGCTTGCAGGTAGATTTTAAAGCAAAGGCGTTAGAAAGCAATTTGCACCAACCACCACTTCATCCAGACCAGCATCACCCCCTTAAGAAATACACAGAGCAAGCCTTAGCCTAGATACACCCTACTCAGCTCATTAATGGACTAAGAAATGTGTTAACTCTGCTTACAGTCCCACTGTTAGTTGGAAGGGGCTGTTCTTTCACTGAAGGGCTCATGTTTTCTCTGCGGAAAGTCCTAGACTCAACCTCGGGTAGCAGATGTCAGGAAAAAACCCTTCTCTTCTCAAGACATTGTCAAACTTTTGCTAATCACAGTAGATAATAAGAACAATGGAGAACATAAGAGAAGCCATGTTGGATCAGGCCAATGGCCCATCCAGTCCAACACTCTGTGTCACACAGTGACCAAAACCCAGATGCCATCAGGAGGTCCACCAGCGGGGGTCATAGGTAGGTTTGCAATCTCTGTGTTGGGAGATACCTGGAGATTTGGGGGGGTGGAGTCTGAGGATGGCTGGGTTTGGAGAGGGGAGGGACTTCAGTGGAGTACAACACCACAGAGTCCACCTTCCGAAGCAGCCATTTTGTCCAGGTGAACTGATCTCTGTTGTAATCCCAAGAAATCTCTCGCCACCACCTGCAGGCTGGCGTTCCCGCTCATAGGCCTGACTCAGCATAAAGCCAATCCACGCATTCAACAATATCTCTAAGTTAAGAATGAAAGAACATATCAGGAGAGTTGGAACTTGCAAGCAAATTCAGGCGGGGATTATGTGCTGGATAATGTTTTCCATCCAATTAGAGCCGTCATTAAAATTGTGCCTATAGCAACACTGGAAATGATTCTGGAGATGTCTTCTCTGGTAAAACATTAGAGAAATTTTGAGGGGAAAGATTTTTTAATAATGCTAACGTGTGTGTCGGGTGTGCTTCTTTGGCTCTTTGCATCCCAACTCGACGGAAACCCCAGGGTCTAGTGTTTTCATTGTCCCATTTCCAAAAAAACCTTGAGTTAAATTTAGAGATTCCTGCTTGAACTGATAATAATAATAATAAAGCTTTGGGAG
This sequence comes from Gekko japonicus, assembly GCF_001447785.1. NCBI lineage: Eukaryota > Metazoa > Chordata > Lepidosauria > Squamata > Gekkonidae > Gekko > Gekko japonicus. Next base: position 15,208 of record NW_015163816.1, on the reverse strand, counting down.
CATCTGGCTCATGCCAACAGCTTACCTAAAAATACCCAGATAATTTACTTAGGCTAGCAACCCTGACTGTTCCCTGGAAGGCCAGATACTGAAGCTGAAGTCAGGGCTATTTTTGGGCAGGAACGCACAGGAACGGAGTTCCGGCTGGCTCCCAAGTTGGCCACGCCCAGCAGGAACTCATTAGCATAACAGGCCACACCCGACAGCAGGAACTCATTCGGATTGGCTACATTAGGGGTGTGTGGCCTAACATGCAAAGGAGTTCCTCCTACAAAAAATGGCCCTGGGTTTTGACAACAAACAAGGTAAACAGAATAAGAAGCAAAAGGTGGGTGTGGCTGGATGACCGCACTTCTGATAATATGGGGGTGTGGCCTAATGTGCTAATGAGCTGTGCTGTCAGGGGTGTGGCCCAATATGCTAATGAGTTCCTGTTGTTGGGTGTGGCCTATTAAGCTAATGAGTTCCTGCTGGGCTTTTTCTACAAAAAGAGCCCTGCAGTGAAGCTCAAATACTTTGGCCACCCAATGAGAAGGGAGCACTCACTGGAGAAGACCCTGATGCTGGGAAAGATGGAAGGTCAAAGAGGAAGGGGATGGCAAAGGATGAGGTGGTCAGACAGTGTTATCGCTGCAACAAAGATGAAAGTAAGCAAACCCCGGAGCACGACGGAAGACAGGAGGGCCTGCCGTGATGTGGTCCATGGGGTCGCGAAGAGTCAGACTCGACTGTGCAACTGAACAACAACAAGCAACCCTATCAGCCTCAACTACCCTCATTTATCCTCACTCATTTACCCTCACTTCCCTTTAAGCTGATAGACTTCAATGGCCAATGCTATGTTATCTAGGGCTGAGAGCTCTGGGTTAAGAAATACCTACAGATTTGGGGGGGGCTGGGGGGAGGGAGGGGTTTGGGCAAGGGAAGGACCTCAGCAGGGTACGATGACAGAGAGTCCACCCTCTAAAGCAGCCATTTTCTCCAGGTGAACTGATCTCTGTCACCTGGAGATGAGCTCTAATTCCCACCTGGAGACTGGCAGCCCTAGTGCTATCTGTAGCATCACAAAGTTCCAGCTGCTGTGCCCAGTGCAACAGAGCGAGAAATTGTCAGTAAACAAAATCCCATCAGCCACCAGAGTGATTAAACACAAGCGATCAAAAGGAAGCATAACAAGGAGTAGCATCGTCAAGGATGCCAACTCAGGTTTGGGAAGTTCCTGGAGATTTGGGGGTGGAGTCTGGGGAGGGTGGGGTTTGGGGAGGGGAGGGATATCAGTGGGGTATAATGCCATACAGTCCACCCTCCAAAGCAGCCATTTCCTCCAGGGGAACTGACCTCCGTAGTCTAAAGATCAAGTGTAATTCCAGGAGATCTCCATTCCCCCCCCACCGAGGTTGGCACCCCTAAGCACCATCCAGGCATCTGAAAGGCAACAGACCCATATTAAAACAACACAGTTCTCCCCCCATATTTTTTTATTTGGTTTTAACACATAGGCCCCGGTCACACGGAGCATTAGGCACGCTAGAGAGACGGAAGATAGGCGGATTTTCCGGGCGCGATCTCACCGCCACATCTGGGAAGCGTAGAGCTCCCGTGGCTCAGAAGAGAAGAAGAGAAGAGATTGGATTTATACCCCGCCCTTCACTACCCAACGGTGTCTCAGAGCGGCTTACAAACTCCTTTCCCTTCCCCTCCCTACAACAGACACCCTGTGAGGTAGGTGGGGCTGAGAGAGCTCTGACACAAACTGCTCTTTTTCAAGGACAGCCCTTATCAGAACTATGGCTTGCCCAAGGTCATCCAGCCAGGTACAAGTGGAGGAGTGGGGAATCAAACCTGGTTCTCCCAGATTAGAGTCCGCACACTTAACCACTACACCAAACTGGCTCACCTGAGGCTTCACTCCGAAGATGTGCTGTAAAAAACTAGTACCTCTGAGGTACTAGTTTCCGGAAACCGCGGGGCAAGGGCGGGCGTCAGATCACGTTTCCGGTGTTAGCTCGTGGCATCCGCCCCCCGACCATGTCCCGTTGTGAAAAGTTTTTTTTTTTGTCAAGTCTCCACGGGTGTGCACAAGCATCCAATGGCACATGCGGACACTTGGGTTAAAAAAAACAACACAACCCCCACGGCGCCACTTCTTTGCCACACCGCAGGAGTGAGGTATGATCGGCACCTCCCCCCAACCACGGGACATCATCGGGACGTCGGGCGGGACGTTTGATCCGGCTGCTGGGTGGTAGTTCGCTCCGGGGCAAACAGCCACGCCTCCCCCCCACGCGATATCTGGCCCGTGTGACCGGGGCCATAATAGGGCAGGAAGGGTACAAGGGATGGAATGAGACATAAAGGGAAGTTCCATCAAGCTTATATAATAGCTGTTATGTGTTTTCCGTCTTAATTCTTTGCTTCCAGATCTCTTTCGTTTATATATTTACTAAAGCTAGTAACGCTGAATCAGATCGCTGAAATATTCTTTAATGATTCCTGGAAAAAGTCAAGTACTGTACAGTTCAAGTTAGAGTTTCTCCAAGTTTATAATAGTTACATTCATTATTTGTGGTCTTCAGGTTTTCTTTCCACCCAGTCATAAAAGGGTATCCAGTTATCTCTTGCTTTTTGTTTACTTCGGTCTTTTAACAAGTCCGACGATATGTCCATTTCTGCTGTTTCAATTTTTTTTTGTCAAAAGTTCATTTTCTGTTGGTATCTCTGATTTCTTCCAGTACTTAGCATCAAGAATTCTTGCTGCCGCAACTATATGTAGAATTAAGAGCTTAACTTTCTTATCTTTTACATCAGGCATAATATTAAGTGAAAACATTTCAGGTTTGAATGGTAGCGGTATCAGACATATTTTTTGCAACGTTTCATGCACCCTTCTCCGATATAACATCACCTCTTGTAACAACACAGTTTTTTGACAAGGCGAATATCTTTTCGTATTCGGTGTGGCTGTGAAGAATCAGCAAATCCGATGCGAATTTGCGAATATTTGCCGGAGTCCTCCTTTCATATTCATACCTATGTGTGTTGTGTTCATGTGACATTCCTCTCAACACCTGAATAGAAGGGACACTCTGGAGAACTGTGACTTTTACTAGCTCCTTCTGTAGTCCGGGAAGCCGAATGTTCATCCCAGGTCAGGGCAAAAGAAAGCTCTCGTCTCCACTCCCTCCCACGTCTGTCCTTTCGCAGCTCCCCATGAGTCACTGTTACAGTTATTTACTTCTCGAGAAGTATTGTTTGACGTGATTCCCTGGGTTTTAATTCCCACTGCTAATTCGGCATGCATTTAATCAATTTTAATGACTCCCCCCGCCCTCTTTTGGCCTGTCGGCCTTTTCCATCTCTTATTTTCCTCGCATTCTCCCTCTGCCTCCCATTTATCGTCTATTCCCCTTTGGCCAGTCTGTTTGTCTTTTAAAAAATCTGGGAAGCAAAGAGAGAAAACGGGATACTGTGTGGGCTGCAGAGAAAACAGTGATGTTGGGGGCGGGGGACTCACAAGATGTGTTATGGGAATAATATATTTTCTTTTAAGAACAGCACATGATGATGTAGATCTTGGGACCAATTGTCGTCTTCCTTAGGTTGGATCCTATCAGCTGTGAATGGAACAAGTGAGCAACATGGATTTCCCCCTCTTTTGTTCTACAGACCCCTGTGCCTTCAAGCTGTTCCAGGGGATCAAAAGGGGATGTAACAGAGGGTTAAGGCAGGGAACTGGCAGGATTCCAGAAAGCCAGCATGGAAAAAGAAGAAGACAAGAAGAAGAGATTGGATTTATACCCCGCCCTTCACTACCCAAAGGTGTCTCAGAGCGGCTTACAAACTTCTTTCCCTTCCCCCTCCCCACAACAGACACCCTGTGAGGTCAAAGAAGAAGAAGAGATTGGATTTATACCCCGCCCTTCACTACCCAAAGGAGTCTCAGAGCGGTTTACAAACTCCTTTCCCTTCCCCTCCCCACAACAGACACCCTGTGAGGTCAAAGAAGAAGAAGAGATTGGATTTATACCCCGCCCTTCACTACCCAAAGGAGTCTCAGAGCGGTTTACAAACTCCTTTCCCTTCCCCTCCCCACAACAGACACCCTGTGAGGTCAAAGAAGAAGAAGAGATTGGATTTATACCCCGCCCTTCACTACCCAAAGGTGTCTCAGAGCCACTCACAAACTCCTTTCCCTTCCCCTCCCCACCACAGACACCCTGTGAGGTCAAAGAAGAAGAAGAGATTGGATTTATACCCCGCCCTTCACTACCCAAAGGAGTCTCAGAGTGGATTACAATCTCCTTTCCCTTCCCCTCCCCACCACAGACACCCTGTGAGGTCAAAGAAGAAGAAGAGATTGGATTTATACCCCGCCCTTCACTACCCAAAGGAGTCTCAGAGTGGATTACAATCTCCTTTCCCTTCCCCTCCCCACAACAGACCCCCTGTGAGGTTGGCGGGGCTGAGAGAGCCCTCTCGAGAGCTGCCGGTGAGAGAACAGCTCTTAGAGAACTTATGACTGACCCAAGGTCACACCAACAGCTGCATGTGTAGTGGTTAAAGTGCTGGACTAAAATCTGGGAAATCTGAGTTCAAATCCCCACTCATGCCATAGACCCTTGTTGGGTGACCTTGGGCCAGTCACACCCTCTCAGCCTAACCTACCTCACAGGGTTGTTGTGAGTGTAAAAGGGAAGAGAGTGGAACAATGTGAGCCACTCTGGGTCCCCACTGACAACAAAGGAGGAATCTAAATAAATAAATAAAAATAAAATTCCAACACTCACACACTTACACATTACAGTTTTCCCTCTAAGCTGAGTTAGTGTGAGCTAGCTCACAGTTTTTAGCCTCTGGCTCACACATTTTTGTCTTAGCTCAGGAAGGACGGCGCCAGAGCGAAATAATTCATGCAGTAGCCAAATCGCTCACTCACAGCTTTAATGCCAGTAGCTCACAAAGTAGAATTTTTGCTCACAGGACTCCAGCTTAGAGGGAGCATTGCACATGAGCTTAGTCATTCTCTTCCTAAATTCACACAAAAGGGGAGCAGTTGATTTCTGCTGATTTTCCCGAAAGCTGCAGCCCCCATGCCCTAATAGCAGCACAGATTGATTTCCTAAGTTTTTTTGACCCTCAGAAGCTGGGTTGGAGGAGAAAGAGAGAAATGGGAGGAGAGCTCTTCTAGGTAGACTCATTTCATTCATGGTTCATAGAATGCAACCAATTGTTCTTTGAGGTTTTACACAGATGGGCATCATGGAGAGATTATTTCCCATCCCCTGTCCAAGACCAATCATGGTCCTTATTTGGAGGGTCATTATATTCGAGGAACTGTCCTTAAAACATCGGTGTTGGTCGTCAGAGTTGTCATTCATCTGGGCCCAGTCTCCCTTCTTGGGTCTGAAGCAGTTTAGGCACCTAAGGGTACAGTTTCCTTACAACCCCCAGGCAACTTCCTTTGGCTGGCAACCCCTGGGAGACTGAGGGTGATGCTGTGATATCACTTCCAGCTGTGTAACCAAAAGTGACATCACAACATCCCAGGACACTCCAGGACTCCTCTGAAACCATAGTGTTTTGGGGGATCCTTGAACATCCCACAATGCAGCGACATGACTTCTGGCTACACAGCAGGAAGTGATATTGTAGTATTGTTGGAGGCTGTTTCAGGACCCCCACTTTCCCCCCAACCACCCTATTGAAGAAGAAGAAGAAGAAGAAGAAGAAGAAGAAGAAGAAGAAGAAGAAGAAGAAGAAGAAGAAGAAGAAGAAGAAGAAGAAGAAGAAGAAGAAGAAGAGAAGATTGGATTTATACCCCGTCCTTCACAACCCAAAGGTGTCTCAGAGCGACT
>NW_015163816.1:7502-9331 GCF_001447785.1 Gekko japonicus | reverse complement strand
TCCCTCCCCCTCCCCACAACAGACACCCTGTGAGGTAGGTGGGGCTGAGAGACCTCTTGACAGAAACGGCTCTTTTTCAAGAACAGCTCTTATCAGAACTACGGCTTGCCCAAGGTCATCCAGCCAGGTGCAAGTGGAGGAGTGGGGAATCAAACCCGGTTCTCCCAGATTAGAGTCCGTGCACTTAACCACTACACCAAACTGGCTATTGAGTGGTGGAGAGGCAGTGGCGGACCTACATTTTTGGCACCCTGAAGCTTGAACTGTTACGGGGGGCCCTTCTCAACCAGCAACAATAGGGCAACATCCAGTTTTGAAATCAAAAACACTCCATCAATTTTGCTTGGATGTTTTCTGTCTAAGAGCCATTGTGCTCTAAGCAAAATCCTAAAAGTGAAGGGACCCTTTTATTCTATCTGTCCCAAATTTGGTCGATTGGTTGTCCTAGGGGAGCTCTGCAATCTGCGTGAATTTTGTCCCAGTTGAGAGGAAGACCATGAAGTTACAGGCCAAGAGGGACCACTGAGGGGGCCTTCCATTGAAATCAGTGGCAAATAATAACCAAATAGAATTATGGACAGGATTGTGAAAACAAACCAACAATAACAAAAGAAACAACCCAATGCCAAAACCCTCCCTTGTGAAATTATTATTTTAAAATGTTTTTATTATTTTCTATACAAAACAGAAATAAACCATTGCATAATTTGGTAAAAGTATTCAGAGTCGATATTAGACTGACCAAAAGTCAAGACACATTGAACGGCATGTAGGGAACCAAAAGGAGTTTCAAATATACAAAAGGTCTTGATAATAGCGGTTATTGGGGAGAAAATCCCCATTAGACAAGTAAGCGACCATTGGGAACCAAGTGTCTTGAAATGTGCATAGACGGCTCCCGGTGGTAATAACAGCATTCTGTGAGGCAATTTTCTCCAGGAGAAAATGTTCCCATAATTTGTTTTTCCAGTTGTTCAGGGAGGGAGCTGCTTCGTCTTTCCATTTTTGAGCAAACACAAGACGCGCAGTAGCAAGCAGCGTAGCAATTAATGAGGTTTTTGTCTTGTTTACTGCAGGATAGAACCAGAAATCGAGTAAGAGGACTTCTGGAAGGTCACGTAAGAGAACTCCAGTGATGAGATTGATTTGGGTAATAACCTTGTGAAATTAATGACAGGGCAAAAGAAACAGAGCAAACTGCCCTGTGACAGTCTACGGCCTTCCAGTTCATCTTGAAATTTTGTTTGATGTGAGATTCGGTGGAAATTTTAGTCCCGGGCCTCATCAAGTTTGCTCACGGCATGGAGAGTTTCTTCACCAGCTCTGAACTCCCAGCAGGATCCCCTCGGCTCAACTTGAACAACAGTCATTCTTAATTTGCCGAGGTGTTTGGCTTTGTCTTATCAAAATTCTTTCTTCTTTTTTTGCTCCCGTTGAAATGCCTCAAATGCCCCCCCCCCCCGAGCAGGATATTCTGAGCTCACCTCAAAATTTCGCTTCAGGTAAAAATCTGTTGGAAGTTGAAACTCATCTGATGAGTGGTTTAGGAATATCACTGCCTTAATACAGGGGTCATTTCGTAGAAAAAGACGTGCAGGAGCTCATTAGCATAACTCGTTAGCATAACTTATTTGCAAATGCCACACCCCCTGACATCGCCGGAAGTGTGTCAGAAGGCAACACCCACCGCTCAGGCTCCACTGGACTGTTTTGGATTGCTAGCTATCGGGGGGGGGGGGGGCGTGGAGATCTGCCCTCACAGAGGAGGGAGAGCTTGTACCTGAAGGTGGGCTGGGGGGCTCTGCAACTTACCTGGCTGCTTCTTGCTC
>NW_015163816.1:2230-7206 GCF_001447785.1 Gekko japonicus | reverse complement strand
CTCTATGCCTGGATTAGAATAACGAATATGGCACACTCGTGTGGCAAGCTGTGACGTGAAGACATTCTTGTTCTTACATAGCTGGAGCCTCGGAGGAAAGAGAAGATAGTGGGGGTGTGTGTGTCAGGAACAAACAACCTACATGGTATGCCTGGGTGGTAGACACACGGCTCTGTGAAGCTCACCGCAAGGTGACCTTCGTATGTGTTCATGTTTTTCTCCGCAGATAAAAAGGTGTGCAATTGCTGAGGAATGAAAACACGAGTATCGTTCAAACTGATGAAAGCAGAAACAGTCGTGAGAGAGAGAGAGGGAGAGGGAGAAATGTAAACCAGGGCTGGGAACTCAGGGTCATGGCTGTACCTTAGCGAAACAAATAAGAGGGAACGAACAGAAGGTTTCAATAATGCTTTAAAGCCAGATCCCACGGAGCTGATGCAGGGTGGAAGCTTACACTGTTCTGAAGACACGTTGGGCAGAGGATGTAGTGATGGCCAGTGTTCCCTCTAAGCTGAGTTAGTGTGAGCCAGCTCAGTTTTTGAGCCTCCAGCTCACACATTTTTGTTTTTGCTCAGGAAGGATGGCTCCATGGGAAGGATTGCTACTATAAAAATGAACATTTTACCTAGATTTTTGTTTTTGGCTCAGAATATTCCAGTATTAAAAAGAACGCAATTCTTCTCGGACCTAGATAAGATAGTAAGGAAATTTATTTGGCACTCAAAAAAATCTAGGATAAAACTGAAAACGCTGCAAGATAAAAAGGAAAGAGGAGGCTGTGGTTTGCCCAACTGGATTTTATATTATCAAGCGGCCAGTTTAGGATGGATTAAAGACTGGGTTGAGTTAAAAGATAATAGAAACTTATGCCTAGAAGGTCACGATTTAAGAATGGGTTGACATGCGTACACTTGGTATGGTAAAGATAAGATTCACTCTAATTTTAAGAGTCATACATTAAGAGGTGCATTAGCCAATGTATGGACGAAGATAAAAGAAAAATTTTATATCAAAACTCCTAAATGGGTTTCTCCGCTAAAAGCCTTCGTTAAACCTTCACTTATTACAAAATCCAACAAAACACCATATGAAATATTATTAGACAAAGACAATAAACTAAAATAAGAAGAAATGCTTTTTAAGAAATATGACATTAAATTAACACTGTGGGAAAATGCTCAGCTATAATCTATATACAAGAAGGATCTACTAACTGGCTTTTATGAAGAGAAAAGTGAATTAGATAAAATTTGGCTTTCCTCAAATGATAAAATGATACATAAAGTATATAATTTCTTATTAGAGGACTATATGGTAGATGACATTGTTAGACCAAATATATTATCCTGGGTAAGAGACTTAGGGCATGGCTTTGAAATGGATGAGTGGTTCAAAGTATGGAAAAGACTTATTTGTATGAGGGCGATTTCATTTAAAGAAAATGTGTTTAAGATAATGCACAGATGGTATTGGCACCCTGAAAAAATTGTGCAATGTTTTCCAAACTGCTCAAGTAATTGTTGGAAATGTGGAAATAATGTTGGCTCCTTTATCCATATGTGGTGGCGATGTGTTAAAGTTCAAAATTATTGGAAGAAAATCCAGAAAATAATAAGAGAGGTACTGCAGGTGGAGTTACCACTTAACCCTGAAATCTACCTGCTAAACATGGTCCCAAAGGAGTTTGATAATAATGAAACTTATGTGATGTTGTATATTTTGACGGCAGCAAGAATCCTTTGGGCCAAATATTGGAAATCGGATAAAATACCTCATCAGAAGGAAATGATATATAAATTACTGGAAGTAGCAGAAGTTGATAAATTAAATGTAATATTAGGGGGGAAAGATGAAAATATGAAAAAAGATGGTCAGGATTATATGAGTGGACAGACACGTTGTGAGGTATGTGGGGCTGAGAGAGCTCTCTCAAGAACTGCCCTTGAGAGAACAGCTCTGAGAGAACTGATAAATGACCCAAGGTCACGCCAGCAGCTGTATGTGGAGGAGTGGCGAATCAAAACCAGTTCTCCCAGATTGGAGTCTGTGCTCCTAACCACGACATCAAATTGGCTCTCAAAAGTTCCACCTAGCCATCAAGGCAGGTGAACACTGATGGACTTCTCCATGAATACGTCTAATCCTTATTGATAAGAATTGTGGGACTAGTCAAATCTAGGGTTTGCCAGGTCCCCACTGGGCACTGGAAGGGGATGGGGGGGGGAGCAAGGTTGCTACATCCAGGTTGGGAAACTCCTAGAGATGTGGGGATGGAGCTTAGGTAGGACAGGGACCTCAGCGGGGTACAATGCCATAGAATCTACCCTCCAAAGCATCTTTTCCAGGGGAACTAAACTCTGGAGATGAGCTATCATTCCAGGGGATCCCCAGGTCCCACCTGGAGGTTGGCATCCCTAGAAATGTGAAGTTACTTGGGGTAAAATCAAGAAAGTGATGGCTTGGACTGCAATAAGAAAAGGCCAATGCTATGCTCGGTATTATTAGGAATGGAATTGAAAACAAATCAGCCAGTATCATCATGCCCCTGTATGAATCAAAGGTTGGAATACTATGTACAGTTCTGGTCACCACACCTCAAAAAGGATATTGTAGCATTGGGAAGAGTGCAGAAAAGGGCAACTAGGATGATAAAAGGGTTGGAACACTTTCCCTATGAAGAAAGGTTAAAGCGCTTGGGGCTTGACGGCTGAGGGGTGACATGATTGAAATTTACAAGATTATGCATGGGATAGAGCAGGTAGAGAAAGAAATACTTTTCTCCCTTTCTCACAATACAAGAACTCATGGGCACTCCACGAAATTGTTGAGCAGTCAGGTTAGAACAGATAAAAGGAAGTACTTCTTCACCCAAAGAGTTATTAACACATGGAATTCACCGCCACAGGAAGTGGTGGTGGCTACAAGCATGGACGGCTTCAAGAGGGAATTAGATAAACATCTGGAGCAGAGGTCCGTCAGTGGCTATAGCTACAAGGTACAGATAGGAACTCTCAGGCTGGGGCAAGTGATGCTCTGTATTCTTGGTGTTTGTGGGGAGGGGGCAAGAGTGGGAGGGCTTCTAGTGACCTGGCCCCACTGCTGGACCTCCTGATGGCACCTGGTATTTTTGGCCACTGTGTGACAGAGCGTTGGACTGGATGGGCCACTGGCCTGATCCAACATTGGCTTCTCTTATGTTCTTGGAGGAGTTTTCTGGGCCAATTACCACATTTGGCATGCAGCCTAAGCCGCATGCCACGAACTGCAGGAAATGGAATCGAATGATATAAAGAACCTCAGACATGGTTGGGAAATCACTGGCGGTAAAAGCATGGTTTTTAGAAATATAATGGCAGTTCCTCAGGTATGAGCCATTGAGGCGCATGGAAATTAGGGAAGCCTCCCGTAGAAGAAAAGATGACCTGTGATATTTCTCCAACACAATCCGTATTCATCTGCGCCGAGACCGCAAACAAAGCCAATTCTTCATGTATGTATGCAGCCACCAAGCCGAGGGCCCAGAGGTCTGATTCCTATCTGCTGTCGTGCCTGTGTAAATACACATCCATCGACTTCAGCGAATCTCCCTCTTATTTACACCAACTGCATGGAAAGGCAACAAAATTAAAGCTTCGGTTTTCTCTGCGAAAAAACATAAACACGAATCGGGTCGGGTAACTAGGGGAAGAGATCAAGTTTTCGTTTGACACCAGCCGAATCAGGACTTCCTTCTGGGACGTGCTACCCTCTCTTTTTGTCGCCGGGCTTGGTTCCATTTCCCAGCATGCCCTTGACCTTGGAGGTCACCTGTCATTGGAAGATGCCGCTCCCCCGAATGCAGAGAGAAGACCCTCTGGTGTCTCTTATCTCCTTGTTTTGCTGCAGATCTCCAAGCGGGTCTTAAATTATTCATTCGGCAGGGGCGCTCTGCAAGTTACACGTCTCCATCACCTAGACCCTCGCCCATCTCCCCCCTCCCCTCCACCTCCCCTCCCCATTTGCCAGGAAAGGCGGTATCCTTGGGAACCTTATCAGAGATCACAGATTGAGGCTCCAGAAATGAAATAAAAGAGGAAATTGGCTGGATTTGCATAAGAGGAGACAGACTGGAGTTGAATACACATTGCCCCGAAGCCCACTGGCTTCTCTTATCACAATCAACTGATCGCCACTTCATTTATCATACACACACACACAAATGAGAAAGAGAAAGACTTCATGGATATAATTCCAGAGGGCAGCTGTATTGGGTTCCAGTAGTACACCTAGGTTTAGAGTCCAGCAGCATCTTAGAGAGAGACCACCACGATCGTCGGGGTATGAGCTTCTGAGAGTCAAAACTCTCTTTGTGGATACGGGCATGAAACTTATATGAAGGGATGCATGAAAGGGGCCACGGTGGCTCAGAGGTTAAGACGCCGAGCTGCAGACCGAAAGGTCTGTAGTTCGGCGGTTTGAAACCCAAGTGCCGCAAGAGCAGGTAGAGAAAGAGGTACTTTTCTCCCTTTCTCACAATACAAGAACTCGTGGACACTCCATGAAATTGCTGAGCGGTCGGGTTAGAACGGATAAAAGGAAGTCCTTCTTCACCCAAAGAGTGATTAACACTTGGAATTCACTGCCACAGAAAGTGGTGGCGGCTACAAGCATGGACGGCTTCAAGAGGGAATTAGATAAGCATATGGAGCAGAGGTCCATCAGTGGCTATTTGGGGCAAGTGATGCTCTGTCATCTTGGTGCTTGGGGGGGGGGGTCAACAGTGGGATGGCTTCTAATGTCCTGGCCCCACTGGTGGACCTCCTGATGGCACTGGTATTTCTGGCCACTGTGTGATACAGAGTGTTGGACTGGATGGGCCTTTGGCCTGATCCAACATTGGCATCTCTTATGTTCTTATGACCGAGTGAGCTCCTGTCTCTGGCCCCAGCTCCTGATAACCTAGCAGTTCGAAAGCAAGAAACGGCAAGTAGATAAAT
>NW_015163816.1:0-997 GCF_001447785.1 Gekko japonicus | reverse complement strand
GAGCACCCCCCCCGGCAACCCCAAGGCGGGAGGGCCCTGGAAGGATCGGGGAGGTATTTAAATGCCTCCCCGTGCCTTCCCCGGCCTGTCCAAGAGCCAGCTTGCCCGGGCAATCAAGGGAAGGCATGTGGGGTGTGGCCTAATATGCTAATGAGCAGTATTGTCAGGGGTGTGGCCTAATATGCTCATTTCTGCTGTTGGGTGTGGCCTATTATGCTAATGAGTTCCTGCTGGGCTTTTTCTACAAAAAAAGCCCTGGACTCATAGAGTCCACCCTGCACAGTGGCCATTTTCTCCAGGGGAATTTTTCTCTGTTGCCTGGAGATTTTTTGTAATTCTGGGAGATCTCCAGGCCAGAAGCCCCACCTGGGAGTTGGCAACTCTTGAGGAGATAAGTCTATCCCTGAGATAAATTTCTTGAAATTGGTTTCAGCATTCCCCACCATTTATCATCAATCAATCAATCAATTGAAGAAGAAGAAGAAGAGATTGGATTTATACCCTGCCCTTCACTTGGAGTCTCAGAGGGGCTGACAAACTCCTTCCCCTTCCCCTCCCCACAACAGACACCCTGTGAGGTGGGTGGGGCTGAGAGAACTCTGACACAAACTGCTCTTTTTCAAGAACAGCTCTGACAGAGCTTGTGACTGACCCAAGGTCACATCAGCAGGTGCAAGTGGAGGAGTGGGGAATCAAACCTGGGTCTCCCAGATTAGAGTCCGCACACTTAACCACTACACCAAACATTTGTTCTACCCTGCCTCCACAGTAGCTTCCAATATCATTAAAATACATTATAGGCAAAATCATAACCATATTTACAATATCAAATAGCAGCATAAAACCAAACAGGAGCAGTTTTAACCATCAGCGGGCCAGACGTTAGGAGATAGGATCCAGACTACAATCAGCAAATCATAAGAACCAGATATACCCAGAAGTAATGGAAGAGAAAAAGGTGTCTTCCTTATGTAAAGGTAAAAGTTTCCCTTGCTCG
>NW_015163815.1:27514-32823 GCF_001447785.1 Gekko japonicus | reverse complement strand
CATTGACGTTTTTAAAACCGTGCGTTATGCGAAATTTTCTGCAATACAATTTTCCTCACCGAACGCAAACCCAACGTTTTCTCCTCCTTACCATGCATTTTCAGAATCCTCAGTTTTGGTGTAGTGGTTAAGTGCGCCGACTCTAATCTGGGAGAACCGGGTTTGATTCCCCACTCCTCCACTTGCACCTGCTGATGTGACCTTGGGTCAGTCACAAGCTCTGGCACAGCTGTCCTTGAAAAAGAGCAGTTCCTGTCAGAGCTCTCTCAGCCCCACCCACCTCACAGGGTGTCTGTTGTGGGGGAGGGGAAGGGAAAGGAGTTTGTAAGCCGCTCTGAGACTCCGAGTGAAGGGCGGGGTATAAATCCAATCTCTTCTCTTCTTCTTCTTCTTCTTAGCCAGTTCTGAAAATGTGGGGTAAGAAGGAAAAAAAGCTTAAAATTTGTGCCCGGTGAGGAAAAATCTGCTGTGAGAAATTTCACATGACGCACAGTCCTAAAAATGTCCATGTGGGGGATCTCACTTCTGCGGAAATGGTCTGGGACTTCTCTGTGAATCAGACATTGCTTGTAAAACCGTAGTGGTTCCCATGTGTAGACTACGACAGCCTTGACACTCCTGTGGCCCTCTGTTTCTGGTATCACAGACCAAGAGGGCAGGGAGCTCCAAGTATCCTCTTCCTTGTGGCTGTTTCCTACTATCTTCTCAGATGCTATGAGGAGGAGGACATCGGTTTTATACTGGTTAGGATTCTTATATTTGCTCAACCCACCTAGTTCTTCTCCTGGGTGTTGCTTAATGTTTCCACAGTCGCAGTGATGGTATCATCAGGTTTGGTAGCTAGGGTGACCAGCTCCGGGAACCATAATAAGAACATAAGAGAAGCCACATTGGATCAGGCTTCTGTGGTTCACGGTTTGGATATGTCTTCTTCATGCGTCTGAAATACTTTTCGGGTGATCCAGGGTGATGATGGCGCTTGACAGGCTCTGGAGTCTTCTGAAGGGAAAAGGGGTCTTTGGCCCACAGATCCATAGCTGTGCACACAAACAATTCTGTCTTCTGTGCTCTGGCACATGTACGTATACCATACACTCAGGTGCAGGACTCTTTTTGTAGCAGGAGCTCCATTGCATATAAGGTGACATACCCCTAATGTAGCCAGTCCTCCAAGAACTTACAGAGCTCTTCTTACAGGGGCTAATGTAAACTCTTGGAGGATTGGCTACATTAGGGGTGTGTCGCCCAGGGCTCTTTTTGTAGCAGGAACTCCTTTACAGAGCTCTTCTTACAGGGGCTACTGTAAGCTCTTGGAGGATTGGCTACATAAGGGGTGTGTCGCCTAATATGCAGAGGAGCTCCTGCTACAAAACGAGCCCTGAATCTGGGTTGGAAAACAGCTGAAGATGGTGGAGGCTGGGGAGGGCAGGGTTTGGGGAAGGGAGGGACCTCAACGAGCTATAATGTCATACAGTCCACCTCCCCAAGCAGCCATTTTCTCCAGGGGAAGTGATCTCTATCATCTGGAGACCAATTCTAATTCTGGGGGATCTCCAGGTCTTACCCGGAAGTTGGCAAGCCTACTTCATGCACCTGCTGAGCAATACAATGAACACACCCATTCGATTGCCTGAGGCGTACAGGAAAAGCAGAGAGGTAATGGTAGCTCGTGGAGCTGCGGTGGCTCAAGTGGTTAAGACGCTGAACTGCAGGCTATGGAAGGTCAGTAGTTCAGCAGTTCGAGACCCGGGTGTGCCGCAAGACGGAGTGAGCTCCCGTCTCTGGTTCCAGCTCCTGCCAACCTAGCCGTTCGAAAGCAAGAAATTGCAAGTAGATAAATTGGTACCGCTTCGGTGGGAAGGTAACAGCGTTCCGTGCGCCTTGGTGTTTAGTCATGCCAGCCACATGACCACGGAAACGTCTTCGGACAGCGCTGGCTCTTCGGCTTTGAAACGGAGATGAGCACCGCAACCCTAGAGTCGGATTCGACTAGCTTTCGAGCAAGGGAACCTTTGCCTTTTAATGGTAGCTCAGTGGTGAGAGAAAATGCATTTTGTGTACACTCAGAGGAACTTTCTTCATCACCTGTAAAATGTGACTTCTCTCGAAGGACTGCTGCAGCCCTCCTTCAACTGAACCTACATAACAGAGGGAAGAAAAGCATAACTGAGTCCAAGTCAGAAGAGCATAGATCATTTTTTTCTAAAGTGCATAATACAGTAGCTCTTTCATAAGGGTGAAGGACAAATTATCCATGATTATCCCTAACCATGATTCATGAGCACAGGAGAGATGACTTTCACAACGCCAGCTGACATTGCTTCTTCATTTGTTTTACATGAGCAGTGCTAAAACAGTAAAAACTCATGGGTTCTTGAGCTTGCGCGGCTTCGCTGAGCTCTAAAACCCTCCTACGGCCAGAGTGTGCAGATGTTGCCAGTTGTTCTCCACATACATTCATCACCCCCAACTGCATCCAATGTGCCACACTACTTTGCCTCAGCCGTTTTTATCCCACCCTGCTCCCAAGAAGGGCGGTATGCATGACTCTTCCCTGCCCCCATTTTGCCCTCCCCAGCAGCCCTGTGAGGCAGAGAGTGACCGGCTCATGGCCACCCAGCGAACTTCATGGCTGAAAATGAATTCAAGCTAAGACCGGTGAGAAGAAGAGTTGGTTTTTATACTCTGCTTTTCTCTATCTTAAAAGGAGCTGCGGGCGCTCAAGTGGTTAAGACGCTGAACTGCAGGCTGTGGAAGGTCAGTAGTTCAGCAGTTCGAGACCCGAGTGTGCCGCATGATGGAGTGAGCGCCCGTCTCTAGTTCCAGCTCCTGCCAACCTAGCAGTTCGAAAGCAAGACATTGCAAGTAGATAAATAGGTACCCCTTCGGTGGGAAGGGAACAGCGTTCCGTGCGCCTTGGTGTTTAGTCATGCCGGCCACATGACCACGGAAACGTCTTCGGACAGCGCTGGCTCTTCGGCTTTGAAACGGAGATGAGCACCGGAACCCTAGAGTTGGACTCGACTGGCTTTCGAGCAAGGGAACCTTTACCTTTACCTTTCTCTATCTTAAGGAGTCTCAAAGTGGCTTACAATCGCCTTCCCTTCCTCTCCCCACAACAGTCACCTTGTAAGGCAAGTGGGGCTCAGAGAGTTCTGGGAGAAACTGTGACTGACCCAAGGTTCTGGGAGAAACTGTGACTGACCCAAGGCTTTGTGTTGAGAAATGAGGAATCAAACCCCATTGTCCAGATTAGAGTCTGCAACTCTTAACCACTACACCATGCTGGCTCTCTTCCCTTCAGCACCCTACTGAGACCCTTCAGCACCCTACTGTGAGTATATTGCCTCAGAGGTTCATATTCGGGGAGGCAGTCTTCCAAGCCCTTCCATTCCCTGAATACCTGAGCCAGAGACTTGCCACATTCCCACCTCCCCAAATTCTGTCACAACCCAAACACATGTGAAGAGAACGGCCACAAGATGCTGAAAAACACCTCTTCTACTTCTGCCATTTGTTACTGGAGCCTTCTGCTTAGCAGGTTCTCTGGTTATACAGGTCAAGGTAACATGTAAGTGAGATGGCGTATGTGTGTGTTGGGGGGGGTTTCCCCTCAGTCAAAGCTTGTGAGTCTTTTAGAGAGGCATGACAGATTTTATTGCTTTGGTCTGCTATGAAGGAGCCGGCAATAAAGGAAGATCGAGAGTCGATCAAGCAGCCACCACTCTCACCAGGTCAAGAATGCTCCCATTGGAAATTGGCTCATATAAATTCATCCAGCAGTCCGTTGTGCTGGGGGGGAAATGTGGTAGTTTATTGCACCGTTGGGTTTATTGCCCCCCAAATCAGTCAATTCTGGGAATCTGTACTGGGGCAGATTAAATCCATCACAAATTTGGATATTCCCGTTACACTAAAAAATCTCTTTTTGAATGGATGGACCTCAAGGCATTGTTCTTCCTCTAAAACAGAAAGGGTCTCTCTTCTTCTATCTTCTGCCAAGACTGTCATTGCCACAAACTGGGAAAAGGCCCTGATACCCTCTCTCTCACATCGGCATAAAAGGTTGTGGGATTTTTACCTTATGGCTAAGCTTATGGACAAATGTACGCATTTTGACAAACACTCCTCACCCTCTAATTTTACCTCTGTCTGGCTCCCCATCTTAGAATATTTGAACTTTCAATAGGAAATTCCTAACGTAATCGATGGCAGGGCTTTTTTCTTTTTGTAGAAAAAGCCCAGCAGGAACTCATTAGCATAACAGGCCACACCCAACAGCAGAAACTCATTAGCATATTAGGGCACACCCCTGATAGCACAGCTCATTAGCATATTAGGCCACACACCCCACGTTACCAGAAGTGTGGTCATTCAGCCACACCCACCTTTTGCTTCTTATTCTGTTTACCTTGTTTGTTGTCAAAACCCAGGGCCTTTTTTTGTAGCAGGAACTCCTTTGCATGTTAGGCCACACACCCCTAATGTAGCCAATTCTAATGACTTTCTGCTGTTGGGTGTGGCCTGTTATGCTAATGAGCTCCTGCTGGGCATGGCCAACTCAGGAGCCAGACGGAACTCCATTCCTGTGTGTTCCTGCCCCAAAAATATCCCTGATCGATGGTTTGTTTGTGGTAAAACATATGCACAAGATACACTGCCGGATGGATTTTAAGGGCACGATCACATGTGAACATCTGCTGAGCACCCAGCACACATTGGCAACCTGTTTTGCTCCGCCGCAGAAGTGGGGTAAAAAGACACTACGGAAAGTCCAGTAGCAAACGGGTTGCTACGGGTCAGGAATGGACTTTCCCCTGTGTGATCACTCCAGCGCACTCCCATGGTGGCGGGATGGTCTGATCAGGCCATCCCAACTCCATGCCATTGTTTTCCCCCCCCGTTTTGGTATGCGCACCATCGCACACTGCATAGGGAGCACTCAGTGCAGAGATGCGGATCATTGATCCCTCGTTTAAGGTAGAAATGTGAAGGCCTGGAAAACAGAAAAATTCGGGAAAAACTGTTTTTCCCCTGTTTTATTCCCTGAAGCCTTTTTGTTTTTTTCTGAAAAATTGGAAAAATTGAAAAAAGAAAAAAAAGAGAAAAATTGATTATGGAAAGTTTTATTTTAACATGATGAATAAAATATTTTAAGACAAGGTGTTCAAATATTTTCCAAATCATTTCTAAAATATATATATGGTATCAGATTGATCTAATTTCTGTGCACTGAGGACAAGCAAGTCCTAGGTTACAAACTGAACCCTCCAATGCAAGAACAAGATACATTTCTTCCTTTAGGAGGT
>NW_015163815.1:20111-27428 GCF_001447785.1 Gekko japonicus | reverse complement strand
CTAAAAGTAACAGAATGACTGTCAATCTAGAAAGACAAAAGAAATGCTAATGTAGCATTTTTTTCAATTTTTCCAAAAATTTCCGTTTTTTTCCGAGCTTCAAAATTTTACATCTCTAGTTGAAGCGCACTGGAAACACATGGCAAAAAAAACCCTGATTCACCCGTGGTTGCATCTGATCACGCAGTGGTGGGCTGCCCCACAGCTCCCATGGACTGTGTGATCGCGCAATTGCGGGTCAAATTCCTATGACGCAAATAGCCTCGCTTCCCCCTGTTATCTTGTGCATGTGACCACCACCTCTGTATCTCAAACTCCATGCAGTGATTTGTTATTTTTTTTAAACAATCTCTGGTTCTTTTATGTACTACCATCTTGATGTTCAGTTCCATTGTATGAGCTATATAATTTCGCTCTGGGTTTTTGCATTATTTTTGCAATATTTACAACATTCCAATGAAATATTGATTTAAAAAAAGAACAGTCCCATTGCCACGCCTGGCCACAGCCGCACATGTAAATTCAGAATGCAAAGTGATAGGTTAGCTTCCATACAAGTTCACCACAGAGAACTCCGGTTCCCAAGCTGTCATATCGAAAAGGACACAGTGCCCTGCTGGGGATTCTGGGAGCAGTGATAGATTTGTACAATCTTCTGCCCCCTAAATACAGCCAAGGATTTAGGGGGCAGAAGAGAAAGTGGACCTGAAAACCAAGTGTACAAGTGAAATAGATATTCTGGACGCCCTTAACAATATCTGCTTCAATTAATCTCCTGACCTGTGGCGCCATATTTGGGGTACAGCCCATTTTAGGAACAATTTCCATAGTTTCCAGTAAACAACACTACACTAGAGGCTAAAGTGGTAAAGAAAAAATTGCATCTCCAGAATGTGCTAAGTACTTCTTCTAGGTACAGAATGCCATGGAGAATCTATTGTGAATATCCCCACAGGGACAAAAAAGTAGGACAATGAAGTCTATTGTAGACCATGGAAGCCGCTTTGTGTCACTCAAGCCATATCCACCAGCCGGCTTCACAGAGGACTGCCAAACGTAGAGAATGTGAACAGATTTTAGGACAGATTGAGAGGTTTTAAAAATTATTCATAGGGAGATAAGAGTAGGGTAATGGCACAATAGCTCTATTCCACCGATGAGGCGCAGAGCAGTATTCCCCATTTGATCACCACAGGCGATAAATATTGTTCTGCGGCTTGAAGGACAGTTTCCCGCTTTTTTCTGGCTCAGTCGGTTGGCTCTGTTGTCAGGAGAATGTTTCATGGCTTCCCTCAAGCAGCCATTATGGTTGGTGTGCCATGTTTTGTGTCAGACCTGCCTGGTGAAGAAACCTGACTCCTGCTGAGGGTACTCAGGCGTTTTCTTTCACATAAAGGGGGTCATATTATTTACACCTCACACGCATTCTCAATCTCGCACACAACATGGCTTTTGAAAGAGCTTCTCACTTCCCAGAAATGAAAAGGATGGCAAGTACACCACAATACATCGGACACCTTTTTTTGTGAAGGAAAAAGATCACGTAGTACACCGTGGGGAGGCTTTGGGCTATATATATATTGGCCTTTTAAAACAGTTTTTTTTAGTAGTTGATGCCAACTGCTGGGCAATTTGTTCGTGTGCTGTCCTTCCTGTTGAAACGCGCAACCAATTTCGGCTCGTGTTTTCTAGGGTGAGACAGTTCGACCTATCAATTTAGCACTTGGACACTTTCCGTCCAAGTCCTCAAACTTGTCATTAGGTAAGTGAAAGAAACAATCTTTAAATCATATGCCTACCTTCCTTGGTTCCACAAGAAACTAATATTGGACAGGGTGGAATATAATTTGTATCTAAAGATGGAGAGTTCCCTTTGGCTCTATTCAGTTTTACAAGTATCATTGGATAGATTCAGGTGGGGTAGCTGTTTGGTCTGGAGCAGTAGAACAAAGTTTGAGTCCAGTGGCATCTTTAAGACCAACAAAGTTTTATTCAAGGTATAAGCTTTTGTGTGCACACGAGAGCTTATACCCTGAATAAAAGCCGCCCTGAGCTATTGGATAGGGCGGGATAGAAATCGCAACCGCCCTGAGCTATTGGATAGTGCGGGATAGAAATCGCAAAAATAAATAAATAAATAAATAAATAAATAAATAATAACGTTGTTGGTCTTAAAGGTGCCCCTGGACTCAAATATCATCGGAGAATGTGTGTGTGTTTTAAAAGTCAAACTTTCTGAAGTTCTAAGTTGACGTAGAATGTAGAATGAGATTCTGTGTCTGTGCAGTATTGCATTTAACACCGAAGCAGGGTTGCCAGCCTTCCAGGTGAGGACTGGAGATATCCCGCTATTACGGCGGTTCTCCAGGCAACAGAGATTAGTTTCCCTGGAGAAAAATGGCTACTTGGGTGGGTGGACTCTGTGGCCTTGTTCCCCGCTGAATTCCCTCCCCTCCCCAAACCCCGCCCTCCCCAGGCTCTGCCCCAAAAATCTCCAGATATTTCCCCACCCAGAGCTGGCAACCCTACACTGAGGCTATTGAAAGAAAATTCTGTGCCTCATCGCCAGCTTTCTAAAAGCTAGGAAAGGGCGGGGAAGAGGAAATGGGATATTTATATATCAAGCCCTAGTCACAGACATACTTTCACGCTTGCTAGATTAAGCAGCTTTCCGACTGCAGAGCTAATGGGACATTTTGCAAAAATTCCGTATTCAGGTCAATTATGTGACTGTGCATCTGCTTCATCTGGTGCCTTAGAGTCGCTGGACCACCTCTTATTGTTCTGTTACCAATGGCCAGTCCCCAGGTCCCTCTGGATTAGTTTGATCCTCGGTGACAGCTCAACTATTGACAGATATTGATGCTGAAATAACTTGTTATGTTGCAAAATATCTGGCAATAGTAATCTCTCTGAAATGCCGGAGGGATGTCCCCAAGTTAACTGCAAAGAAATGATGATTTTATAATATGACTTACTAGGATTTTAGATTGCAATCAACTCATGATTCTGAAGATCGTAACAGAAGCTTTACCCTATCTTATCTATATCATCTTAACCTTTTATTCTTACCCGTCGGCTGCAAAACGTGTGCTATGTAAAGATTATATGTGTTGTCCTCCCTTACCCCTATAAAGCATTGTTAGTCCCTTGTGAAATGAGTATCTGCAAATCGCTCAGACCCAGCAGCTCTGCAAGGATTGAGCGATCAATAAATTGAACGATGATGATGATGATGATGATGATGATGATGATGATTACCTAGTGTATTGATTATATTAAGGAATTTTAATCTTCTCCAAACTTTTATGGATGTATGGTTTTTATATTATGATGATTCAAATTTTATGATTTGCTTATTTTATGTATTGTTTATTCACTATTATTATTTTGGTGTGTTTGTGTATGTGTGTGTGTTCACCTGGAAGTCATGTTGACCTCTGGTGACTGACCCCCACTGGGGGCTTGGAGGATATTCGGAGAGGTGGTTGAATAAGGCCTGCCTGTGTCCTCCCAACCTGGTATTCCAAGGAAGTCTCCCATCCAAGTACTAACCACAGTCGACCCTGCTTAGCTTCCGAGATCTGACGAGATTGGGCTTGCCTAGGGTATCCAGGTCAGGGATATTGTTTATTTATTTGATTAAATTTCTATCCCATCCTTCCCACATGTGGGCTCAGGGCAGGTTACAACATGTAAAACTCACACTAGTAAAACCAACTCTAATACTATAAAATCAATAATTATTATTACAGGTTGATTTGTTCTAATTCTCCTATGTAATATCAACTGATGCTATGATTTTTATTTTGGTTCTTTTTAAGCTTAAGACCTCTGGTCAAATGAGCTAAATAAAAGTAAGAGTAAAGTATATCAAACCTTTGCATTTGGCTATATTGAGGTTGGGAGTTTCCCAGAGCTCAGTCAAACTCAAAACCTCATTTTACATTAGGGATCGGAGAAGATCATCTCAGGGAAGTTGCACTTGGTTTGTAAGACATTTGGGCAATATAAGGGTAGACAATTCTGTATTTGATTGTGAACTTTGGAAGTGAGGGTTCATCCACCACTAGTGGAATGTGGTAGTCTTTTGGTCTCTTCCACCTCAACCATCTAGATAGCAATCTAGAGCCTAACACTGTGGCGTTCACCCTTAAGATCTTCATGGCTTGACTCTCAACCTGCGTCTTTCCAGTTGTCAGTTTGAATCAGGAATCCAGTGCAAGAGGCACCAGTTTGACGTTTTCTGCACAAATGGGTCTCCTCGCTTCTGCATTTGTATTCCTTCACCACTTTAGCTGGTTTCTGCAGGGTGTTTTTTTTAATCTCAGGAGCAAAAATGTAGTTTACTCCTTGTGGCGCAGAAAGGGAATTCCAGGAAACAGGGAAGTCTGATGCAGCACTGCAAGAGAGGACAAACTGCGTTTTTGCACCTCAGACTGAAAGTACTTCTGCGGAAACGAACGAAAGAGGTGGAGGAATACAAATGCAGGAGGGGAGGAAGACCAGTTTGTGTGGAAAACGTCTTTGTTGCACACACTTTTAGTACTAACCACTGAGCACCCATCTGTAGACTTCTTCATGTGATCAAAGCAGTGAAAAGCTGCTAGTCTCAACAGAAACTACCTGTCTCTGCTCATGCTGAAATTCATAAGACAGAGGATACCAGAGGCCCAGTATAGAGAATGAGGATGTGCACATACACACTTGTTTTAAATTTCTTTCCCACCCCCTTGTAGTTACTGTAACTATTTCTCGTAGTTATTGTGCATCTTTATTCTGTTCTGGTTTACTTTGCATTGATTTCAATGGAAAATACATTTCTGGCTGTACTATCAATTGGGAAGATATTCGCATATTCCTCGCTCAAGAGATCCTACTTGACAAATTCCAGATAGAGAACAGGAAGCATCCCCATTTTGAAGGAACAAGCGTCTCAGCTGCACATCAGGCTGAGGCAGACATTTTGCATACAAAGAAAGCAGATATTGGGCACAAGTATATAACAGGAGGATCCTCTTATGTGAGGCCATGGGTCCCCCTCTAAAGAGGGAAGCATGGTCAATGCTTAAAGGAAAATGGAAGACATCAGGAAGGGGAGATAACTGCTAGCCAGTTTGATATTACATTGCTGTGTGTCAGGCATGTCTCCCTGCACTATTGAAGAGCAGGGAAATATGCCGGACATACAGCGATGTAATATTGTATCAACCACTAGAGGGAGCAAAACACATGGGGGAAAGATTTTTTAAAACCCTGAAGCAATAGGGACACGCACACAACGAAAATGAGAATGTGGAAGAGCCCTAAGGTGCCCGAGGTAAGACAGGATTTAGCCTCCTCTCCCTCCTTTCCATTTTTTTATGCCTGAATGGGAAAATGACAGTCTTTTCTCTCCTTTTTTCTCTAGACTTTTTTTCTTCTAAGGAAGCTAAAAGAAGCTGGAAGGGCAGTTTCTTTTGGGGAAAGCTGTGATCACTTTTAAGTGAAATTCAAGTTGCTAAAAGATTTCAGATCAGTCACCATCATGGATGTCAGGTGTTTCATTTAGTTTGGCCCTGGTCTATCTGAATTATTGACTGCAGTGTACAGGCATTAAGATGTGATATGACATTTACTGCCTGTTGGGGGGGGGTAATGTAGCATTTGCCCACACATACACAGGCTGGGGTCAGACGTGCATTTGAATCTGCCATTGCCCCGCTTCCAGGGTATTTTGTAACAGAGAATAATGATCAGACTCACCCCTTTTAGCACTCTTCAAAGCGCTTTTACCCTGTTCTTGAGCAATCAGACACATACCAGACCCAGCAGCCAAGGAGTGTTGCCTTCGGCCATTTTTAAAAATAGTTTCCCCCTTGAGGGGGAATGGGACATGTAGTCTCCCTCTCTAAACTTTTCAATTTATCCCTTCTCCAAAGCACAGAAAAAAGTTAAAGTACAGGGGTGTCTTTCTTTGAAAGTTTTCATGAAGAAAACAAAGTTTAGAGCAGCCCCTATGTGTGGGGGTGAGAGAGCTCTTCAAAGCGCTTTTACCCTGTTCTTGAGCAATCAGACACATACCAGACCCAGCAGCCAAGGAGTGTTGCCTTCGGCCATTTTTAAAAATAGTTTCCCCCTTGAGGGGGAATGGGACATGTAGTCTCCCTCTCTAAACTTTTCAATTTACACCTTCCCCAAAGCACAGAAAAAGCTAAAGTACAGGGGTGTCTTTCTTTGAAAGTTTTAATGAAGAAAACAAAGTTTAGAGCAGCCCCTGTGTGTGTGGGGGGGAGAGAGGTGCAAATATGCAGTTATGCGCACTTCGCTAACTAGTAAAAAGATGGTGGCTGAAAAATAAGAGACCAGTCAGACCTGCCTGATGGCCTGGGTTCACAACAGAGCAATCAGACAACAGGAAATCCAGTTGGAAACCAGCTAAGCCCAAAAGGACCAGACTTTCACAGGTATCAAATAAACACGCAGTAAAGGGGCAGACAACTGGGGCATGACAGACACAGATGACTGGGGCATGACAGACAGATGTTGCTGTCTGATCGTACATCTTAAATCCATAAGGAAACAGCAACGGATCAAACTGCATGTCTGATCACAGCCACAGTCTGCAGCACTGCCTGTCTATATGCCAGCGTGAGAAAGTAAAAAAAATCTGCCTGTTGTGTAGCAGGAACAGCCCAAGAGAACAAAACAACCACACTGGCTCCTGTTAGTTCGCTTATCTAATCAAGAGTCCTCCCCTTGTAAGTTGTGATTGGGGTTAATACCATTTTGGAAAGACAGTCCTGCCCTGTGTGATCCTCTCTGGTGGTAATATCCATGTGTAGATGCTGGTGTGTATAGATCTCTGTCACTTACATATTCACTGCTTGTTTGACCTCACTGCCACCTTATACTTATACTCTAAATCATCCATCCCCAACCTTTTCAGTATGGTGACAACTCAAATTCACTCAATATGGTGGCTCATCCAAGGTAGACCCAAGGGTTTTGGGGGGCCTCTAGGCAAACTATGACCTTGGCCAGTTGTGATTGGGGTTAATACCATTTTGGAAAGACAGTCCTGCCCTGTGTGATCCTCTCTGGTGGTAATATCCATGTGTAGATGCTGGTGTGTATAGATCCCTGTCACTTACATATTTGCTGCTTGTTTGACCTCACTGCCACCTTAAACTTATACTCTAAATCATCCATTCCCAACCTTTTCAGTATGGTGACAACTCAAATGTACTCGATATGGTGGCTCATCCAAGGTAGACCCAAGGGTTTTGGGGGGCCTCTAGGCAAACTATGACCTTGGCCCCCATCTAGTTCGGCATT
>NW_015163815.1:12366-20097 GCF_001447785.1 Gekko japonicus | reverse complement strand
GGCATTCCACTTCCTACAGTGGCTACCTAGATGTTTTTGACAAACCAGCAAACCTCTCACTAAGGGGTCAGCTGCCTGCACTATGAACCCCGAACGAGTGGCATTGTGACCAGGGTTCCCTCTAAGCTGAATTAGTGTGAGTTAGCTCACAGTTTTTTAGTCTCCAGCTGACACATTTTTGTCTTATCTCAGTAAGCATTGGGAAAAGTGCAGAAAAGGGCAACTGGAATGATAAAAGGGTTGGAACACCTTCCTTATGAAGAAAGGTAAAAGCTCTTGGGGCTCTTTAGCTTGGAGAAACAACGGCAGAGGGGGTGACATGATTGAGGTTTGTAAGATTATGCATGGGATAGAGCAGGTCGAGAAAGAAGTATTTTTCTCCCTTTCTCACAATACAATAACTCGTTGGCAGTGTTCCCTCTAAGCTGAGTTAGAATGAGCTAGCTCACAGTTTTTTAGCCTCCAGCTCACACATCTTTGTCTCAGCTCAGGAAGGATGGCTTCAGAGCAAATTAATTTATGCAGTAGCCAAATCACTCGCTCACAACTTTAATGCCAGTAGCTCACAAAGTAGGATTTTTGCTCACAAGACTTCACAGCTTAGAGGGAACATTGCTCGTGGGCAGTCAATGAAATTGCTGAGCAGTCAGGTTAGAACAGATAAAAGGAAGCCCTTCTTCACCCAAAGAGTGATTAACACATGGAATTCACTGCCACAGGAGGTGGTAGCGGCTACAAACATGGACAGCTTCAAGAGGAAATTAGATAAGCATATGGAGCAGAGATCCATCAGTAGCTATTAGCCACAAGGTATAGATAGGGACTCTCAGTCTGGGGCAAGTGATGCACTGTATTCTTGGTGCTTGGGGGGGGGGCAACAGTGGGAGGGCTTCTAGTGTCCTGGCCCCAATGGTGGACCTCCTGATGGCACTGGTATTTTGTGGCCACTGTGTGACAGAGCGTTGGACTGGATGGGCCATTGGCCTGATCCAACATTGGCTTCTCTTATGTTCTCTTATGAAGGATAGTTCCAGAGCAAACTAATTTATGTAGCAGCCAAATCGCTCACTCACAACTTTAATGCCAGTAGCTCACAAAGCAGAATTTTTGCTCACAAGACTCCACAACTTAGAGGGAGCATTGTGACATACACAGCCTTTGCATATGGAGGTTTCATTCTAGCCTTTGCAACCCTCTCCTTCTCCATTTCTCTCTCCAATCACCCCCCAAAGATTCTCTTTTTTCAATATATAGATTTTTATCAAGTTCTTAAAAAATACAAGGGTAAGGAGGAGGGGTTGCCCCCCCCCAAAAGATTTTCACTCACTGTAGTGATCATCAGGACACATTTTACTTGATCAACATGTATATGCAATGAAGAAGAAAAAAATCATGATACTGTTTCCAAGGTCAAATCTTGGTTTCCAAGATACAGAGAAGAGCAACGAAAAGGGCAGGAGCGAGCATTGGGGAGGGCTGACCCTCCACGACCCACTTGCAGAGGCTCCGCAACCCCTTTTTGGGTCCCAGCCCACAGGCTAGGAAGCACTGCTCTAAACCAGACAGCAAAGCACCAGAATGACAGCCAAATGGGATCATTTCTTACTACCATCATTATTATGCTTCATTTCCCGGTTTGCATTAATTCTGTTAATGGAGGGGGTGTGGCTAGAACCAATGCGTTTTATTCACATTGTATGCCTGCTATGTGAAAGTCTGCTTGAAGGAACACTGTACATACATTGTGAACCATAACAAACTCAACAGCCTGGCCTGCCCTGGGGCAGTTATGCTGTAGCATAACTCCGGACCAGTGTTCCCTCTAAGCTGAGTTAGTGTGAGATAGCTCACAGTTTTTTAGCCTCCGGCTCACAGGTTTTTGTCCTAGCTCAGGAAGGAGGGCTCCAGAGCAAACTAGTTTATGCAGCAGGCCAATCTCTCTCTCCGGCTTTAATGCCAGTAGCTCACAAATTTAGAATTTTTGCTCACAAGACTCCACAGCTTAGAGGCAGCATTGCTCTGGACCAGGGCTTTTTTTGTAGAAAAAGCCCAGCAGAAACTCATTAGCATAATAGGCCACACCCAATAGCAGAAACTCATTAGCATATTAGGCCACACCCCCATGTTTTCCCGGGCGCCCACGGCTGCGGGGAACCTGGGCAAGCCCCCCCCTTGAAGGGAAGGGAAGGCAGTTTAAACTGCCTTCCCTTGGCCTGCCCAGGCGCTCCATGGCTACGGGGAGCCCGGGCAAACCAGCCCTTGGACAGGTCGGGGAAGGCACGGGGAGGCATTTAAATGGGGGGGTGGGTCACTTTCCAGGCCTTCCCTCTGCAGCCACACATGCAGAGGTTTTGGCTGTAGTGGGTGTGGCCAGCTCTGAAGCCAGCCGGAACTCCGTTCCTGTGCTTTCCTGCCCAAAAATAGCCCTGCTCTGGACCAATCTATTGGACCCTCTATTGTAATGCTGAACCAATCTATTGTGGATGCCAACAAGTGCTACAATTTGACAAACTGGTTTTCATTTTGTTATGCAGAATGTCATCCCATTTTAGGACCCCCTCACTGAAGGGTTTTTTCCCCCTTCCTTGCACTAACTTCAGATTTATTGCTGTAGCTTTACCACTCCTATTAGGTACATAGAGAATCGAATCCATTTTTAGATTATTCTTCAAAGGAACTGCCGTTGCTTGCCGCTGCCTCCCTCCTTTAATTGTCCTACCAAAGTTAATTATTATTTTTTTCCCTCATTCACCCACCCTCATATTATTGTTTTATAATGGTGTGCTGCTTTTGTTGTTCCCTCTGGCAGGCTTTCACATTTGGACGGCAGCTCTGAGCTCCCTGTTTAAGAAGGTTTCCATTTTATTTTTATTTTTTTTATTTTCTGTGTGGAAATATTGCCAAATTAAAATCCGCAAAAAAAAATTTTTTTCACTGTCCTGAGCCAGGAGGCATAAATTTGATGGAAAGGCGAATAACTGAGAATCTGTGGACCATCCTGTGGCTCCCTAGATTAGTATCCCCCCCCCCCTTCTGCCAGCAGAGGTAGCTAACTAAAACGGCAGACGCAATGGTGAAATCTGAATATCTATGAAAACACAACCAAGTAATATCAACTGTCAATAGTACACCGGCCACAACATGCCGTTTCAAATCTTCATTATGAAAACACTATAGGAGCTGTTTTGGACTATGAGTCACTCTCTCCATACTAGGCCAAACTAATTATCTCTGACAAAACACTGCACTGCTCTAGGCCAGTAATACACTGTAGCCTCTTTGCAAAGTCTTTGGAGATGGGAAAATTATTCATATATCATATGCCAACAATAGTCTTTGCATGGTGGAGGGGTGGGCATACATCCTTTCCTGCACTGAACATACGTAATGCTACCATATTTGACGCAGGTGCCCCATGCAGATGCCAAATGATGCAGGAACACAGAGAACACAGGGTTTGGTCTTATCCCCCATGCTATTTACTATCTTTATGAGGCCACTGGGAGAGGCCGTCAGGAGTTATGGGCTGTGGTATCACCCATATGTAGATGATACCCAATTGACATGCCAATAAAGGTAACGGGACTGGGACAGTGTCTCTTCCATCACACCTCGGCATTATAACCCCACTCTTTTGAAACAGAAAGTATCCTGCTTTGTATGCTGAGCCGTCATACTACCATGCAAATGTATTGGTGCAAGAGAATATGCCATCTGTAACTGCTGATTAAAACCATAGTTAATCAGGCCATTTTCATGTCATTGAACAGACTTTCAGAGCCACAGCCAAGGAAGCCTAGGTTCAAAACCTTACTCTGCTGTGATGCAGACAACATGACTTATGGACCAGTCACCATCTCTTAGTCTAATGTTTCTTATGGGGTTGGAGAAAAGGCTAGAGGAAATCAAACCTAGTAAGACAGCACCTTTGCAGTGTTTTAGCAACACACACTTAACAATGTGCATGTGTACACTGGAAAGCACTTCAAAAAAGTCATTTTGATATGCCAGTCAATAACTGGGTGAGAGGAGGAGATACAAATGAATGGAAGAAACCAGTGTTCCCTCTAAGCCGAGTTAGTGTGAGCTAGCTCACAGTTTTGTAGCCTCCAGCTCACACATTTTTGTCTTAGCTCTGGAAGGATGGCTCCAGAGCAAACTAATTTATGCAGTAGCCAAATTGCTCGCTCGCAACGTTAATGGCAGTAGCTCACAAAACAGAATTTTTGCTCACAAGACTCCACAGCTTAGAGGGAGCATTGGAAGGAACTGAAAATTGTTTCATCAGTTCTTGAGTTGATTTTAGTGTGTTTTAACTGGAATGGAGGAGGAATGGGAAACAGTACATGGGGAAAATCCAATGATTCTTAATCCTGTGAAATTCAAACCAAAGTAAGACTTCTATGCCTTCTGATGTGAAATATCTACAAGAATTTCACGAAGCGGAAAAAATCGGTAAGATTAGTGAAATTGTCAAGGTTATTTAACACATATTTAATTTCTTAACACCTCTCTAGAGCTACTCTTTTTATTACAGCTCCACTGCACTGACTGATGAATTATGGACTGATGTTCAGGCCACATCCTGCTGTTTTCTCCCAGAGGTGTGTGTGTTTTCAGAACTATTAATTCTTCGACAAAGTTACAGAAAACCACATGACAAGTCCAGCTGACATTCAAAGGAATGACCAAAAGGGAACATGCAGCCACAAAGGAATCCAGTTTGGTGTAGGGGTTAAGTGCGCAGTCACTAATCTGGGAGAACCGGGTTTAATTCCCCACTCCTCCACTCACAGCTGCTGGATGACCTTGGGCAAGCCATAGTTCTGTCAGAGCTGTCCTTGAAAAAGAGCAGTTTCTGTCAGAGCTCTCTCAGCCCCACCTACCACACAGGGTATCTGTAGTGGGGAGGGAAAGGGAAAGGAGTTTGTAAGCCGCTCTGAGACTCCTTTAGGTAGTGAAGGGCGGGTATAAATTCAAAATCTTTTCCTCTTCACTTCCACAGAGTTATGCATGTCATGTCAAAGGGGTTGAAAGTCTGGTGAATTTTGATGAAATCCTCCAGAACAAAGCAGCCAAAATCATTTTTAATAAGAGAAGGACTACATGTTTTCTGGGAAATACTGCTCCATTGAATCAAAGTTTTGTGAACTGAACATTCTGCATGAAAGTCCCGTTGAATCAAAGTTTTGTGAACTGAACATTCAGTTTCGCTCTGCATGAAAGTCCCTTCATCTAGGGATGGATAGGGCTTTAAAGGTCCATCCCGACACCTTGAATTGGGCATGGAAACAAATTGGGAGCCCATATAATGGGAAAGGGCTGTGGAGTCTTGTGAGCAAAAATTCTATTCTGTGAGCAACTGACATTAAAGTTGTGAGCAAGTGATTTGGCTACTGCATAAATTAGTTTGCTCCGGAGCCATCCATCCCGAGCTAAGACAAAAATGTGTGAGCCAGAGGCTAAAAAACTGTGAGCTAGCTCACACTAACTCAGCTTAGAAAGAACACTGGCCTATGACACATTCCAGTCAACATTCTGTCTATAGTATTCTGTACTAACTGTAGCTTATAGACAGTCTTCAAGGGCATACCCACATAAAGCACAGTGCAGTAATCTAATCTAGATTCTACAAGAGCATGTGGCAAAATCTCCTCTCCCACAGAAGAGCTGCAGCTGGCTCACCAGCCAAAGCTGAAAGTCATCCCTGGCCAGGTGAAAACCACCTCTGGGAATGGCTTATGAGAGTGGGAGCAGAGGGTTACTTAACTTCCTATATTCAGGAAGGCATGTAAGATGGTATTATTTCAAAGAATGTCAGGTGGAGAGTAAATTTGGTGGAAAGCAGATCTGGTTGTTTATTTTAGCATATTTCATTTGTTTCTGGTTGATTGTTATACCATTTTCATGTGTTTCCAACTTGTTCCTTGAGAGCTGCCTTGAGTCTAAGGAGATAAGGCAGAATATAATTATTTGAAGTCAATAAAATAATAATAATTATAATCTTTCAATGTATTGATCGCTCAATCCTGCAGAGCTTGCTGGCTCTGAGCGATTTACAGTTACTCAATATTACGAGGGACTAACAATGATTTGTGGGGTAGGGGAGGACAACATATATACATCTTAATTCACACACATTTTCTGCCGACGAGGGATTCGTTCAGTGGAAGATGAGACGTGATCCGGACAGCATTATTCCTCGGCCTGGTTTAATGACGTCAGCTATTCTCCAGACTCTTCGAGTTGTAGCGCCGCACTGCCACCGCCTGGCCGGAACGGCCCATTACATGCTTTCTTCATGCCGTGGAGATCTCTCTAGGCCTTCCAATCTTGCGAGCTGGACTTCCGTTCGCTGGCTAACACCGCTCCACCCCATGGGGGGGTTCAGTGTGCCCACTCTCTCTAAGGAGTGGTACCCATTTTATCTACTCGCCGAAGCTTTCAAACCACTGGGTAGACAGTGAGCTGGGGACAGGGCTGGTAGCTCACACCAGCGGGGGCTAGAACTGACAGCAAGCCTGTTCAGTTCAGATGTTACAATTATATCCAGAGGATAAATCTCTGCAAAAACAGCCAGATCTTTTTTGGTAGGGTAAGGTAGCTAACTGATGAAATTAATGCCACCGTGGGGCATTTGGGGCAGAGCCCCACCACCCACAAGCCCTGCAAGCCAATCTCTCTCTCTCCCATAACTTTCCATGGCAGGTGTGTGTGTGAGGTTTTGTTGATGGTGGGGGAAGCCAATCTCTCTCTCCTGGGATTGCCAATCTCCAAGTGGTGGCTGGAAATCCCCTGGCAATACACCTGATCTCCAGGTAGACTCTATGGCATTATATCACATTGAACTCCCTTCATTCCCCAAACCTGGTCCACTTCAGGCTCCACTCCCAAAATCTCCAGTTATTTATTATTTTTAAGTATAAGTATAATAGGTGCCCCACAAGAAATAAAATTGCCCCACGAAACGAAAAACCCTGACTATGGCCCTGATCCGCACAGAGCCTGAGGTTAGAATCCAAAGAAAATCCAGGTGTTGAGCACGCAAACAGATCCCAGTGGTTTTTGCCTAGTTCAGACACAGGGAATGGGGCTTGGCAGTCCTGAGGACAGAACCTAGAGCAATAGGGGTGATACCTGGACCAGAGCAAAAGTACCTGGAGTGATACCTGGACCAGAGCAAAAGTATCCAGCCAGCTTTTTCACTGGGAGAAAAGGGATGATGGGTTCCCCTTGATCACCAAAAAGGATATTCTGAGGGTCGTGGAACTGCATGGACAAAAGCCACATGGGATGGAGGCTGAAGTAAGGACAGGAATTGGGTGCGATTGAGCGAAAAAAGTCGAAAATAGTGTCTGGATCCAACCTTAGGTCTGTTCACCTAAGGCTTGGACCTAAAATAAAATGAGAGGCATGGGAGGTTAGGCTCTTTTGTTCTGATCGTTTGGCAGTCCTGTCTGACATTTTGTACAAGTTAACAGCAACTGGTATACCATTTAGCAAAATGGTGATATTTGTCTAGTAGCTATTGGGGGGGGGAGAACGTGCAGATCTGTCCTCGCAGAGGAGGGAGAGCTCGTACCTGAATCTGATCTTAAAGGTGCCACTGGACTATTTTGGACCGGGGGGGCATCTGCAACTTACCTGGCTGCTTCTTGCTCTGACCAAGGGTTGCTGGGAGCCGGGGGTGGGGCTTGTTGCATGTGCCCGCCCCCTTGGCTCTTTACTGCC
>NW_015163815.1:0-11927 GCF_001447785.1 Gekko japonicus | reverse complement strand
AGGAAGAACGAAGGAGTATTTTAACTTGCATTTATGCAATCATTAAAGATCCCTTCCTTTGCACCCTTTGTCATTTTGTCTTCATTTTGCCTTGTTGCGACCCCCTCGTTTCTTCACTGATGGTTGGCCATTGCACCAAACAGTGTGGTGTAGTGGTTAAAGTATCAGATTAGGATCTGGGATTCTCCAGTTTCGAATCTCCACTCTACTAGAGAAGCTTGGTGGGTGACCTTGGGCCTGTCACACACACACACCCTAACCTACCTCACAGGGTTGTTGTTAGGTGCAGAAAAGGGCAACTCGAATGATAAAAGGGTTGGAACACTTTCCCTATGAGGAAAGGTTAAAGCGCTTAGGGCTCTTTAGCTTGGAGAAACGACGACTGAGGGGTGACGGTGACATGATTGAGGTTTGCAAGATTATGCATGGGATAGAGCAGGTAGAGAAAGAGGTACTTTTCTCCCTTTCTCACAATACAAGAACTCGTGGGCACTCCATGAAATTGCTGAGCGGTCAGGTTAGAACAGATAAAAGGAAGTACTTCTTCACCCAAAGAGTGATTAACACATGGAATTCACTGCCACAGGAAGTGGTGGGTGCTACAAGCATGGACGGCTTCAAAAGGGAATTAGATAAGCATATGGAGCAGAGGTCCATCAGTGGCTATTAGCCACAAGGTATAGCTAGGGGCTCTGGGGCAAGTGATGCTCTGTCTTCTTGGTGCTTGGGGGGGTCAACAGTGGGAGGGCTTCTAATGTCCTGGCCCTACTCGTGGACCTCCTGATGGCACCTGGTACTTTTGGCCACTGTGTGACACAGAGTGTTGGACTGGATGGGCCTTTGGCCTGATCCAACATTGGCGTCTCTTATGTTCTTATGTTCCTAGCACCAGGTTGGGGAATTCCTGTGGATTTGGGGTTGGAGTCTAGGGAGGGTGGATTCTGAAGAGGGAAGGAAGCTCAGCAGGGATGTGAGGCCATACAGTCAATCCTCCAAAGCTGTGATTTTTCTCCAGGGGGACTGATCTCTGTAGACTAGAGATCAGTTGTAGTTTGGGGAGAACCCCAGATCCCGTCTGGATGATGGAAAACCCTGGTTGTCATGAGGATAAACTGGAGGAAACGATGTAAGTTACTTTTGGCCCCCGTTCAGGAGATAGGTAGTGTAGAAGTGACGGGAATTTGGAGGTGTTATGTGTTTGAAGCACTTAAGAACTTGTGTGCTTTACTTTCGCTACTGTGAAGACAAAGATGCAGTAGTCTTTCAACTGTTAGTCATACTCCCAAAGAGAGAACTTCTCATTCTGTGTCACATTTTGTATAAATCTGAGGAGAAACAGTTGAGAAGAAGAAGAAGAGAAGAAGAGATTGGATTTATACCCCGTCCTTCCCTACCCAAAGGAGTCTCAGAGCAGCTTACAAACTCCTTTCGCTTCCCCTCCCCACAACAGACACCCTGTGAGGTAGCCGGGGCTGAGAGAGCTCTTTCCAGAACTGTCCTTGAGAGAACAGCTGTGCCAGAACTATGGCTTGCCCAAGGTCATCCAGTAGCTGCAAGTGGAGGAGCGGGGAATCAAACCCGGTTCTCCCAGATTAGAATCCGCACACTTAACCACTACACCAAACTGGCAAGCAGTGGTTGACATTTTATTTTGTTTATGCAGCAAAAGAATCGTCGCTGTGTTGTAAATTTGAGCAGTTAGACACCCTGAACTGAGAGAGACTCCAACACGTGACAGTAACAGAGACCAGAACTTTATGAAATCTCTACATCCTAGGCTTTCCATCTTGTCTGCTCAGAAGGCTTTCTAGCCAGGCTTCCCTTTGACCTCTGAACTAGGAACCTCTCTCAGAGCTGTGATTTCCACAAAACCTACATACAGAGAGTTCTTAGGGCCATTTCTCCTTTTTCAAGTCTTCAGCATCTTTCAGCAGCTCTGGGAGCATCTGTTCCCCAATTCCTGAGCACAAGCTACCAGTTAGTTCTCCTGTGCAAGCCCCACTAGAATGAATGAATGAATGAATGAATGAATGAATGAATGAATGGGAATTCTGAAAAGTCCTCCATTTAATACGTGTGAGAGTGCATTGAGTGCCATCTGACTTATGGCAACTCTGTGAATTAGTGTCCTCCAAAAAATTCCTATCCTTAACAGCCTTGCTTAAGTCTTGCAAACTTCCTTGACTGAGTCTATCCATCTCATGTTGGGTCTTCCTCTTTTCCTGCTGCCTTCAACTTTTCCAAGCACGATTGCCTTTTCCAGTATCTTCCCATATTCTCATAGGTTGCGGACAGACTGGCAGCTTGGGACGTTTTGGAGGCAGCGCAAATACCTCCATTTCAAGCAGGAACGGAGATTCCCGGTCAAACGCCGCACCCCGACGCAAGGAATCATTCACTCTGTTGCAGCACGCCATCCACGAAGCACAGTTTGGCATTTGGTTTCCCCCCCTAAAAGTTCCTGGTACATGTGCTTATGCACACCATGGAGTGCGGATCGAGGGGAAAAAACCTGCCAGGAACGGATTGGTGGGTTCATACCACCAATCCATTTTGTTTGCACTCCCCTGCATTCAGACATCCTGAAACGCAGGAGGAATGTTCGGGGAGCCATTAGCACTGGATTTCAACTAGTGCCTATTTACCCCATCTCTGACTGGTCTTCTGACGGGGTGTGGGTGACTGGGGGATGGCTGGCAGATGTGGCTGTGTAAACCAGCCAATTTAATCCATTCAGGATCAGCAACTATATCGGGCCAAACAGCCCGTCTGACTGTAGCCACAGTTTGACCAAAGTACGATGGCCTCAGTTCAGTCATTTTAGCTTCTAGGAAGAGTTCGGGCTTGATTTGGTCTAGAACCCGCTGAATTATCTTTTTGGAGGTCCCACGGTATCCATAAAACGTCCAACACCACATGTCCTCCTCCGACATCTCCATTCTGGAGTGCAGTAACCTACCTTTTCCTTCCTTGCAGATTGGGGAGATTAATTTGTTGAGTGCGCCTTACCTTTTCTCTCTTAAAATGTGTTTTAATATTTCATGCAACTTGATTGCATTTTATTATGCTCGACAAGCGCCCTGAGCGCTAATCGTCTTACCAGTGCTTTTTTTCTTTCTTCCAGGGGCCCGAGTCATTGCTGTTAACAACTCTCATACATCTCCATAAATGGCAGGGTTGGGGGAAGTTGACATATACGCGTTTTCTTTGTCTTCAAAGAGTTTTCTCATTTTCCCCACCACTTAGTGGGAAGACCACCCAAGCACTAATTAGAGCTGAGGCAAAATAAATTTATGTGATTTAACTTTTGTTACTGTCAGGAAAAAAACATCTCCAATTTTAACTTTCAAGGCATCCCTCAAAATATTATCTATATACAAGCAGAGGATCTCAAGGACGAAACTCATGTTATTCTTCTGATCTCCTTTCTTACCGGCCTGCACTGCTCTTTTCCTTCCATCTTTTCACCCTTCTCTGTGCTCCTCAATTCCCTTTTCATTATAAAAGGGTCCGCAGACATTGGCCACTGGTGGGGGATAGGGGGTAGGGTTGCTAGATCCAGGTTGGGAGACTCCTGGAGATCTGGGGAGGGCAGGGACCTCAGTGGTGTACAATGCCCAAGAGTCCACCCTCCAAAGCATCCATCTTTTCCAGGTGAACCAATCTCTTCAGTCTGGTGATGAGCTGTAATTCCGGGAGATTCCCCAGGTCCCATCTGGAGGCAGGCAGTCTTATTCAGGGATCTTTGCAATACATAAAATCTCCCTTCATACACCCCCACCCCTCATAACAGGGGGCAGCTTGGTTAATATGTTTATCACACGCTAGCAAGGTCATGCTCAAGATCCTACAAGCTAGGCTTCTGCAGTACGTGCATAGAGAACTGCCAGAAGTACAAGCTGGGTTTCGAAGAGGTAGAGGAACGAGAGATCAAATTGCCAACACTGACTGGATTATGGAGGAAGCAAGGGAGTGTCAGAAAAACATCTGCTTCTGCTTCATTGAATATGCTAAAGCCTTTGATTGTGTGGATCACAACAAACTATGGCAAGTCCTTAAAGAGATGGGAGTACCAGACAACCTCACATGTCTCTTGAGAAACCTGTATAAGGGTCAAGAAGCGACAGTTAGAACTGGCTATGGAACAACTGATTGGTTCAGCATAGGAAAAGGATGTATATTGTCACCTTGCTTATTTAATTCATATGCAGAGTACATCATGCGAAATGCCACCTTGGATGAATCACAAGCTGGAATTAAGATTACTGGGGAAAAGATCAACAACCTCAGATATGCAGATGATACCACTCTAATGGCAGAAAGTGAAGAGGACCTAAAGAGCCTTTTGTTCAGAGTGAAAGAGGAGAGCGCAAAAGTTGGCTTGAAACTCAACATCAAAAAAATGAAGATCATGGCATCCGGCCCCATCACTCCTTGACAAATAGAAAAGGAAATCATGGAAGCAGTGACAGACTTCACGTTCCTGGGATTCAAAATCACTGCAGACGGTGACTGCAGCCAATCCTAAAAGATATCAACCCTGACTGTTCCCTGGAAGGACAGATACTGAAGCTGAAGCTCCAATACTTTGGCCGCCCAATGAGAAGGGAGCACTCACTGGAGAAGACCCTGATGCTGAAAAAGACTGAAGGTCAAAGAAGACGGGGATGGCAAAGGACGAGGTGGTGAGAAGACCCTGATGCGGAAAAAGACTGAAGGTCAAAGAAGAAGGGGACGGCAAAGGACAAGGTGGTTCGACAGTGTCATCGATGCAACGAACATGGAATTAAGCAAACTTTGGAGCATGACAGAAGACAGGAGGGCCTGACATGATGGGCTCCACGCGGCCGTGAAGCGTCAGACTCGACTGTGAGACTGAACAACAACAACAAAATATGTAAAGGCTTATGTTGCCATGATTCTTTGTGTGACTAAGCAATACATGTTACTCTAGAAGCAGCCGTCTAGGCCACCATAGCCCTGTTCTGAGAAGATGCCTACAGCCGGAGAGCCCAATCTGTTCCTGTATCGACACACACTTCCTGCAAAGAGAGGACTGCTGCTGTTTCGGCTCATTTGGCCACTCTTCAGTGCCACTCTTTTACAGCTGCTAGAGAGGACGTCAGGCAGTCTTCCCTTTTCTCTCTCCATTAGAGAAACAGCAGGCAGGGCCGATATCCTTTCCAAGGTGACCAAAGGATCTCTTTGGCGACAGGCCTCTCTAGCAGTTTCCAGAGCCAATAGCTATAACAAGCATATGGAGGCTTTGGTACATGCGGTGCCCCTTTTTTGGAGTTGCCGCTCAAACAGGAGCAGTACAGATAGTTAAACAGAACATGTAAGCGTGCTTCTCCTCACTCTTGTCGAAAACGCCGTTGCCAGTGTTGCAGAAAGTTTAAATAACATCCAAGAAATTCTACTACTATGTAATTTGCACACAGCGAGAAGCCTTTTTGGCTTCAGCCCCAGCTGCCTCTGCTGTTGTGTACATGTAATTTTATCTGACAAATTGCTACTCTTTGGGTTGATCTTTGTAACTGGAATGCATTTTGCTCACCTCCAGGGAGAAGCCCGCATACGTACAACTCTCTTACGGGTGGCTAAGTTGTAATTTTAATGCTTAATGGCTATTGTTCTCTTGGCATAACATACTTAGGTTATCTAAGATATATGAGCAGTTCCTCGCACACCTTTCCTCCAGTGCAACTTTTCAGAAGGTGGGAAGCCTGCATTCAGAACAATAATATTGCGTTTCGTGACCTTGTTGACAAACAGCTGTTTCAGGTGTGCAATTTATTTAACATCCCTTTTGTGCGTAAATATAAGGGAGAACAGCCCCCAGAGATAGGCAATACAAGTGAAATGACCTCAGGTTCCATCAGAGAAACATGTATGTTGTGTACATTAGAGACTGTGATTCCTAGTCAACTCCTTTAAGGTGTCCTGCTTTATTTCTCTTTATTAGCCGTTCAGCTTTTTTTTTTTTAAATCACCTTAGTGCTACAGAATGGGGGGGGGGTAAACGTGTCTTCGGGGTTTTCTGCATCCTCATTTTCCTTGCTTGAATGTTCCTGTCGCTTTGAGAGGGGGGGGGTTCTGTTCCACATGTTCTTTACTCCATTTGATAATACATTGATTTACGCCTGGCATATTTCTCTGCAGATTTAAACTACAGG
The DNA here is from genome assembly GCF_001447785.1 of Gekko japonicus. Lineage (NCBI taxonomy): Eukaryota > Metazoa > Chordata > Lepidosauria > Squamata > Gekkonidae > Gekko > Gekko japonicus. Next base: position 5,751 of record NW_015163815.1, on the reverse strand, counting down.
TTTTTATGCCGTACATAAAGCAATGTAATATCTAATTGACCGCTAGAGGGAGCAAAACACAAGACAAAACAGCACCCTCCCCTCCGAAGTAACATGAAATTAACAAAAAAAAAGCGAAGAAACTGAGAATGCAGAAAAGCCCAGTATTTAAACAGATCGATGTATACAAATATTGAAATTTGCAGCCATTGTGAAGTTTTATTGTTTGCTTTGGCTTTTTTGCCCGATTTAATGAAGCAACGGGGAATCCAACGGAAGGTGGGAAAAATCCCCAAAAGGGATTTGGGGGAGGGTGGTTAGTAAATGATGACTGAGCCTGAAACCTATATCTCAGTTGCCCTGTACCTGAACCAGACCTGAACACAAAAGGTGGTAACCAATTCAAAATAAGTGGTACTCTGTGTCCCAGAAAAGCCTTAGAGAAGAAGGTCGCTGAGAGGATTCGGAGATTAGTTTTTCTCTGAACTGTATCTTTCTGATCCGGACAGATAGACATGAAAATGCCACACAGTGAGCCAGCCCATTGGTCTATCAAGGTCAACATTGACTGCTGGGACTAGAAAGTACTCCGTAGGCTCTACAAGTGAAAGTCTTCCCCATTGCCTGATACTCGATCTTTTCAACTAGATTTGGCAGGGATTAAACCTGGGGCCTCCTCTCAGAGCTCTCTCAGCCCCAGCTATCTCACAGGGTGTCTGTTTTGGGGAGGGGGAGGGAAAGGAGTTTGTAAGCCGCTCTCTCCTTTGGGTAGTGAAGGGCGGGCTATAAATCCAATCTCTTCTCTTCTTCTTCTTCTGCATGCAAAAGCAAATGCTCTGCCACTGACCCAGGACCCCTTCCCTGAAAAAGCTCATCTAACTAAATGGTAGAGTCACCTGGAATGTCTACAGATTTATATTCCAAATGATGAACTAGAAATCATCTTGGCAATCAAAAATATAGACTGTTTGGCTTAAAACTTTCAGCAGGTTTTTGAGGCAAATTCCAAGAAGGAGAAAGAGATTTGTGGCTAAGCCAAGGTCTACCTTTTTATCCCTGAGCCTTGTCCCAGGGAAAAGTGAAAATAAGAACCAATTTAATGTTCTTGCTTTATCGGTCCCAGAACAGTCAAGGTCAGCATTTTGTTTCTCCCAGAAGCATCCAATCTGATGGCCCCCATACAAGAAAGGCACAAAGTGAACGGCCTTCGATAGAGTTTCCTTTTAAATATCATGGTCAGCAGGTAGGACTATCACTCTCATCAAGCAATTTCAGTCGATATTAAGAGTTGTGGTTGATTTAATGGACAAATCGATTAATTTTGCATAAAGGGTATTTGTGTAAAACCTGGAATTTTGACGAAAAGGAACACGTTTTCTTTATTTTTAGCTCATTAAGAATCCATTACCAAGATGATAAAAGGCTGATCCTTTGCCTTAATCTGGTAAATGAATAAACTGATGGAGATTTACTTGAGTCATGATCTTATATTGTACATGTTTACTTATCTAGAAGTCTTACTTAAATAAATTAGAAATGCCTACATTTAGTTGCCCCAGTGCAAATTCCTCTATATAAGCCACAAGTTTATGCTCACAGAACAGGCCGTTTCTGCTGCTTCTTCCAGCACTGCAGCCCTTACATCTAGTCAATGCTTAGAGAAGCAAGTCATTTCATTGACACCTCCCTTCCCAGAATCAGCCAGTCCTCAGTGTGTGAGTTATTATAGCCCACTGTTAGGAATGTTTTCAGAACTCTAGGGTTTTCAGAACCCTACAACTCCCCAACCTTCTCTGAGTCCAATCTAGGAGAAAAAAGATCCCCTCAAGGCAGTTTTATTTAAGAACAATTATTCTGATGCAAGCTCATTTGAGTGCTCAAGACTCACGAACAAGCCGGTGTACAAACAAGATTCAAAGATTGCAGGTCCTGCAAGACGGAGCTCTTCCACCAGGCTTTTCATTAGAAGCCGCCCACCACTACCACCAACTATTATTGTTAGTAATACCGGGGTAGTTGGTTGGCCCATATGGAGATCGAGCCACAGTAACGTACGAGACAGATACAGTTGAATTGGGACTTGTGTCCATCTACAGGATGCCATTTTCAATGTGATTGGAAGATCATTTCTATGTTGAACACTTTAATTGTAATGATATGGTTGTTTTATCAAGTTTTATAGGTTTTATGTACTCTGGCACATAGCGCCTTTAAATGTAAGCCGCCCTGAGCTCGTTCACGGGGAGGGAGGGATAGAAACCCAATAAATAAATAAATAAATAAAAATGTATAGGATAAAACAGGAAAATGGTCAGGGCCTGGCATATGGGGGGAAAGGTTCAGCCATTCTGTTCTTGAACATAGTTTACTCTGACCCTTTTAACCCCTGATTAAATTGTTTTAAATTACTGTTTAATTATTTCAACTATTGTTATTGAGATTTGTGACTTTGTAAGCCGCCACTTCGGTGGCAAGGTAACACCGTTCCATGCACCTTGGTGTTTAGTCATGCCTTGGTGTTTAGTCAATCACATGAGACAGCTCTCTTGAGGGTAGAGAAATATGTCTGCCTTTCAAGGCAGCAATAGTTTATTTTATACACACTCTGCCCCCCCACCCACCGTGAGGTGAGGCTGGGGCTTGCACGTACAGAAACAGGGGGAAACAGATACTTTAGGGAGGATGTCTTAAGGATGCTTACATAGTACAATAATTAATGAGCTACTCTTCTTTAACATGCCCACAGGTACAGGATGTGCAAAGGTCAGGACTCTAGATTGATCAGAGTTACTGATCAATCCAGATGTTTACAGAGTCTGGAAATATGGGCCCGAATCAGGACAGGCGTGCCTTATCGCTGACCCTTGCCCACATTGCCGGCCACATGACCACGGAAACGTCTTCGGACAGCACTGGCTCTTCGGCTTTGAAACGGAGATGAGCACCGCAACTCTAGAGTTGGATTCGACTGGCTTTCGAGCAAGGGAACCTTTACCTTTAAGCCGCCCTGAGCCCGTCCGCAGGGAGGGTGGGATAAAAATAGAATTAATTAATTAATTAATTAAATAAAATACATGTCACATTCCTAAGAGGAATCCCATTGGCGAGCAAGCACCTGTGCCTGGGAGAGTGGCCGGGCCAGCAGGAGCGTCTCCGGCACAGCTGATGCCAGGCGGCCCCTTAAATAGGTGCCATGGTGGGAATGGGGCCGAAAGTGGAGGGCTGCGGAGCTGGCTTACTCACTGGCTTGCTGGCAGCCCCGAATGTGCCACCACTGACTGGTGCCCGGGTTGAGGAGGCGTTGCACAGAGTGGCGAGCCTCTGCCTTAACTACAGGGGGCTCCGCCCCTAAAACCTCACCACTGGCTGTGGCCCTGCCCATGTGGTTGTCAAGGCAAGAGACATTCAGAGGTGGTTTACCATCGCCTGCCTCTGTGTCACGACCCTGGTATTCCTTAGAGGCCTCCCATCCAAATACTGGCCAGGGCTGACCCTGCTAGCTTCTGAAATCTGATGAGATCTGGCTAGCATGGGTATAACACCCTCGAAGGCAGCCATTTTGTCCAGGGGAACAGATTTCTGTTGACTGGAGATGAGTTGTAATTCTGGGAGGTTTCCAGGCCCTGTGCCTGTTTCTCCGGCCCTGCCTGGAGGTTGGCAACTCTAATCATTTGGCCATAATTTGCTGTGCTTAATCCCAAAGGACTAAGGCAAGCAGAAGAAGCTCTTGTCGATCTAATTTATTACCACAAGAGCCAGTAAAACAGTACAACTGATATAAGGATTAAAACAGTAATAACATTTTTGTTGTTCAGTTGCACAGTCGAGTCCGACTCTTCACGATCCCATGTACAAGATCACGCCAGGCCCTCCTGTCTTCCGTCGTCCTCTGAAGTTTGCTCAATTCCATGTTCGTTGCATCTATGACACTGTCTAACCATCTCATCCTTTGCTGTCCCCGTCTTCTTTGACCTTCGATCTTTCCCAGCATCAGGGTCTTCTCCAGTGAGTGCTCCCTTCTCATTGGGTGGCCAAAGTATTTGAGCTTCAGTTTCATAACATAGGAATAGTATAAAAACATTAACAAAGAATCTCATCTTTTCCACTGGCATAGCTGTTAAGTTCTTTCAGGTCTCAAAGTACCGCTGCTTAGATCCAGCAGAAACGAAGTCAAGGCATACAAGAGCAGAAGGCTGCAGAAACACTAATGCTATGCAAAATGTAGGGTTACTTTCACATCCTTAAGAACACGGGAAACATTTTAATGGAGCGAAACGTCATCTTCACCTGCAGAGGCTTCAGTTCTACAATATCTCCAATGCAATTAGCATTGTTTAAAGGCATTATTCAAATACATTGTCTATCATGCCATTATCCAGCTCGGTTTTAAAACCACAAGATCCTGTTCAAGCTAAGCATGTTGATATTCCATCCGTTTCAGCCAGAGGTGAAGACTGTACTTAATTCCTTCCCCCTTTAAGATAAATTAGGCCTGAAATCATTTAACCATGACTGAATTTATGCCCCATATCTTTACCTTCCACAATTTTTCTGGAAGACGGTTGAGAGTCAAAAAATAAAAAATAAAGAAAAAAAATCAGTCGATACAGAAGACGATTTGAATAAACAGTGCCAAGCTAAATCCCCGCAAGTTTCTGCCTGAACAGTTTGCTAGCCAAGTCTGCAGACGGCACCTTTCGCATGAATGGCCAACGAGAATGGTTGCCTCCCTATCCATTTTCACAGCTGATTCTCTCATCGAAAGCACAGTTTTGAAACGAAGAAGGATTTAGCTCGGTGCGGGTTATTCCAGTCCCCGTTTGCACTAATTTGTCCTCTTCCTTTCTCTGGCCATGTCGGTGCGGCCCTCTTTCCCACCAGCTAGCTATTGACGGGGCACTCTTGTTCCTGAAGGCTTCTCTTCTGGTGGCTGCAAACCCTCCAATATCCCCATCTATTTATGTAAAAGAAAATCCCCTCACCGTAAAATCAACACCCAGGCCAAACCGCTGGACCTAGAGACACCAGATTCGGGGAGAGCGCTCCTACTATAGTGTAGGTGCTCGCCAAAAAGGGATTTTTAGAAATTCGACCCCTAAGGGGGTTAAAAGGGGTAAAATGTGCTTCCCCCATTGATTCCTATGTGGCTGCCAGGCTACTGCCTCCCTGCACCCCCCATTCTCTAATTGGTCAGCTGCAGAGCTCAGTGTTCTGAGGTAAAAAAAAGCCAACAGTTACAGGAGTCTGCAGATAGCTAATGACAGTTGAGGAAATCAGGAGTGGCCAACCGCCTGTGAGGTGAACCAAAGCTGCTGGCCCAGCCTCCCTATGGCTTCAAACATGGTCCCCCCTCCTACACCTGACAGGCAGTTTTCTGTCTGGTGCAGCAGCAGTTGCAGGGTGCTTAAAGCCATGAGGGAGCCTGCCCCAGCACTAACACCTTAGTGATCCTGCCAGCTCCGCCTCCACAGTGGCTTCTCCCCTTTTTTATATAAGTTTATTTTTGTGGGTTTTCTATATATTATCTAATATCTTTTGTCTCCTTACTTTACATAACTCATTAAATTCCCCCCTCCCTCCCGCCACCCCTTGTTTGTTGGTCCTTTGTTCACAGCCACGGCCACAAAGTCTGAATCTTCCACCGAATGTCGTTCCTTCCTTCCAATGTTATCCACTTTTGATAGGTCTTCCATCTAATTTTGATTTCTTTGGCTTTATCCTCCCGTGTGGTCTTCTGGTGCAACCTCTCGATGATGTCAGACTGCACAAAAT
>NW_015163814.1:31270-32857 GCF_001447785.1 Gekko japonicus | reverse complement strand
ACACTCAACCACTACACCAAACTGTCTCTTACACCAAACTGGCTCTCAGCTGAGGACGTGCAGATGAGCAGGTGGTGTTGCGCGCCACTGTGTTGCCAAATCCCTTGAGATCTATGAGGGTGGATCCCGGAAGGGAGGGGTTAGGGAGGGGAGCGGCCTCAGCAGGGTGTAATGCCACAGAGTCCACCCTCCAAAGCAGCCCTTTTCTTCAGGGGAGCTGATCTCTGTCTGCTGGAGATCAGTCGTAAAAGCAGGAGATCCCCAGGCCCCACCTGGAGGCTGGCAACAATATGCTCCAGGTTAACTAAACTGGAACAGCTACTGTGCCAAACTAAGGCCCCGGTCACACAGGCCAGATAACGCGGGAGGGAGGGCGTGGCTGTTTGCCCCGGAGGAAAATAAAGCACGGTAGCCCGATCACACGTTCCCCCGAGTCTCCGTGCTTAGGCTGTTAGCTGGCGATCACATGGCGATGCTGGAGCGTGGCAAAGAAGCGGCGCGGCAAGCGTTTTGCATTTGTGCGCATGCGCAGTTCCGTGGAGCAGCACTGCTTTTAGTTACATGTTTGTGCGCATGCACGGGAGCTGCGGTGGCTCAAGTAGTTAAGACGCTGAACGGTAGTTCAGCAGTTCGAGACCTGAGTTGCCACATGACGGAGTGAACTCCCGTCTCTAGTTCCAGCTTCTGCCGACCTAGCAGTTTGAAATCAAGAAATTGCAAGTAGATAAATAGGTACCACTTTGGTGGGAAGATAACAGCGTTCCGTGCGCCTTGGTGTTTAGTCATGCCAGCCACATGACCACGGAAACGTCTTCAGACAGCGCTGGCTCTTCGGCTTTGAAACGGAGATGAGCACCGCAACCTTAGATTCGGATTCGACTGGCTTTCGAGCAAGGGAACCTTTACATTTTACCTTACTTATGAAAAACATCCGGATTGCAATGGGACATGGACAGGTGTCAGATGCCACGGGATACTAGCGCTCCCGTGACCAGTCGCCCGCCCCTGCCCCGTGTTTCCCGGATACTAGTGCACTTTCCGAGGTAGTTTTTTACTGCGCATCTTTGGCGGGACGCCACAGGTTGGCCACGGGTGCGCTACGCTTCCCAGATGTTGCGGTGTGATCACGCCCCCAAAACCCACCTGACATTCGTATCTTCAGCACGGCAACTTCTCCATGTGACCGGGGCCCAAGTAGGCAAGTTCCTTCATGTTGCCACTGACTCCCTGCAGTTGCCAACCTCCAGGTGGTGCCTGGCGATCCCTTGCTCTTACTGTTGACCTCCAGACGACCGGGATCAGCTCCCTTGGAGAAAAGGGCTGCTTTGGAGGGTGGACTCTATGACACTGTACCATGCTGAGGCCCCTCCCCTCCACAAACCCCGCCCTCTCCTGGCTCCACCCCCTGATACTTTATGGCTTGCCGAGGTCTCTCCCACCTAGGGTTGCCAATCTCCAGGTGGGGGCTGGCGATCTCCCGCTGTTACAGTTGAGGTCCCTCCCCTCCCCAAACCCCGCCTTCCCCAGGCTCCACCCCCAAATCTCCAGGAATTTCCAAAGCTTGATCTGGCCACCCTATCCCTCGAT
>NW_015163814.1:28893-30961 GCF_001447785.1 Gekko japonicus | reverse complement strand
ACTTCGTTTGACCCCCAGCAAGGGGCTTTCAAGGCAAGCGAGGAGCAAACATGGCTTACCATGGCCTTCTTCAGCCGAGTTTTCCTTGGCGGTCTCCCTTCCAAGTACCAACCCTGCTTAGCTTCCGAGATCTGAGGAGCAGTGTTCCCTCTAAGCTGAGTTAGTGTGAGCTAGCTGACAGATTTTTAGCCTCCAGCTCACAGACTTTTTCCTTCTTTAATGCCGGTGGCTCACAAAGTAGAATTTTTGCTCACGAGACTCCACAGCTTAGAGGGAGCATTACTGATGAGATCCGGCGATACCGTGCGGCCTTCCCTCCCCGCTGTGCCAAATTAACAGAGGTTAAAATCCCAGATCATCCACAAAGCTACGCTAAAAGGTAGCAGGGTGTGTGTGGAATTGCACTCGTAGGATTAGCAGCAAAGAATTTTCAGCCACTGCGAGGGTGTCAATCAGTTTGAGCCAGTTTGGTGTCGTGGTTAAGTGCGCGGACTCTAATCTGGGAGAACCGGGTTTGATTCTCCCACTCCTCCACTTGCACCTGGCTGGATGACCTTGGGCAAGCCATAGTTCTGTCAGAGCTGTTCATGGAAAAGAGCAGTTTCTGTCAGAGCTCTCTCAGCCCCACCAACCTCACAGGCAGTGTTCCTTCTAAGCTGAGTTAGTGTGAGCTAGCTCACTGTTTCTTAGCCTCCGGCTCACACATTTCCGTCTCTGCTCAGGAAGGATGGCTCCAGAGCAAACTAATTTATGCAGGAGCCAAATCGCTCACTCACAACTTTAATGCCAGGAGCTCACTAAGTAGGATTTTTGCTCCCAAGACTCCACAGCTTAGAGGGAGCATTGCTCACAGGGTGTCTGTTGTGGGGAGGGGAAGGGAAAGGAGTTTGTAAGCCACTCTGAGACTCCTTTGGGTTGTGAAGGGCGGGGTATAAATCTAATCAAATCTCTTCTTCTTCTTCTTCTTCTTCTTCTTCTTCTTCTTCTTCTTCTTCTTCTTCTTCTTCTTCTTCTTCTTCTTCTTCTTGTGACTTGCAATGTTCACCCCATCATTGCTGTGCCCACGTGCATTGATACTACACTACAAAACAGCAAGTAATCTAGTGAGATCCTAAGCGTGGCAGTATCACAATTCTTTGTGCGTGAAAGGGGGGATGGCACAAACAGATCTTCAGACTTCATACTTACAGTGTTTCAAGCCCCTGCATAGAGAATCTCAGCTGATTTATTGTCAGCTTCTCCCTCTTTTCCCTCCTCTGTCATTTCCTTTAAAAATGAGGGCAATGATTTCCTCCCTTCCTATTGTATCTGAGGAAGCGAGCTGTAACTCATGAAAGCTCATAGTGGAATAAATGTCATTAGTCATTAAGGCACGTCTGTTTTGTTGTGCTGCGATAGACTAACATGGCTACTGAAACTTTCATGTGTACAGGAGAATCTTTTTATTTTTTAAAAATGGGACAACTAAGATTCCAAATGTATTGGCTCCACAGGGACTGCGGCTCAGTGGTAGAGCATCTGCCTGGCATGCCAAAGGTCCCAGGTTCAATCCCCGGCATCTCCAGTTAAAAGGACCAGGCAGTAGGTGATGGGAAAGACCTCAGCCTGAGACCCTGGAGAGCTGTAGAGAGGGGCTGTGGCTCAGTGGTAGAGCATCTGCTTTGCAGGCCAAAGGTCCCAGGTTCAATCTCCAGCATCTCCAGTTAAAAAGGACCAGGCAGTAGGTGATGGGAAAAACCTCAGCCTGAGACCCTGGAGAGCTGTAGAGAGGGGCTGTGGCTCAGTGGTAGAGCATCTGCCTGGCATGCCAAAGGTCCCAGGTTCAATCCCCGGCATCTCCAGTTAAAAGGACCAGGCAGTAGGTGATGGGAAAGACGTCAGCCTGAGACCCTGGAGAGCTGTAGAGAGGGGCTGTGGCTCAGTGGTAGAGCATCTGCTTTGCAGGCCAAAGGTCCCAGGTTCAATCTCCAGCATCTCCAGTTAAAAAGGACCAGGCAGTAGGTGATGGGAAAAACCTCAGCCTGAGACCCTGGAAAGCTGTAGAGAGGTGCTGTGGCTCAGTGGTAGA
>NW_015163814.1:24303-28101 GCF_001447785.1 Gekko japonicus | reverse complement strand
ATTTTTGTCCTAGCTCGGGAAGGAAGGCTCCGGAGCAAACTGATTGATGCAGGAGCCAAATCGCTCGCCCACAACTTTAATGCCAAGAGCTCACAAAGTAGAATGTTTGCTCACAAGACTCCACAGCTTAGAGCAGTGGTGGCGAACCTATGGCACGGGGGCCAGAGGTGGCACTCAGAGCCCTCTCCGTGGGCAAGCGTGCCATCGCCCCAACCAGGCCCAGACCATCATTAAAGTGTCGAATTCTCTGTGAAATAATTTTAAGTAAATGAAAGCATTTGGGATTGCTTTCCTTACTTTGTTTGGATCATCTTAAGTTAATGTATGAGTGGTTTTTTCTAAAGTAAAATCTCAGTATTCAGGTTAAATTGCCGTGTTGGCACTTTGCGATCAATAAGTGGGTTTTGGGTCGCAGGTTCGCCATCACTGGCTTAGAGGGAGCATTGGCTTGGAGGCAAGACTCTCTCTCTCCCTCCCTCCCTTTCTCTCTCTCTCTCCTTACATCTGTTTCCCAAGCAGCTGCCAGTTCCCCGCCCTGTTTTGTTTTCCACGGAAAAACAACGGCGTCACCCTTGGCCCAGTGGACACTTCTTGTTCCCCCACCGTGCCAACTTTTCTTGCACGGAAGAAACAATCGTCAGATTATTTTAAGCGTAACTTTTGTTGGGGTGGGAGAGGAATGGAAACACTGCAGCTTGGTGATAAGAACAGTTAGGAGGTGCCCAAGAGGTTCTGTGTGGCTGCAATCCAGTGGGACTGGAACCTCCCTGAACACAAGGGGGGGTGTTGATGGAAGAGAAACCCAAGGTCAAGGAAGTTCCCCCTGCTCCACCCTCCTTAAGAGCAAGCAACGGAAGCTTTGCTGGCAGTCACAGAAGCTTTTAACTGGCCCCAGGTGGAAGCAGGATGTTGGACTAAGTAGGTCTCTGTGTACCAGTTCTCCTTCCACCTCCGTTGCCCAGTTCTGCAAATGCAATTCAAAAGGCACGCACCCTTTGAAGGGGAGGTTCCCAGAGGATGGACTGTACTCCAGTAGGGGCCCAGTTCAGATCTGGCCTATTTCACCTCTTCGTCAGGTGTGCCCAGGAATACCGCTTTCATAGCTTCAGTCCCTCGTCTGCAAAACGGAGATAATCACCCTGTCCTACCTTGCAAGGCTGTTGGGATGGTTACTGGAATGATGCACACAAAGTACTTTGGACACTGAGAAAGAAAGAAAGAAAGAAAGAAAGAAAGAAAGAAAGAAAGAAAGAAAGAAAGAAAGAAAGAAAGAAAGAAAGAAAGAAAGAAAGAAAGAAAGAAAGCCAGTTTTGTGCAGTGGTGAGGAGCGTGGACTCTAATCTGAGAGCACTGGGTTTGATTCTCCACTCCTCTACATGCAGCTGCTGGTGTGACCTTGGGTCAGTCAGAATTTCTCTCAGAGTAGTTCTCTCAGAGCTCTCTCAGCCCCACCTACCCCACAGGGTGTGTGCTGTGGGGAGGGGAAGGGAAAGGAGATTGTAAACCTCTCTGAGACTCCTTTGGGTAGTGAAGGGCGGGGTATAAATCCAATTATCTACTCATTATTATTATTCCAAGGCTCATTGGTACTCATATCATTATTTATTTTTAAAGTTGCTGAAACCAGAAGCTAACACATCCACATCTTGTGGGGGATTTGGGTATCCTTGGGTCTCGGGAAGAAAGGCAGGCTATAAATGAAGCTAAGTAAAGAAATAACCAATCAAAACTTGAATTAGTCATATTGTCTTTGAATATTTTTGTAATAACTGATCTGAATTTTACAAATTAACAACAGTCAATGTATTTGGAAATATTCACCACTGGCCATTATTTTGGGCCCAAGCTGTCTGGCCGAGAGTTCACAAAAGGAAGAGTGAGACAGAGGGAGAGAGACCACCCAGATATGCAACTGACAGGGAGGTTTTCCAACCAAGTTACATACACAGATCCTGCAGCTGAACTGCATTGTTTTGATTGGTCTGCCTTGCCCAAAGCATCACACCAATCACAGAGCCTGCTCACTGGCTTTGATTCCAAGCAGGGAGCAGCTCCTGTTTCCTTGTGCAATCGTGCTCTCAGGTTTGGAGAGAGGCAAAGATTTTCTCTGCCTAGGCCAGCAAAAAGGCAGGCAATGCAAACTCGGGATGGTGAGGGGAAGCATCGATGCTGACGAATGCTACATTTCTCCCTCCCCCTTATAAGCAGAGCGCAGGGGCAAGGGGAGACCAACCCTGCCACCTCCCAACCTCAGCACACGGCATTTCTTTCAGCCTTTTTCTCTTGCCTTTGATCAATTCTGGTGGAAATAAAAAGACTTCAGGTGCAGGGGAACCGCGAGGTGAGGTGCAGAAGGGGATAAGCTTCCTTACAACTGACTTATATTTGTTTCAGAAGAGACCCCCTCCTCCCTCTGCTTTCTTTACACATGAATGGGAAGACTCATACAGATGTTCAGGGACCCTATCCCCACCCCAATGATGAGGAATTAGTTCTGTTCTGCCCTCAACCTGCTTTTATTTTGGGCTGCCAAATGCCTTCCCCCCCCCCCCGGCAGCTCTACCAGTGAGAATTTCAATCTGCAGGAAAACTGGAAGGCTTCTTGGAGAGCCAGTTTGGTGTCGTGGTTAGGAGCGCGGACTCCTAACCTGGGAGAACCGGGTTTGATTCCCCACTCCTCCACATGCAGCTGCTGGTGTGACCTTGGGTCAGTCACAAGTTCTTTCAGAGCTGTTCTCTCAAGGGCAGTCCTCGAAAGAGCTCTCTCAGCCCCACCTACCTCACAGGGTGTCTGTTGTGGGGAGGGGAAGGGAAAGGAGATTGTAAGCCGCTCTGAGACTCCTTTGGGTAGTGAAGGGCGGGGTATAGATCCAATCTCCTCCTCCTCCTGTACTCTGTTTGTTGGCCCTCCAGAGCAACAGATCAGACCCTGTGTGAAACAGGTTGCTGGACTAGAGGACCAGTCGTCTGATCTAGCAAGCCTCTCTTTATACTCTGTGTGGTGGGGTGGCCATTGGAATGTTCCTCCATAAGAATCATCCCTGCTTGTGTGAAACTGCCAAAGCTCGAGCAAACAGGCTGCTTCTTCTTCTTCTTTTTTTTGCAAACAGTATTTATTGATATCATATCCAACAACATAAACATATGGATTCCACATAGAATGCATTTGAGATCTGCTCTAGACAAACATACACTAAACCAACATAGTTCAAATATATAAACACATCTATATATTTTTTCTACCATTTGTAGAATTTTGCCCAAATATTCTTTCCCTTGAAGCCTCAGTGTCAGATTGTCCAATGCAGCTATTTCTGTGATTTTAGCTATAAAATCCTTCACTGATGGTGTAACTTCCTGCTTCCAGTGTTTTACCAACATCATCCTGGCTGCCGTAAGCAAGTGGCTAATCAAATGTTCATCTGCCTTTTCAAGATTATCGGGCATTATGTTTAATAAAAAACAGGCTGCTTCATGAGACACAGTTCAGCTAACACTGTCTTTCACTGGATTATATTCTTCTGGTCCTCCTTTCTTCTCATCCTTGGCCCATAGTTGGAGTTTAGATGAAGATTCCATTGCAGCCAGAATCACCTTCATTGCACTTGCTTGTTTCTTTGCTATTGTGTGATAGATGGCCTTTTGTTGCCAAAAGCCGCAGACATTTCCCGGCTTTAAAACAGTGGCATTGAAACTAGGAGAGCTCCTTACCGGAAGGGAGGGAGGGAGGGAGGGAGACTGAGGTACAGGGGAAAGGAAAAAAGGAAGGAAGGAAGGAAGGAAGGAAGGAAGGAAGGA
>NW_015163814.1:19698-23630 GCF_001447785.1 Gekko japonicus | reverse complement strand
GGCGGGGGCGGGGGGGGAGGCGAGGGCGGGAGGCGAGCAGCAGCGGTGGCCGGGAGGGGGGGAGGTGAGCGGCGGGGGGGAGGTGAGCAGCGGCAGCAGGGGGAGGTGAGCGGCGGCTGGGTGACCCTCCTCCCAGCCTGGTTCTGGCGGAGAGGTCTCCAGGCCCCGCTGGGAGGTTGGCATCTGCGCTCGCCTAGAGCGCAGGACAACCTCGGGCCGGCCCTGGCCTCAGGTAAATTCCTCCTCACTTTAACCTTCAAAAGTATGCAGCATGAAGACCCTCAGCCCAGGAAACCAATTTCGCTTCCCTGGTCTCTTCCCCTTGTTCTATGAACATGTCTACGGAGAGAGGTGTGTGTGAGCAGAGCTGAGCCGATCAGCCCACTCTCAGTTGTGAATAATTTCTATCCCTGCAAAGATAAAGGCCTGCCTTGTAGATATCTGAAACTTAAAATTCTCCTCCTCCAGATTTCTGTCTGGATTTTGGAGAGCCAGATTTCCCAGTCTGTGTTTCCACAGTGGAACCGATGCATGGTTCTGTCTGTTGTTATCACCTATCGGTTGTATCTCCTTAGAGTCGGTTTGGGGCAGTGGTTAGGAGCAATGCTCCCTCTAAGCTGTGGACTCTTGTGAGGAAAAATTGTGCTTCGTGAGCTCCTGGCATTAAAGTGGTGAGTGAGCCATCCGGCCACTGCATAAATTAGTTTGCTCTGGAGCCCTCTTTCCTGAGCTTACAGGAAAATGTGTGAACCGGAGGCCAAAAAACTGTGAGCTAGCTCACAATAACTCAGCTTACAGGGAACACTAGGAGCGCAGACTCTAATCTGGGAGAACCGGGTTCGATTCCCCACTCCTCCCCATGCAGCTGCTGGTGTGACCTTGGGTCAGTCACAAGTTCTCTCGGAGCTGTTCTCTTAGAAGCAGTCCTCAAAAGAGCTGTCTCTCAGCCCCACCTCCCTCCCAGGGTGTCTGTGCGTCTGGGGAAGCCCTGGAATTCTTTGGCGGTCTCCCATCCAAATACTAACCAGATCAGACTAGCCTGAGACAACCAGATCGGGCTTTAACTTATAGATAAAGCTGGGGGGGGGGATCATGATGTGCTTGTAAATAGGGTTAGATCTCAGTGTCATCCCATGTACAGAGGCAGCCAGATTTTTGTGTGCGCGCACAGAGTTTGATTTGCCTGTCATCAATGGAGAGAACAAGGAGAGATTCTTCATTCATCGAGATCCCTTCTTGCGTGCGTTTTGCGGGACCTCGTGCGTGCATTCATCAAGCGCCACATAGAGAGAGAGAAGTTTAACGCAATTCTGCCTATGATGACCTTGGGGTTGATCAAATGCCACAAAGGAATACGATGCATCCGGGTGGCCAGGGAAGGAGAGTGGCGTGAAGCCACAAGGTGACCTTTGGGAAGCCAATTTCTCTCCGCCCCCTGGGGGGGGGGATCATGATGTGCTTGTAAATAGGGTTAGATCTCAGTGTCATCCCATGTACAGAGGCAGCCAGATTTTTGTGTGCGCGCAGCGTTTGATTTGCCTGTCATCAATAGAGAGAACAAGGAGAGATTCTTCATTCATCGAGATCCCTTCTTGCGTGCGTTTTGCGGGACCTCGTGCGTGCATTCATCAAACGCCACATAGAGAGAGAGAAGTTTAATGCAATTCTCCCTATGATGACCTTGGGGTTGATCAAATACCACAAAGGAATACGATGCGTCCGGGTGGCCAGGGAAGGAGAGCGGCGTGAAGCCACAAGGTGACCTTTGGGAAGCCAATTTCTCTCCGCCCCTTCCCCTTTACAAAACAGGGATTATCATAATGAACGACCTTGCAAGGGTTTTGGAAGGCTTCTAATAAGAAAATGGGTTGGATCTCTTAGATCCGTTCCACTAGCAGCGGCATTCGTCTCCAGCCCACAGAGCCTTCCTGCGGTAGAACAGACCCTTTGCACTAAAGGAGAGCAACCATGGCTGGTTCTGCATCTGGCATTCGCTCCACATTTTCTCAGCTCTGAAGAAAAGGTGCAGCTCAAAACCACCTTCAAATACCCCAGGAGCAATGCCGTATTGACTGCAAAGTCACCCTTGAACAGCCATCAATCTATGCAGAAGGTAACATAAAACCTGATGACTGAAGAAAGTGAAAGCGGCATACAATGCAGAGGGAAATTTCTGTTCCGAGGTGGGTTTCATAAAAGAAGAAGAGGAGGAGGAGAAGGAGGAGGAGATTGGATTTATGCCCCGCCCTTCACTCAGTCTCAGAGCGGCTTGCAATCTCCTTTCCCTTCCCCTCCCCATAACAGACACCCTGTGGGGCAGGTGGGGCTGAGAGAGCTCTTTCTAGAACTGTCCTTGAGAAAACAGCTCTGACAGAACTATGGCTTGCCCAAGGTCATCCAGCAGCTGCAAGTGGAGGAGTGGGGAATCAAACCCAGTTCTCCCAGATTAGAGTCCACGCACTTAACCACTGCACCAAACTGGATCTCGGAGGGAATGGAGGGAAAAGCCAATGCTGAATTGCCCATTGCCCACAATCCAGATTTGTGAAATTCAACCGGGGAAGCACTTTTGAATGCTCACAGTGTTGTATCTCAAGAGCTAATTCTTATTCATTTAGCTTAGAAGGGTAGGGAGATATTATTACATCTGTTTATTCATTT
Source organism: Gekko japonicus (assembly GCF_001447785.1). Classification (NCBI taxonomy): domain Eukaryota; kingdom Metazoa; phylum Chordata; class Lepidosauria; order Squamata; family Gekkonidae; genus Gekko; species Gekko japonicus. The sequence goes on along the minus strand of NW_015163814.1, from coordinate 20,969 downwards.
CAAAAGCCAAACTGGCTGACATCATTCTCTCTTTTATCCTCACTGCAACCCTGTAAGGTAGGTTAGGCTGTGAGTGGGTGACCGGCCCAGGGTCCATGAAGCAAGCTTCTGAGGAGGAGGGGGGATTTGAATCTGGATCTTCAGATCCTGGCTTATCATAGAATGTTAGAGTTGGAAGGGACCTTGCAGGTCGTCTAGTCCAACCCCCTGCACTCTGCAGGAGCATAGTCGAAAGATAGCCCTACAACATACCCGAAAGATGGTTGTCCAGCATCCGCAGGAAAACATCCACCACCTCCTGAGGCAGTCTGTTCCACTGCTCAACCACTCTTACAGTTAGGAAGTCTCTCCTGATATTTAGCCGGTAACGACTCCCTTGTCATTTCCACCCATTAGATCTAGTCTTGCAATCTGGAGCAAGAGAGAATAGATCTGCTCCATCTTCTACATGACAGCCCTTCAAATAGTCCTCAAATACTTGAAGACTGAAATCATGTCCCCTCTAAGCCTTCTCTTTCCCAGGCTGAACATCCCCAACTCTTTCAGCCTTTCCTCGTAAGACTTGGATTCCAACCCTCTCACCATCCTGGTGGCCCTCTTCTGGACATGCTTGAGCTTGTCAACGTCCTTCCTCAAATGTGGTGCCCAAAACTGGACACAGGACTCCAGGTGAGGCCTGACCATAGCAGAATAGAGCGGAACCACCACCTCCTGTGATCTGGACACAATGCTTCTGTTAAGGCATTCTAAGATTACATTAGCTTTCTTTGCAGTCACATTGCACTGCAGGCTCATGTTTAGTTTGTGATCAACCAGAACACGGAGATCCCTTTCACATGTGCTGCTGTCAAGCCAAGTCCCTCCCATTCTATATCTGTGCCTTTGATTTTTTGTACCCAAGTGTAGGACTTTGCACTTATCCAGGGGTCATTTCGTAGAAAAAGAGGTGCAGGAGCTCATTAGCATAACTCATTAGCATAACTTATTTGCATGTGCCACACCCCCTGACATCACCGGAAGTATGTCAGAAGGCAATACCCACCGCTCAGGCTCCACTGGACTGTTTTGGATTGCTAGTTATTGGGGGGGGGGGACATGCAGATCTGTCCTTGCAGAAGAGGGAGAGCTTGTACCTGAATAAAACTTGGTCTTAAAGGTGCCACTGGACTGTTTTGGGGTGCCAGGGGGAGCTCTGCAACTTACCTGGCTGCTTCTTGCTCTGACTGAGGGCTGCTGGGGGCAGGGCTTGTTGCATGTGCCCGCCCTCTGGG
>NW_015163814.1:19058-19660 GCF_001447785.1 Gekko japonicus | reverse complement strand
TTTATGTTAAACTTAATATTAGTATTAAAAGAGTTAGTAAAACAATATACTTGTAGAGTTCTTGTTTTCCACATTGTTCTGTATTAGTAAATTAGTTATTATGAGAGAACTTTCTGAGCATCTTCTTTGTTTCAAAGGGCCATTTATCAGAGTCCTTCTGCCCTTACTTCAGCTTTCTGTCTCTAAAATCATATACAGTTTTCATTGCTGTTGGGTACGGTTTTTCAACCAACCATGAATCCATCCAACGGTTGCACCATCCAGCCCACACTTAACCAGCTTATCCTCAAGGATATCATGAGAAACTTTGTCAAATGCTGTACTGAAATCTAGATATACTATATCCATAGCCAGGGGTCATTTCGCAGAAGATGAGGTGCAGGAACTCATTAGCATAACTCATTAGCATACCTTATTTGCATATGCCACACCCCATGACATCACCAGAAGGGTGTCAGAAGGCAACACCCACTGCTCAGGCTCCACTGGACTGTTTTCGATTGCTAGCTATTGGGGGGGGGAACGTGCAAATCTCGCAGAGGAGGGAGAGCTTGTACCTGAATAAACCTTGGCCTTAAAGGTGCCACTGGACTGTTTTGGAC
>NW_015163814.1:17885-19040 GCF_001447785.1 Gekko japonicus | reverse complement strand
ACTCGGTGGGTACGATTTTTCAACCAACCATGAATCCATCCAATGGTTGCACCATCCAGCCCACATTTAACCAGCTTATCCTCAAGGATATCATGAGAAACTTTGTCAAATGCTTTACTGAAATCTAGATACACCCTGTCCATAGCATTGCCAGAGTCAACCATTTTGGTAACTCTGTCAAAAAAGGAGATCAGGTTGGCCTGGCATGACTTATTCTTGATAAACCCATGCTGGCTACTACCAATTGACTCATCCCATTCAAGGTGCTCACACTATCTAGGCTTGCCCAGTCTCAGAAGCTAAGCAGTGTCAGCCCTGGTTAGTACTTGGATGGGAGACCTCCAAGGAATAGCAGGGTCACTACGCGGAGGCAGGCAATGGCAAACCACCTCTGAACCTCTCTTGCCTTGAAACTCTAACCACCACACCCTGCTGGCTCTCACCACATTATCACCATGGAGGTGAAAAGGCCATGCTCAGTCGGGTTGTCAGCTTTGAGTTGGGAATATCCTGGTGATTTGGAGGGGTGGAGCCAGGGGAGGGTGGAGTTTGGGGAGGTCAGGGACCTCTGTGGGGTACAATGCCATAGACGACACCCTCCAAAACAGCCATTTTTCTCCAGGGGAGCTGAGAGAGGGAGATCCAGTCTGGTGCAACACTCCCTCTAAGCTGTGGAGTCTTGTGAGCAAAAATTCTACTTCGTGAGCTACTGGGAGGAAAGTTGTGAGCCAGCGATTGGGCTGCTGCATAGATTAGTTCGCTCCGGAGCCCTCCTTCCTGAGCTAAGACAAGAATGTGTGAGCCGGAGGCTAAAAAACTGTGAGCAAGCTCACATTAACTCAGCTTAGAGGGAACAGTGGTCTGGTGTAGTGGTCAGGCGCGCGGGCTGCAATCTGGGAGAACCAGGTTTGATTCTCCACTCCTCCACATGCAGCTGCTGGTGTGAGCTTGGGTCAGTTGCAAGTTCTTTCAGAGCAGTACTCTCAAGGGCAGTTCTCGAGAGAGCTCTCTCATCCCCACCTACTTCACAGGGTGTCTGTTGTGGGGAGGGGGAAAGGTGATTGCAAGCAGCCCTGAGACTCTTTCGGGTAGTGAAGGGCGGAGTATAAATCCAGTCTCCTCCTCCTCCTCCTCCTCCTCCTCCTCCTCCTCCTC
>NW_015163814.1:13198-17849 GCF_001447785.1 Gekko japonicus | reverse complement strand
CCCCCCCCGCCGTCCCCACTTCCTCCTTCAATCACACATCCACAGGCACGCAGGCACAGGAACCTGCCTTTTGAAGGGGACTTGAGAATTTTCAAATGATTCTTTCACAAGACCCCAGGGTCCTTCTGTTCATAGCACAGGCCTGACCTCTGCTGAAAGTATGTTTCTGTAATGCATCCTGGCAGAAATGGATTAAAAACTCAAGATCTCCTGGCAAAAAGCAACAGGTTGAAAAACAAACGCCGGCGAATACATTTGGCACACCACGCCGCCTTGATCTTTGAAGCTCTGCGGAGACTCTGGGAGCGAAAATGTTGCTATTAGGGGAATTGAAGTCGAGATTGACTTACCACAGTGTATTCCTGTGCCTCCCCCCACCCCAAATATAAATATATATTATCCTGGATCACCATTATTTTCCATGATACGTCAGTATGGCTTGAAACAAAAAAACTTTCATCACATCATGAGGGCGTACGGAAGATCACAAGGGGGTGTGCAAGAAGAAGAGGGGGAGGAGGAATGAAGCCACCTTCATTCAGAGTGGCTTACAAACTCCTTTCCAGGGGTTATTTCCTGCAGGAGTGCACAGGAGCGGAGCTTGGACAGTAAAGAGCCCAGGGGGCGGGCACATGCAACAAGCCCCACCCCCTGCTCCCAGCAGCCCTCAGTCAGGGCAAGAAGCAGCCAGGTAAGTTGTAGAGCCCCACCCCACCCCCGGTCCAAAACAGTCCAGTGGCGCCTTTAAGACCAAGTTTTATTCAGGTACAAGCTCTCCCTCCTCTGCGAGGACAGATCTGGATCTGACCATGGGTCCCCCCCCCCCCCAATAGCTAGCAATCCAAAAGAGTCCAGTGGAGCCTGAGCGGTGGGTGTTGCCTCCTGACACACTCACAGTGATGTCAGGGGGTGTGGCATAGGCAAATGAGTTATGCTAATGAGTTATGCTAATGAGCTCCTGCACCTCTTTTTCTATGAAATGACCCCTGAGTATATAACTCACTCCACTGAGGGGCCTTGTGGAATCAGACGCAAAGTCCTTCTCCCCCGGAATCCTGCTGCCTCCCTGCGGACAGCCACCTGCTTCTGAGAAGCCCGCGAGGAAGGATGGAGCTGACACCCCCCCACACATACCATCTGCTCATCAATATGTGGAGATAGACTGCCCCTGAACATGGAGGCTCGCCCCTTCGCTATCATGGCCACTGGTGACTGAGAGAACTCTTCTCCACCAGTTATTTGTCTAGCTCTCTTTTTAAAAGTAGCAAAATGTTGTTAAAGCTGGCTTGTTTAATCTCTATTTTTATTTAATTCATTTGTATCCTGCCTTTCTCCCCAATGGTGACTGAAAGCAGCGTACATCCTCCTCCTCTCCTCCGGGGTCATCTAGTCCAACCCCCTGCACAAGGCAGGAAGTTCACAAATACCTCCCCCTCCACACCCACAGTGACCCCTGTTCCATGCCCAGAAGATGACAAGAAAACCCTCCAGGATCCCTGGACAAACTGGCCTGGAGAAAAATGACTTCATGACCTCAAAGTGTGGGGCAACCCTTCCTGCCCTCCCTCTCGTGATTGGCCTAAATTCACACACGTTTCATCCTCACAACAACCCTGTGACGTAGGTTAGGCTGAGAATGTGACTGGCCCAAGGGTCACCTCACCAAGGACCAAGGGTGGTTTCCCCAGCTGAGCACCCTGTTTCCAATAGTAGCGAAGTCAGATGTCCCAGTCTGAAGCTGGAAAGTCGATGTGACGGCTACCCCGCTTCTTTCTTCCCCGTCAATGTAACAGCCAGCCAGCAATCATATCCTTCCACAAAGACAGACTGCTTTTCAACATGAAGGCTCCTTTCAGCTATCTTGACAATCAGAAGGTCAAGGGGTTGTTCTTGTTGGCAGCAGAGGACAGGACTTGCAATAATGGGTTTAAATTACGGGCAGAAACATATTGGCTGGATATTAGGAACAGGGGTCATTTCGTAGAAAAAGAGCTGCAGGAGCTTATTAGCATGACTCATTAGCATAACTTATTTGCATAGGCCACACCCCCTGACATTACCGGAAGTGTGTCAGAAGGCAACACCCACCGCTCAGGCTCCACTGGACTCTTTTGGATTGCTAGCTATTGGGGGGGGGGGAACGTGCAGATCTGTCCTCGCAGAGGAGGGAGAGCTTGTACCTGAATAAAACTTGGTCTTAAAGGTGCCACTGGACTGTTTTGGACCAGGGGGCCGGGAGGGGGGCTCTGCAACTTACCTGGCTGCTTCTTGCTCTGACTGAGGGCTGCTTGGAGCAGGGGGGGGGGCTTCTTGCATGTGCCCGCCCCCTGGGCTCTTTACTGCCGGAGCTCCGCTCCTGTGCGCTCCTGCAGGAAATGACCCCTGCCTATGAGGTATACTGTCTCCATACAGCACAGATATTTCATCTAATGAGCTTGTGGCAGGGGTGAGATTCGAACCAGGGAAACGCACTCCCGTGTCTCGTTCCCATTTGCCACTTCTTCATGCTAACAGTCATCAAGTGAATCAAGCCGGACTGAGTTAACTAATCCAGGTTGCAGAAGAAATGAACCAACCGAGAGTTGATGGATGCAGGGAGAGGCAGCAAAGAGTCCTGGAGAGACTGAATCCATCAAGCCTAAATTCAGTTCACAGCCAAGTACGAATGGATGCTCTTGGAAGAAAGGAATATAGAATGAAGAAACGAATCTAGAAAATGAATCAACTCAGAGTGAGGCCGCTAATCAGGACCGCCTCTCCCACCACGATCCTCCCCATCTTTTCCAGTCTTCATCTCGGAATTTATTGAAGGTCCCTGGCAATGTTCCCTCTAAGCTGTGGAGTCTTGTGAGCAAAAATTCTGCTTTGTGAGCTACTGGCATTAAAGTCGTAAGCAAGCAACTTGGCTACTGCATAACTTAGTTTGCTCTGGAGCCCTCCTTCCTGAGCTAAGACAAAAATGTGTGGGCCGGAGGCTAAAAAACTGTGAGCTAGCTCACACTAACTTAGCTAACCCTGTTCCATGAACTGTCTGCCTTGTATCAGTTTGGTGCAGTGGTGAAGTGCGCGGACTCTAATCTGGGAGAACCGGCTTTGATTCCCCACTCTTCCACATGCAGCTGCTGGATGACCTTGGGCAAGCCATAGTTCTGTCAGAGTTGTGCTCGAAAACAGCAGACCTCGAAAGAGCTCTCTCATCCCCACCTACCTCACAGGGTGTCTATTGTGGGGAGGGGAAGGGAAAGGAGTTTGTAAACTGTTCTGAGACTCTGAGTGGGGTATAAATCCAATCTCCTCCTCCTCCTCTTCTTCTTCTTTGTTGAGGGAGGCTTCTCGGTGTTGGCTCCCATCCTATGGAACCAGCAACCTAAAGCGGTGCTGCCTCACAGGACCTCCCTAAGGTTTCGCAGGCATGCTGTTGGGTGTTACAAGTCAAAACACTTCAGTATTTACAGGGTTAATAATGTTTGTTATGATCAACAGGAAGTCACATGTTTGTTTGTAACCAATCTGTTTAGACAATAGAATCCCCGGGAACTTTGGAGCTAACTTGCTAGTCTGATTGGAAACCAATGTGTCAAGTATTTAGCATATTGGCTTCTCTTTTCCTCTCTTTGTTCTGACTGAGAAGGAGACGCCATTCTCTTCCCGTTTTACCTTTTAGCTGTATGGATGTAGCCATATTAGCTCTTTGTTATTTTATATCCTGTGTACCTTTTCCCCATGTTAGGTTTATAGTAAACTCTTATATTTTAAAACACACCATGGACTCAGTCTCTTAATACTCTGCTGACTTACTCAAAAAGAATCCCAACCAATGCAAAGCCCCTGTTTTCTGAGTGGCCTTTGGGGAACTGTGATCCACCAGGCAGCTGCTTAATGATGCTCCAGCTGTGTCTTCCCCATCCAGGCATCCTACCCTGTTTGGCAGTGGATATAACTGAACCGGGACAGATTTTTAATCATTTTCTATTTCTAAAAGTTTATTTATTGTATCTTTTGTGCTATTTTATCCAGTGTATTTTATATGTTGTTATCCCGTTCAGGATAGAGGGAGCGGGCTATAAATGTGATATTTGATTTATTGAATAATAATCCGAGTTGTGGGGTGCAGCTGGGGAATGAAAGCATGCAGAATAAAAGGATGGGAACCAAAGAGATGCCAAAGGGCAGCCCCCGTTAGTCTCTTGCAGTTAAAAAGAAGAAGAGGAGGAAGAAGAATATTGTGGCACCTGAAAGATTGCCGGAATAAAAAATTCTTTAAGGATTCCTCTTATCAAAAGGCAGAAATCAACCCGGAACAAAAAATCAACCACGGATTCTTCAAGCAAGAAGGTGGTCCCACAATCATGAATAAATGAACGGACTCAAAACTAAAAAAAAAAAATGCGGAATAAATTAATGCTTGCGGAATGCTCCGAAAGAACCCAGCCTCATTTGAGGACGCCGGGGGGAAATGAGCCGCTGGATGGAGACTGAATGGATGCCTCCGGAATGACGATCGCGTCTTACGAAGCGTCGGAAGGACAGACTCTCCCCCACCACCACCACCCCGCAAGACCACTTACTCCGGATCGCCGGGGGTGTGATTTTGCGCGTGTGCACCTGGAGAGAGAAGAGGCGAGGGGGGCGGTGCGGTGGAGGGGAGGGG
>NW_015163814.1:7405-13075 GCF_001447785.1 Gekko japonicus | reverse complement strand
GCACGGAGCTGTCCTTCAGCACCCCCAGCCGCAGCAGCGCAATCGCGCCAGCTCCGCAGTCCGGACCGGGGAGAGCGGCGGTCCGCTTCAGCACCACGGACAGCTCCGGTGCTGGCCGCACAAGGACGGGGCGCTGGCCGCAGGGGGGGCCCCCCGGCCGTCCCTTTTCCCCGGCTGCCCGCCCCCCCTCCAGCCTCTCCAGCACGCCCTGGACCCCCTCTTCCCCCTCTTCCGCCCGCCCCGGGACCCGGGGAGGCTCTGGCCGCCCTGCCCCGGCGCCTTCGGCGGGCATCCCTCCCGTTGGCGGCCCCCCGCCTGCCTCCGCTTCCGAGCCCAGCCGGAGTGCGCCAAAAGCACGCCAAAGGAGCGCAGCGGCTGCCTGCAAGGGCTGGTGCTCCGACCTCATCTTCCGCTGGCACCGCCTCACTGGTCGCAGGAGGGAGCCCGGGCTTGGCACCCTTCCGGGGACGAGCCGCCCTGCCCGGACTGGGCACGGCAGTGGCGCTGCCAGGCGGGCGGGGAGCAGGCTCCGTGGCCGCCGGATCCCCAGACGCAGAAGCGGGAGGCAGCGCCGGTGCGGAGCAACTTCGCTCTCCGTGGCACGTCTTCGCAGACCTGTGTGTGGAAGCCGCCGCCAGCCATCCCGCGGAAGGTAACCTCCTTTGCCTCGTCGCTGGGGGGTGGGGGGGGTTTGCCACTGAAGACCCAAAGGTTCCCATTGCGACCCACAGGGATGCCGGCAGGATTAGGGGGCCCTGCTCCCCCTCCCCATAACTCCGCTCATCTCTGGGTATACTGAGCACTTTTGCCCACGGATCGGAGCCCAAGCAAACCTGGAGTTTCCTCTTCCACAACCCTCAATGCACGCAATTTCTTCTAGCTAGTTTCACACAAAAGGACTGTTGGTGTCCATCGTTATGACCTCACGGCTGGTCGGCTCCGTTTGTTAAGAATGCTTGCTTTTTGTGGTTTTTTTAAAAAATATATATTATTATTTTACGTGGTCGCCGCTCACCTCGGAAGAACTGCTAATCTGCACTGTTATAAATAATGGAAACTGCCATTGGCGGCGTCCGTGGGGGCCCTTTTGGTTTCCGAACCCCCCAGCTGTCCTATATGGTCCAATTCCTGGCACCTCGGTCTACCCCTGTACTGCGGGATTTGAGGCAGGGGCGGGGGAGAGGGGAGAAATATCACCTCTCTCAGCAGTTCTGTTCCCTGCAATCTTCTTCTAGTTCGAGTTCATCTGCTCAGGGGAGATCTGGTTAGCATCAGCCCCGTTTTTCTGCCAAGAGATTTTTGTTGTTGTTATTGCGAAGGAAATGCCTTTTTAAAAATGTTTGCTCCAGTCCAACGAATGTTGCTGTATTCAAATGACCCAAGCCCCCCACCCCACCCCATGGGCGGCTGTTTGTCCAAACGATTCTGAGAAGAAGTTTGGATGGACGTAAGGGGGGGGGGATACACAAATGACACCACTGATATGGGAAAGATGGGTGGTCTCCTTTTTCTCCAGGTTGGGGGGGGTGCGGTGGGCAGTGGAGACCCCCACATAGTCAGTGACAATGAGGTCTATCTGTATGGGGAATGGTTTGTGGGTGCTTGCCCTGAGGGGTTGTGTCTGTGACATCAGCCTACCAATTGTTTCCCAGGTCGTGACCGGACATTTTTTGTGTGTGCTGCCTTTAAAACAATTCTCCCCCACCCCCGCCATTCTCTTTTTAATCTAAAAGTTACCATTCCCTTCCCTGCCTTCGTTTCAATCAGAACATTTGAAACCCAGGTCCGCGATGGGCCCAAAGCAAAACGTAGGCTCCGGCCCCTGGGGACCAATGCTCCCTCTAAGCTGTGGAGTCTTGTGAGCAAAACTTCTACTTTGTGAGCTACGAGCATTAAAGCTGTGAGCGAGCCATTTGGCTGCTGCATCAGTTAAGTTTGCTCTGGAGCCCTCCTTCCCGAGCGGAGACAAAAATGTGTGAGCCGGAGGCTAAAAAATTGTGAGCTGGCTCACACTAACTCGGCTTAGAGGGAACACTGCTCGGGACCTGAGAAGGTGTTGGGAAACATACCCGGTAGACCTCCAAGGAAATGGAGAAATTTTACGGAACTCAATCTGGAGGGGGGGGTGATAGGAGCAGACACGGTGACAGCCCTCTTTGAGATGGGCTTTTCTTTTTCCCACTGGGCCAGAAAACCGTTGCCTGCAAGACAGTGGAGGAAAAACCCTCTATGGTGGCTCTCTGTGCAGGGCGTGTTGGTTTTCTCACCCCTTCATCCTCCAGAGAGCAGAGCAGGATGGTTGTCTGAGTCAGTCTGGAGAGCCAGGAATGCTTGGGCCGTTCCGCGAGAGGGGGCCGGGCCCCTTGGCAAAGGTGTGCCCCTTCCAGAAGCCTGACTCCGGCTCCTTCTGTGGTCTCCGGGCCCCATAAGATCGATGGGGAGGGTGGGTTAGGAACGGCGGCTGGACTCTGCTTCATGCTTCACCTGGTCCGGAGGCTTGGTGTGTGGGGGAGAGCTGCATAATGACCTTGCCAGTGTTATCTCAATAGAGACCTCATGTACCTGTATTCTGATTAGGAAACACAAGGGAGCCAGAGACCAAGAAGATTTTAGTTAAAGCTTTATTGCTAGCAAAGCTCTCGTGCCTCTATAGAAGTCTTTGGGCCTTCTTGGGTGTCAGCGCAACCCCTAAGTGTTGCAGTAACCAGTTATTATGAGTGGGAGGGGGGTGGAGGGGGTGGTGGTTTGCGGCTCCTGAAAGACGATCAGGTTTGCAGGAAATAGCACGAAAGCTTTTGCTAGAATCCACTCCGTCCCAAAGCATACAGAGTTATCCTCCACTGGGGTGTGTGTACAGTAAGCATGGAACGACTGGTCGCTGTAGCCAATGGGTCCCTGTGAAAAAGGACCCATTTGCTGTAGCGATAAGTAGGGAATGGATAAACCCTCGCTAGCTGTGCCTTGCGATATTGCATCTAACATCTGCATCTGCCCTAACCTACTGAAGTCAGGAGGGCACTTGTGAACAACGGGGTCTTCTTAGTGGTGGCCTCCCTGCTGTCTCTCACTTCCCTCTCTTTGTGGGGAGGCATTATGGCTCAGTGATAAGACCATCTGCTTGGCATACAGAAAGTCCCAGGTCCAATCCCCAGCATCTCCAGTTAAAAGGACCAGAAAACAGGTGATGGGAAAGACCTCTGCCTGATACTCTGGAGAGCGGCTGCCAGTCTGAGTAGGCAATACAGGCTTCGATAAACCGTTTGCCTGACTCAGCGTGCAGTGTCTCCACGTATCCTCCCTGAACTTGGAGCTGTGATGGTATATTGTCCCTGCTGGTTGCTCTTTTATTGTAACCCTCTTTTCTATGGAGCGACGGCTGATGGTGTTGTTGATCACAGCTACTGTTTCAGACACATTTCCTATGGTTTCTTGGCTGCATTCCTTTGTAGGTGTTTGGCTTGAGTTCATGTTTGTGTTTTTTGATGTGGTTTTTTTATATGTTGCAAACCACCTCAGGCATGCTTCTGAAGAGAGGCAGGGTATAAATATTTTAAAATCAATATCAAGAGGCGTCCAGGGTTGCACTGGCAGTGATGGAGACGTAACTCTGTGGTTTCATGTGTGGGGTACTGCATCCAGGAGAGATTTCCTTCAAGAAGCAGAAAAGGCTATGGGGCTCCTGTGTGGGAAAGAACCTTGTTCCGTTAATAGCTAGGATGCAGAGGCACCTAATTACGTTGCAGAGAAATAGGCTCACGACGGACCCAAGGAAATATTTCTTTGCTCAACGAGTAATTAAACTGTGGGATTCACTGCCAGTGGAGTTAATGATGGCCACAAGTGTAGACAGCTTTTCAAGGGGAGTTAGAGAGATTTGTGGGGGAGATGTCCATCAATAGCTCCTAGCCATGGAGACTGAAGGAATTCTGTCTAGACAGAGAGAGAAAATCTCTGAATACCAGCAGGGGAGGGCCTCGGCCCCTATGCCATTTGTTTGGTAGATGGAATGCCACGATTCAAGCTCCAAGAAGGAAGGGCTTTTCCCCAGGCCTTTCTGCAGCTCCCACAGCCATCTGAATTGAGGCAGGTGAGGCCTAGGGGCGGGGCCTTTTCTGCTGTGGTGCCCTGTTTGTGGAACATCTTCCCCCGTGATGTTCGCCTGACACCTTCACTGTCCTTAAGCACCAGGCACAAACCTTAAGAACATAAGAACATAAGAGAAGCCAATGTTGGATCAGGCCAATGGCCCATCCAGTCCAACATTCTGTCACACAGTGGCCAGAAATACCAGGTGCCATCAGGAGGTCCACCAGTGGGGACAGGACACTAGAAGCCCTCCCACTGTTGCCCCCCTCCCAAGCACCAAGAATACAGAGCATCACTTGCCCCAGACTGAGAGTTCCTATCTATACCTTATGTCCAATAGCCACTGATGGACCTCTGCTCCATATGCTTATCTAATTCCCTCTTGAAGCTGTCCATGCTTGTAGCTGCCACCACCTCCTTCTAACTGCAGTGCATGCTTGGTTGACTTTGCAATCTTGATTTCTCTGCATAATGTTTTTTTTTTAATTTTAAAATTAAGAAGAAGAAGAAGAGGAGGAGGAGGAGGAGGAGGAGAAGATTGGATTTATACCCCGCCCTTCACTACCCAAAGGTGTCTCAGAGCGGCTTACAAACTCCTTTCCCTTCCTCTCCCCACAAAAGGCACCCTGTGAGGTAGGTGGGGCTGAGAGAGCTCTGACAGAAACTGCTCTTTTTCAAGAACAGCTCTTATCAGAGCTACAGCTTGCCCAAGGTCATCTAGCCAGGTGCAAGTGGAGGAGTGGGGAATCAAACCCGGTTCCCCCAGATTAGAGTCCATGCACTTAACCACTACAATTTTTATTGTGTCCCCCCCCCCCGTTTTAACATTATACATACATATAAATTCCTCTTATACCTTCTAAAGATTAAACAATTCTTATTGGTTTTCATAGGCTTATACAGAGCATAATCACATTTTAACTTTTTTTTAAAAGCAGATCACGATAATAAGGATTATTGGGAGTGATATCTTCTTTCTTTTAAGTATTCTACTACAGGAAACCAAAAAGCTTGAAAAGATTTCAGGTGCGATGGTTTCAAGGAGGTTTCTCTGTCTGTCAATGATTTGTACTGCGGAGGTTGATTTCATTGGGGAGTTGGTGGTCTTTCTGGGTTCTCCCGTGGTCTAATGATGAGCTCTGTGGTCTGATGGAGATCTCTCTTATTATAAACCCTGTTTCCTCGCGCTGCTTACAAAATGTTGAATGTCTGATCAATGCAACTTTGTTATATGTTGGGAAAGTGGGACACAGATAATGTTACTCAGTCGATCAGTGGTTCCTCCGTTGTTATGCGTAACAGGGAAGTCACTTTCTGACGACAGTGAGATTTGGGAAGGGGAAGGGACCACATGTGGGGGCAGCCCCAGACATTCTACCACCTTAAGTAGCTGTAGTTGGAGTCACATTTCACTCAGCTCATCACTCAGTGGTAGAGCGTCTGCTTGGCATGCAGAAGGTCCCAGGTTCAATCCCCAGCGTCTCCAGTTGAAAAGGACCAGGCAGTAGGTGATGGGAAAGACCTCAGCCTGAGACCCTGGAGAGCTGTAGAGAGGGGCTGCGGCTCAGTGGCAGAGCGTCTGCT
>NW_015163814.1:4890-7082 GCF_001447785.1 Gekko japonicus | reverse complement strand
TGGCATGCCAAAGGTCCCAGGTTCAATCCCCAGCGTCTCCAGTTGAAAAGGACCAGGCAGTAGGTGATGGGAAAGACCTCAGCCTGAGACCCTGGAAAGCTGTAGAGAGGGGCTGTGGCTCAGTGGCAGAGCGTCTGCTTGGCATGCAGAAGGTCCCAGGTTCAATCCCCGGCGTCTCCAGTTGAAAGGATCAGATAACAGGCCTGAGACCAATATTGGTGCAATATTGGACCACTATTCTTAAACTGATTTACGACATTACTGGGCACAATGAGACCAGAACTTGTCTTGCTTAATTTATGGGAGGGGATTGATGTTCCTGCTGTCAGGAAAGATCTCATTCCTTCTATGTTGGTGGCAGCCAAGACTTCAGTGGCTGGGCACTGGGAAAATTGTAAGCAACCCTAGTCAATTATGTGGTTTAATAAGTTATGGGAATACCTGGTCATGGGCAACATTTGTTGTTGTTGTCCAGTCGCACAGCCGAGTCCGACTCTTTGCGACCCCATGGACCAGATCACGCTAGGCCTTCCTGTCTTCCACCGTCCTCTCAATTTCATGTTCGTTGCATCTATGACACTGTCCAACCATCTCATCCTTTGCCATCCCCGTCTTCTTTGACCTTCAATCTTTCCCCCCCAAAATGGGCAAAATATCAGAAGATATATCCTTGGCAGAGAATCCAGAGTTGCATTCAGATTTTATTTTTATTTTTTGAACGTTGGTTTCCCTTTCACGAATAAAAAGAAAGGCCTAGTAAGCTGAAAAGGGCACTTCCAGATAATTTGAAGGTTATAGCTATATACTGAATTGCTGTTTGGTTTTTATGGCTCTTGTGTTCTTTGCGCTTTTAATTGTTCTTATTTTAGTGGTTTCCTAATAGTTTGTGCTACTGTAAATCATCACTATATTATAAAAATAAAGTTATTCATTTAAAAAACAACAACAACACAGGCCTGAGACCCTGGAGAGCCCCCGCCAGTGTGAGCAGACAATACTGACTTTAGTGGACAGACAGTATAATCGAGTAGAAGGCCCTCTTCATGTGAAACATTTAAGACAGGGACTGGGCCGTAGTCAGTTTTTTTTTTCATTTTGCGGGCAAATATTTCCTTGTGGAACACCCACTATGCTGATCCTTACACTTAAAAATAAGAAATAACTGGACATTTGAGGGGCAGGGCCTGAGGAGGGTGTGGTTTGGGGAGGGGAGGGACTTCAACGGTCATAATGCCATAGAGTCCACCTGGAGAAAAGGTGTAATTCCAGGGGGTCTCCAGCCACCACCTGGAGATTGGTAATTAGTTTGCTCTGGAGCCCTCCTCCCTGAGCAAAGACAAAAAGGTGTGAGGCAGATGCTAAAAAGTTCTGAGCTGGCTCACACTAACTCAGCTTAGAGGGAACACCTCTCTCTCTCTCTCTCTCTCTCTCTCTCTCTCTCTCTCTCTCTCTCTCTCAATCTCAATCTCAATCTAACCTACTTAACAGGACAAAGCTTGAGTCCAGTGGCACTTTTAAAACCAACGATGTTTAATTCCAGGTAAAAGCTTTCATGTGCATGCACACTTCTTCAGATACATTGAAACAGACTTTGCCAACCATTAGGTATTTGGGTGTGTGTGTGTTAGTTGCCAGGAACAGCTAAGTAGAATCATGATGCATATGTAACTGAGCGATAAATATAGCCAAAATTGGAAGCAGTTGGTAAGACCTATGAATAGCAGCAAATTAGCATACAGATAATAGAAGAGTTAACAGATACAAGAACTGAGTGACTTAGCATGTGTAGTGAGAGAAGAACCCAATATCTCTGTTAAGCCCTGGGGGTTCCATTGTCCTGAGTACAAACTGAATACTCAGGACAATGGAACCCCCAGGGTTTAAGTTCTCGTATCTGTTCTCTTTTATTATCTGTATGCTAATTCGGTGCTCTTCACAGGTCTTACCAACTGCTTTAATCCAATCTTAGCTATACTTATTGCTCGGTTACTTATACATCTTGACTCTAGTTAGTCCTTCCTAGCAACTAACCCCACCCCACCTATATGTAATGGTTGGCAAAGTCTGTTTCATTGTATCTGAAGAGGTATACATGGACATGAAAGCTTATACCCAGAATTAAACTTTGTTGATCTTAAAGGTGCCACTGGACTCAAACTTTGTTCTGTTGCTTCAGACCAACACAGCAACCC
>NW_015163814.1:3303-4551 GCF_001447785.1 Gekko japonicus | reverse complement strand
GGGTGGTGGGGCTCTGCCCCCAAATGCCCCACCATGGCTACGGGCCTGGACAGGGAACACTCTTTGGCGCCACAAGAAATATTCCACGCCCACCTATCCACATCCATTTCCACAGCTGATTTCACTTCTAAACAGGGCCAGTCCCAGGTTTTGGGGGGCCCTGGGCAGACGGTACCCAAGGCCCCCATCTGCCCACCACTGGGGTTCCCCCTTATGCCTTCCTTCCCACCCCTACACCTTATGCCTTCCTTCCCACCCTTGTGTCCTTCTCCCCCTTGCAAGCCCTCCCATCACCCATTCTCTGTTGCCTTCACACCCCTTCCCTGGCAGCTGCAGCTGGTATGTGCAACTGGGACTCGGAGTGCCACTGCTGTTGCCCCCAGGAATTCCACCACCGTGTACCACCCACATGCTCTTCCTCAGTGACACTGGGCAGTTGGGAGCATGGGTGCAGACAGGTAGCAGGGGTAGCGCATGAGTGGGAGTCAGGAGCGGTGGGCCCCGCCAGAAGTCCTGAGCCCTGGTGCGGTGGTTGTTGTTGTTAAGTTTGGTGTAGTGGTTACGTGCGCTGCGCGGCCTCTTATCTGGGAGAACCGGGTTCGATTCTCTGGGTTTGGGGCAGACTCTATGGTTTTGAAGACAAAAAAGACCATCGAGTTTTTGCCCCAAACCCAGAGCATTGTCCGCGACATCCCACCCAGCCCTGTAACGCCCCCCCAACCCCCCTGCCATGAGGGCAAGGGGATGGCAACCCTGCAAGAGCCTCCTTCTACCAGATGCAAATCATCAGTCCGTCGAGCCCTGCAGCATTTCTTCTGACTGGCAGCAGTTCTTCAGGGTCTCAGGCAGTGAAAGGTCTTCATCGGCCCCGGTCACACGGGCAGGAAAATGCGGGGGGGGGGAGCGTGGCTGTTTGCCCCGGTGCAAAATAACGCGCGGCTGCGCAATCAGACGTCCCCTCGAGGTCCCGTGGTTAGGGGGGAGGTGCCGATCACACGACGCGGCAAAGAAGTGGCGCGGCAAACGGGGCTGTGTTTTGGTTTTAAACTGAAGTGTGCGCATGCGCCGTTGGATGCTTGTGCGCATCCCGTGGAGACTTGGGGAAAAAAACCTTTTTGCATGTCGTACCCCACCCCCACCCACGAACCCCCTGCCTGCTCCATGGCCTTTCCCTTGAGTTCCTGCGGCGTCATCACGCCCCCCCCTCGCCCCCGGCACTCGTGCCTTGCCCAGGAGGTGATGCCGATG
>NW_015163814.1:2667-2808 GCF_001447785.1 Gekko japonicus | reverse complement strand
TGATCTTCGTTTCGATAGCTCTTCTTCAAGAAGTTCACACTACTTCATGAAGTACTCATCATGTACAGAAGACTTTAAAATGGTATATGTAGGAGGGAAAATCCTTAGCCCAGCACTCGCAGTGTATGAAAGCCTTCAGAC
>NW_015163814.1:0-1760 GCF_001447785.1 Gekko japonicus | reverse complement strand
GGGACGCGCAGATCTGTCCTCACAGAGAAGGGAGAGCTTGTACCTGAATAAACCTTGGTCTTAAAGGTGACACTGGACTCTTTTGGATGGCTAGCTATTGGGGAGGGGACGAGGAACGTGCAGATCTGTCCTCACAGAGGAGGGAGAGCTTGTACCTGAATGAAACTTGGTCTTAAAGGTGCCACTGGACTGTTTTGGGCCGGGGGGTGAGGGAGGGGCTCTGCAAATTACCTGGCTGCTTCTTGCTCTGATGGAGGGCTGCTGGGAGCAGGGGGTGGGGCTTGTTGCATGTGTCCGCCCTTTGGGCTCTTTACTGCCGGAGCTCCACTCCTGTGTGCTACTGCAGGAAATGACCCCTGATCCTATCCGACACCTTTTTCTAAACTAGAGGGGCCCGGGATTGAACCTGGGACCTCCTGCGCACAAAGCAGATGCACTACGACTCAGCCACAGCCCAACCTCCAGATCTGCTTTATTTCTTGTGCCTAACAACACCTGCAGGCAGTTCCTCAGTCTGTCCAGCTCAGCGTTGGCTCTGCAGCATCCGTACGAGGTCTCAGGCCTGAGCCCCTTTACCTGGAGGTGGCAGAGACTGGATCCAGGTCTTTCTGCAGCCAAAGCAGGGGGTCTTGCCTCTTCTGATTGGCTGAGGCTCTCCGGCATCTCAGGGTGTAGTGGTTAAGTGCGCAGACTCTAATCTGGGAGAACCGGGTTTCATTCCCCACTCCTCCACTTGCAGCTGCTGGATGACCTTGGGCAAACCATGGTTCTGATAAGAGCTGTCCTTGAAAAAGAGCAGTTTCTGTCAAGAGCTCTCTCAGCCCCACCCACCTCCCAGGGCGTCTGCTGTGGGGAGGGGAAGGGAAAGGAGACTGTAAGCTGCTCTGAGACACCTTTGGGTAGTGAAGGGCGGGGTATAAATCCAATCTCCTCCTCCTCTTCCTCTTCTTCTTCTTCTTCTTCTTCTTCTTCTTCTTCTTCTTCTTCTTCTTCTTCTTCTTCTTCTTCCTCTTCCTCTTCCTCTTCTTCTTCTTGAAAGCCCAGATGCTGGAGATGCTGTACCTTTTGAGTACAACGCGGGATCTCCACAACTGAGCCACAGAGGCTTAGAGACTGGGGAAATCTTTTTCCTTTTTTTGAATGGGTGCCTCACCTATCCCGAGTGGCTTATGATATTCTGTTTTTGTGTGGAAGTCATAGTTGACTTCCGGCAGCCCCTACGGGGGCTTGGACTTTTTCAGAGTGGTGGTTTGATTAGCCCTTCATCCCTCCCTTTTTTTTTTTACTCATATCTATAGGTAACTTATCTCTCCATTTTTTATTCTTATATCTTTATCTATTTTTTAAATATCCTTTAACCTTCAATAATTATCAGAGCGAAATAAATTGTCCCTCACATCCCAGTACTTTTCCAAATAGTCTTTAAAATCTTTCTAGTCTGCAAAAAAATCTTCTGCTTCCAGATTATTAAGTTTCCTTGTCATTTTGTCCATTTCAACCATGAAAAGTAATTTCTTAATCCAGTCACCAACTTCAGGAACCTTATCTTGTTTCCAACACTGCGCATACGTCATTCTGGCAGTTGTGATCATGTACCACATCAATGTCCTTTTTGCCATATTGACAAACGTTTTGAAGCATCTTCCTCATTGGTATGTTCTGGTCCCGCCTGCCCAAGGCCCATCTTGGTTCCATCTACCCTCTTGGCTCCAACACCCACTCCTCCCTCGTCCAATTCCCTTCTGTCATCCCTATCCTCC
>NW_015163813.1:11566-33174 GCF_001447785.1 Gekko japonicus | reverse complement strand
TTCCTGGAGAAGTTGGCATAACAGTCTTGAATTTGATCCAGAATTCAACTGGGAACCAGTGCAGCTGACACAGCACTGGATGTATATGTGCTCTTAGCAGGGGTCATTTTGTAGAAAAAGAGGTGCAGGAGCTCATTAGCATAACTCATTAGCATAATTTATTTTCATATGTCATACCCCCTAACATCACCGGAAGTGTGTCAGAAGGCAACATCCACCACTCAGGCTTTGCTCCGGGAGACAATGGCCCGAGTGGATTCTAGCCCACACCAACCAGAGGATTAGGTTCCTGGTCGGGACCTATGGAACTCTCAGCCACTGTATATAGCCTATCACTGAGAGGGGGTGTGTACTGGGGAGTGGGTTTACTGAGCATATAAGCCAGCCTGCGAGCCGGAGTTCCTTGTCTTGTCTTGTTCGGCACCTATAATAAAAGTATGAGAGCTGAAATCACTTGCCAGTCTCAGTACTTTTCACATGGCCAGGGTGGAAGCTGGACTGAAATGGGTCCAGGACAGAGGAATCTTCCAAGAATACCTGGAGCCATTTAGCTACCACTCTCTCAACTACCTTACCCAGAAACTTGGCAGTAATTGGCTGAATCCATAGGATACAGAGATGGTTTCTTCAAGAGTGATCTCACCAGTGCTTCTTTTAAAGCCCCTGGGAAAGTCCCTAAGCTCAGGGACAAGTTGATAATATCTCCCGGGGGGCCTGTATTTCATTACCAGCTATGATGGACACAGGTCTAAGAGGGAGGTGGTGGACTTCATAGCATGCAGGTTCCTGTCAACCTTATCCTGGGACAGCCAACTGAACTGGTCCAGTACTGAACCTGAAGACAGCCAAGGTGCCTCTAGTCAACATACTGTATCAGTTGTGGCTGGCAGGTCCTGGTGGAGTGACAAGATTTTATCTGCAAAAGAGCTTCCAAAAGCCTCAGAGCTGATTACCAAATTAGGGGGAGGTTTAGTCCCCTGCAAGAGGGACATCAAGGTTCCAATTACTTTGAACAATTGAGCTGGGCAAGAGCTTGCGGACACAATGGAAGCCACATAGAACTCCTTAGTGGCTTTCACTGCCACCTCACAGGCTATCATAAACACCCCATAAGCTGTTCTTGCCACATTGTCACATATACAGAACTTCCTTATTAATCTGCATCTGTGAAGTGTTAAGATAACAGGAATTCTTTTTTAAAAAAATTGGTGTAGTAGTTAAGTGCACAGACTCTAATCGGGGAGAACCAGGTTTGATTCTCCGCTCTGGGTATAAGCTCTCTTGTGCATGCACATGGAAGTTTATACCCAGAATTAAACTTTGTTGGACTTAAAGGTGCCACTGGATTCAAACTTTGTTCTCCTGCTTCAGACCAATGTGGCTAACCACCAGAGAAAGAAGAGTGAGATCTTTAACCCCAAATTCATGGGCACAATTCCACAGAAAGTGGAATGGGGAGTAAGGGAAGAGCCTTCTGGAGAGAGAGGAGGAAACAAAAGGGGGGAATGCACCCTCCCTAAAAGTTTCTTGTGGGCCCCACTTGTATTGATATGATTCAATGATCCCTATACATTATCTGTCAGAATATACAAATAAAGTAAAAAATAAACAGTATCCTTCCCTGCCTTATTTGCTTACTTATAGAATTACATTGTCATTATACTATCTGGTTCTATTTTTATAGAACTTGCTTTCTACCAAACTGAGTTTCAAATTTACTGAGTTTCAAAATTCAGAAAAAAAGAAGCTGGTAGTCCTGTTGGTTCATAAACTCAGATAACTGATCACCTCAGATATAAAGGTTTGGGGGCGGGGTCCTCAGGGAACAAGATGGTGAATGTATGATTCCTTTGCTCCTAACCTCTCCTGGCCCTTTCCTGGCTACACCCGATCATCATGATATATTTTAACCCTCAGACCTCAGGTACTGGTAATTATTTGATTCAGTGTTTCATCTGATATTTTTACTGGTGCCATATTCTACTGCATTTTATCTTTCTGTGAAGAAATAATGTTGGTGGGAACTGAGTGACCTAGCATTTAAAATGGCAGCTAACCCCCCCCCTGCAATGACAAAACAAGAATCATCGCATCTAAAGACTGAACTGTTGAACTCTATCAGACAGATGGAGAGGGAAATCTTGAATAAAATGTCAGCTTTACTCGATCCTTTAATGGATCAACTCAAAGAACTGATGATCCCTCTGGAGAAAGTTAATCAGAAGGCACATATGGTGCTTGAGACAAATACAGCAATGCATGAGGAGTCATGTTCTCTTCAAAAAGAAATGGAGGAAAGAGACTTTTGGTTTTGGCGCAGCGTGATCAAGATGAGTTGCGGAGCTCTGCTCCAACAGCCACTCGAATTGCATGGTTGGGGGGAGTTTGGGCTATCCAAACTCCTAGGGTGGGGCTCAGGAGAGGGGTCCCTGAAGTAGGGGGGCATGATGGAGAACCAGACACTGGCAGCAGCTTGGATCTGGAGTCTTTTGTCTGCCCCAAAGCCCCAGCCGAAGCAATCACCATATTGGCAACAAGCTGTGACTGCCAGACTGGGTGAGAATCAAAACTAAGAGTACTTCTACAATAAATCACTTTCTACATCAATTGCAAGAAGATACTCAACAAGTAAGCTTTTTTCTCTCTCTGTACATGCATGAAATGTTTGCTGAAACAGAGAGGAGGAACTCAACCAGACTGTGAGAAAATGGTTGTAAACTGAGGACTATCTGATGGATTCTCAGGTCTAGTTTAAACAAACCTTGATGGTCTGGCTATTTGACTAAGTTGTTCCGTGGAAAAAAATGGCTACTTTTCAACTGATAATAAAAACACTTAAGAATACTTTTGATGCAGCTCTGTTCCCAGTGCAGCATAGTTTGTGTCTTTTGGCGGACCATGTTCAGGAGCTTTCTTGCAAATTTCACCAAGCAGAAAGTCTGTTGAAACATCCCTTAAATGAACCAAAAGATTTGAGTGAAGAGCCAACTTTGGAAGAGGAGGAAATATCAGAGATTAAACTGCCTAATGTGAAAATGGACAATACAGATGCATTTCTGCTTGAAGCAAGAGGATCACAAGATACCAGAACGGAGGACTGGAAAAAAATTCCAAACACATATTATATATTCTTTTTGGACACAGCAAGCAAATAAGGAGAGAGTTCTACCCCCATAATGGAATATTATAATGATTTACTAATTGATTTAAATATTTTTATCCAATTAATTAGTACTGCATTTGATTCAAGTTTTAGGAAGCTTAAAGGCACAAGGGATAAGAGGGGTGGGAGGTACTGTTATTATTGATCAGGGGAAAGGACTGATTAAAATTTAGCAGTTTTTTGAACTAATTTCTTAGTATGGATTGTTAACTGTTATTGTAGTAATTAGCTGTTCAGATTTGGCCTTTATCCTGATTATCAATCCCCCCCCCCACTTGTTTATCTTCTGTTTCTAGCTGGAGTAAAATCTTATCTTTCCAGTGTAGTAAATGCTCTTTTTGTTTTATAATCAGCTGTTTAAATTCAGTTGCACCTCTTAGAGTTCCACCTTCAGTGTTCATGATCTCCTTTAATCTTGAGACTGATTGATGATATAGCAGCCACTGAATGTTTATGCCTTCATCTTTGATACCTTGCCAAGATATCATCATGCCATATGCGAAAAAATCGTTTTTATTTCTAGTGTTCTTATCATGGTAAGCTTCTATTGGGAACATAAACAGAGAGTTTGAGGAGCTCAATAAATTCCAGTGTGTGAACCAGATTCTCAGAAGTCCATCTGTGATTATATGACCTCTTTCTTGTGTTATGATCTTTTTAAGTTGATTTCTTAATCCTTAAGTAATTGTATAAGCCTTCACCATGGTCTGCTGATTCTAGTTTTACTATTCTTTGTCTTGGGTTTTTAATCCAGCCCATAATCCAGACCAAACCAGCTGCTTGGTAATATAATTTTATATTTGGGACTACTAATTCTCCTCTTTTTTATCTTGTAATTTCTTGAAGTTTATTCTTGGTTTTTTGCCATGCCATATAAATTGGTTTATCTGTTCCTGCCACTGTTTCAGAATTTTTCTCTTTTATGTATATGGGTAACATTTGGAACAGAAGGTTTAGTTATAGCAGCACATTTATTCGGATTACAGAGATTGTTCCTTGCCACAAGATTTTTAATTTTCGCTATCTTGATAAGTCTGCTTGTATCAATTTCCAAGTTTTCTGGTAGTTATTTTTTAAAAGATTAGTTTTGCCCAGTCACATTTATCCCCAAATATTTAACAAGATCAATGGCTGCTGAGCAGCCTGTACTCTTTATAATTTCTTTTTCTTGTTGTTGTGTTATAATTTTTTTCTCTACTTCTACTTCTAACATATCGAATTGGTTTTTAATTGTTTGATCTCAGCTAGTGGTTTTAAATTAAGATTGTATTTATGTTCTTGTTCCAATGTCTGATTTTTTCTCTGGTATATTCATAGTTTGTTCTGATCTTTCTCACTTTTTAAGATTGCTGGGAAAAAGATCAACAACCTCAGATATGCAGACGATACCACTCTAATGGCAGAAAGTGATGAGGACCTAAAGAGCCTCTTGCTCAGGGTAAAAGAGGAGAGCGCAGAAGTGGGCTTGAGGGTCAACATCAAAAAAACTAAGATCATGGCATCCGGCCCCATCACTCCTTGGCAAATAGAAGGGGAAGTCGTGGAAGTGGTGACAGACTTCACGTTCCTGGGATCCCAGATCACCACAGACTGTGACAGCAGCCATGAAATTAAAAGACGCCTGCTCCTTGGGAGGAAAGCGATGGCGAACCTAAACAGCATGATAAAAAGTAGAGACATCACCCTGCCAACAAAAGTCCGCATGGTCAAAGCAATGGTATTCCCAGTAGTCATGTATGGCTGTGAGAGTTGGACTATAAGGAAGGCCGAGTGCCAAAGAATAGATTCTTTTGAACTATGGTGCTGGAGAAGACTCTTGAGAGTCCCTTGGTCCATCAGTGGCTATTAGCCACAAGGTATAGCTAGGGGCTCTGGGGCAAGTGATGCTCTGTCTTCTTGGTGCTTGGGGGGGGGTCAACAGTGGGAGGGCTTCTAATGTCCTGGCCCCACTGCTGGACCTCCTGATGGCACTGGTATTTCTGGCCACTGTGTGACACAGAGTGTTGGACTGGATGGGCCTTTGGCCTGATCCAACATTGGCGTCTCTGATGTTCTGATGAAGAAGATCAAATCAGTCAATCCTAAAAGAAATCAACCCTGACTGTTCCCTGGAAGGCCAGATAATGAAACTGAAGCTCAAATACTTTGGCTACCAAATGAGAAGGGAGCACTCACTGGAGAAGACCCTGATGCTGGGAAAGATTGACGGTCAAAGAAGACGGGGATGGCAAAGGATGAGATGGTTAGACAGTGTCATCGATGCAACGAACATGAAGTTGAGCAAACTTCAGAGGACAGCGGAAGACCAGAAGGCCTGGCGGGAGCTGGTCCATGGGGTCGCAAAGAGTCGGACTCGACTGTGCGACTGAACAACAACAATTTTCATAGTTTGTTCTGATCTTTCTCACTTTTTTAAGCAGTGGCTGCTAGTAGAATTTCTCTTATAAAAGCTTCACTTGCTTCCCAAAGTGTAGCTGAGTTGTTTATTTTTTTAAAGTGTAGCTGTGTTGTTTATTTTTTTTAAAAAAACTTCCAGAATAATATTCCTTGATCTGTCTTTTTTGCGAGTCTAGTACTCAATTCATCTCTGTCTCCAAGAATCATTATTTTTTTCATTTTGAAAGTCTAACATAGTTTTTTTGGTGGAAACTCCAAAAATTTAACTTTAGCATCATTTGGTGCATATATTGTTGCTATCATGCATATTTTGCCTTCTCAGAGTCTCATTTTTAAAATTAGGTATCTTCCATCTGGATCTCTTAATTCTTCTAATGACTGGAGAGACAGTTTTGTATAGTGGTTAGGGGCGTGGACTCTAATCTGGGAGAACAGGGTTTGATTCCCCACTCCTCCACTTGCAGCTGCTGGTGTGACCTTAGGTCAGTCATAAGTTCTTTTAGAGGTGTTCTCTCAAGGGCAGTTCTCGAGAGAGCTCTCTCAGCCCCACCAACCTCACAGGGTGTCTGTTGTGGGGAGGGGAAGGGAAAGGGATTGTAAGCCTCTCTGAGTCTCCTTCGGGTAGTGAAGGGTGGGGTATAAATCCAGTCTCCTCCTCCTCCTCCTTCTGGGTTGTTTATATAAATGGCTATTCCACGTTTTTGTTTTATGCTGAATTGAGATATGCTTCGGCTAATTTTTTATTATTTAAAACATGTTCGTGTTTCTTCTTTAAATGAGTTTCTTGTAGGCATAATATATCAGTGTTTTTTAAATTGATTAAAGATTTTCATGAGTTTTGAAGGGGAATTCAGTCCATTAATGTTTATTGATACTATTTTTTAATTTATCCATTTTGTCCCAATGTTCTTGCCACATTCAACTTATCTTTTTCTGTGCTAGTTTCTTTTTCGTTTTTAGTCTGTGAACTTTGCTTTGAGCTACTAGCGAATTGTTTTGAATTGCTTGAACGTTCTCCTTCTGTTCCTCTGTGTGAATCCTTCACTTGTAATTCTACGGTTAGTCTCTTGGCTTGTTCCTCTGTTGCAATTACTTTTCTTCATTTTGGTAAGTATACTTCTATTGCAAATGGTATTTTCTAATGATATTTTATTTATCTTTATTGTAAAATCTGTAGAAAAAAGGGAAGTCTTTTCTTTTTTTAAACATACTTGTTGGTAAATCCTGAAAGACCTGCACTCCCCCCCCCCACTAACTTGAGTAGTGATTCCCTTTGGTTCTTTAATATTATGTCTTGTGTTTTCTTGTAGGTAAAGTGAACCAGTAAATTTTGAGGTAGCTTTTTCTTGAATGGAAATTTTGAATTCACTCTAAAAATCTGATCAATGTCAGGAAAGTCATCTTTAACCTTCAGATAGTTCTGAAATAAATCATAAAATACTTTTTCCCGTATTTGTCCTCCCAAAGTCTTCTGGGATTCCTCTATTAGTTATTAGATCTGCATCGAGTTTCAAGAATTTCAATTCTTTGTTCTGCATTCTTGATCCAATACTCTTGCCTTTCTAAATGTGTATCATTATCTTTTTGCTTCTCTTTGATTTTTATAGTTTCTTGTGTTTGTTCTTGTAATTTTAAATTAATTTCTGATAGTCCAGCCAATATCTCTTAACACACTTCTTGAATGTTCTTCTGGGTTCTTTCCTCAGATTCTTGGATGTTTCTCTAGATATTCTTTAGGGTTCTTTTCTCTAAATCTTGAATAGTCTTCTGAGTTATTTCTCCATATTTTTGCATTTGGTGCACCAGTGTTCACTATACTTTTCCTACTATTTTTTCAATTTGTTGGTGTTCATCTGTTCTCCATTTTTCTTTTTCTCTTTGATGTGTTCCTGTTGCCATTCTCCATTTTGCGCTTCTTTTTTTGAACATACTGTACACACTTCCCATGAACTGTTTTCTATGCAAATATCAAGTGCACATCAAGGAAAGTTTATAGTGTTGAAATAACTAACCTAGAGTGTATATCCATTAAAGCAAAGGGTGATATTATCTACAATTCTTATCTTAAAAAGCTAATAGTAGCAACTAATGAATATTCTAAATGAATATAGTATAAATGAAAAAGGTAGCCTATATTCTAATCATTAAGTCACAAACATCAATATATTATCAACAGAATAGTTTTGTTTCTATTAAAATTTAATAAAGCAGGGGGGAGGTAATAAATGAGAGGGAAAGGGGAGGGGAATAAATGAAATCCTTTCTCTATGGATTTGGAAAGAACATGCATTTTAGAATGAGCATGCCACTAATTTCTACAAGTAATATACATCTTATTGTCCTTGTGCCTTCTAAGTGCTACCTAGAAGAAACACAGTTCTATCCTGCTTTAAGTAAGTCAAGCACATAATAGCATTGCATGAGACTGTTAATATTAGCAGTTGCTCTAGAATTCCATCTAGGCAAGAAAAGTATTTGCCCTAATTGGTACAAAATTCATTCAGCACAGAAAAAAATATTTATTGGCTGATAAATGTCTCCCACAGTTAGATAAATAGTGGTTTTTAACTTTCTTTGCAGACAACTAAATCCTAAAAACAGAATCCAAATTACACCGTAAAGGGGAAGGTACACACACAAAAAAGCTGGTAATCGTATTAATGTGTGTGTGGGGGGACACCTCTACTGTATTATCTGATTTTCAAGTAGCTGGCCTCAAATTAAATAGCACAAAACAAAGAAGTATACCAAGATTTCGGTATTTCCTCTCCTGAAAACACAGGGGAATAAAGGAAAACAAAATAAGCTCTGGTCAACATTATTCTTAAGGTAGTAAAACCAAATCTGCCTCAAAAAGCAGTAGCAGTTGCTACTGGTATTTGTATTCTAAAGATGCATATTAAATGCAAGCATAAGCATCCATAAAAAAGACATATTGACAGAACATAATTTAAACTATGGCTCCCTGTGCATAGTCCAAGTGATTTGAGAAATGCATCACTCGACAGAAACATTCACTGTGCCTGTCTCATATTTTATTCACATCCCAAAGCCCTGACATTGCTAAGAATCATAAAACTTAGCTGTTCTTTATGGCTTCAATCAAGCAATAGTTGTGAGATGGCTAAAGGCAAGCAGACAGCTTAGCTGGGATGTGGGAAGGAAGGTCTCTTGAGGGACTAGATAAATCCCCACTGGCTTTGCCAATCAAGGAACAAAAATTGATCCATCTCACAAGTTTTATAAATTCTAAAGACTAACAAAAAGAGAAAGAATGATCAAATGGTAGAAAATTTAAGGCACTGCATTTGCAAAGTGTATCTTAAAGGAATTTGTGATTTAGTTACCATTCTAAATAGCTTGATAGGATGATTGGTAGAGCTTGGCAATGTGGCAGCCTGTACTTATTGAGCTGAAGAAATTTGGGTACCTTGTGTTTAGCAGAAGACATTGTTCCTTGCCAGAAAAGAACCCATTCCCAGTTTGCAGAAGTGTCACTGCTCTTAATCAAAGCTGGCTAAAAAGATTTACAAAGAAGCAGTCAAAGACTTTTACACAACATAAACAACCAGAATCCTTTATTTCTGCTCTACTGCTTATTTTTCTGATAGATTTACAATCAATCTGTTTCACAGCTGAAATGACAAGTAAGCATGTAGGATTCTTTGTCACAAGCAGGGCTGCTGAGAACCATCATGGCGTCCTGGACAAAAATTCCCTCTGCGCTCCATTCACCCTATCCTTTAAAGCTTGACTTCGGATTATGTGCCTGCCTTATGCACCATTCTTTTTCCTCTGGTGTATTTATTCTGCAGCTACAATGAAAAATGCACTTTTCTAAACCAGGGTGGAAATGTCACTTTTGATGTGTAGAGGGTGGCATCCAATGTTTTTTTTTAATTGCCCTATTACAGCTGTACAATAGCATTCAGCAAGAACCTTCCATTTAAATCCTTGTGGTTCAGTTTTTCCACACGCATTTTAGTGTTAATTCATTGAATGAAAGTGAACAAAAAGAAATACAGGGAAAGGGGGGAAACCCAATACTGGAACTGACAAGACTGCTTTTGAAACTGACAAGCAGCTGCAAAGCTCTGTTTTCCATATTGCCAAGCACTAGGGAATTCTCAGCCACTGTGAAAAATGGGAAAGAGTCACAAGATCTCCCATATGGGGGAACATGTTGAGTGTACAGAATGCACAGTAGAATTCAATGACACTGGCATTGCAGGCTTTGTTCATTGACATCATGTAGGCTTCTGTGCAAAGTCAGTTGCAAATCCACCAGGCTTTGCACAGGGCTGCAATTTGTATGGGGGAGGAGTCCTCTGGCAGAAGCTCTGGAGAGTTCTTTTAGTCTTGTGCCACTAAATTGAAAAAAAAAGTTTTCACCAATGCCCTAGCACAGCTGCACAGTACTGCTGATTTCCTGCCCTTCCTTGCAAATTTGCATAGTTTTCTCTTTATGATTCTCTAAATGGATCCTGCACACTGGTTATGATCTTGGCTTTTTAAAAGCCTCTCCTGTGGCTGGATTGAACTCTTTCCTCCAAATGGATTGATCCCAAGAGATTCTTAAGTTCAGCAGTTTGCAGAAGGTTCATGGCTCAGCCACCATTTTAACGTTAGGCTTCGAGACTCCCAAAATGGTTTTCCCCAAACTTTGTTCACTAAAGCATTAAAGGGAAAATGTTTTCAAAGTTTTAAGCTTCCCATCCCAGTCTCTCTCTCTCTTTACATTTCATGCCAATTTCATTCTGCACTGACAATTTCCCCACTTTATTTTGTGTGCGTGCAACACTGAAATACCCCCTTTTTTGCACTGGGGACATTGCCATTTGCCTCCCCTCCAATCCCCCTTACAAGTCAACACCAGCAGGGAACTAAACCTCATGCAGCTCCTTTTAAATTTCCCCTCATCATTTAAATGTTTAATTCAATGATCCTAGCTTAGCAATAGTCTCATATCACTAGACTCATGTCACTAAAAAAAAAAAGAATTAAAACAACGATGGAAGAAGTAATTAATGGAGCCAGTTTGATGTAGTGGTTAAGTTTGTGGACTCTAATCTGGGAGTGTGCGGACTCTAATCTGGGAGAACCGGGTTTGATTCCCCACTCCTCCACTTGCACCTGGCTGGATGACCTTGGGCAAGCCGTAGTTCTGATAAGAGCTGTTCTTGAAAAAGAGCAATTTCTGTCAAGAGCTCTCTCAGCCCCACCTACCTCACAAGCAATGTTCCCTCTAAGCTGTGGAGTCCTGTGAGCAAAAATTCTACTTTGTGAGCTACCGGCATTAAAGTTGTGAGCAGGTGAATTGGCTACTGAATAACTTAGTTTGCTCTGGAGCCATCCTTCCTGAGCGAAGACAAAAATGTGTGAGCCGGAGGCTAAAAAACTGTGAGCTAGCTCACACTAACTCAGCTTAGAGGGAACACTGCTCACAGGGTGTCTGTTGTGGGGAGGGGAAGGGAAAGGAGTTTATAAGCCGCTCTGAGACACCTTTGGGTAGTGAAGGGCAGGGTATAAATCCAATCTCTTCTCTTCTTCTTCTTGTACACCAATGAAGGGGGAAGGATGGCAGAAGGTGCAGAATGGGAGGAACAACCATGATGTGGGTGGAGGAGTGACCTTTGAGGGGTGGTAAAAGAGGGGGAAATCCAAGGGAATCTGTATGCTTTTGAATTACCATCAGCTTAGAAGCAAAACAGGGGGGAAATTGTCACAAAAGCACTCTCAGAAAACCCGGGGAAACAACGACCAGAAAGCAAACTGAGTACTAAAGGGAGGAAAATCAATGCAGAAAACCCAGTAGACATGAACGGCAAAAGCAAGGGAAAACACCCATCCGTAATAGGCCACAGTCTCAGTGATGTGAGCTATTTCACATGTTTACCTGAATCACAGCAAGAAACTAATCCAGAGTGCTGTCAATTACCACCAATGTCACAATGATACAGATTGTATGATGCATGTGGGATGTTGTATACGCCATAATTAAAACTATGTCTTATGTCAGAATCTCCTACAGTGGATGCAACTCCATATTTATGATGTTTGGTAGTAAGTTTTATAACAACGTATCAGTTGATAGTTTGCATAGTAGTGTGGATATACTTAATAGCCATAGCCATATATACCTAGTAGCCATAGCTATTCCATGCAGCATACTGGCCGCGCACACATATGCATAGGTATAAACATTTGGCTGCACTTTTTGCTGCAATTCAACAATTCAATCAAATTAGTCTTGGAAAATGTTATCAGGCTCTCTTAATACATTCTACAGGTAACATACACACTGTTTCTGTATGATGTGATTCCTATGTTCTAAAAGGAGATGGACATGTACGTAATGTGAATAAGCTGATGTGATTGACATAAATGTCTCTTCCACTTGATCCAATTAGCGTGTCCATATAATTGTATTGTTCGCATAAGCCTTTTTGCATGTGCAAAAAACTACCATTTTGCTAACAGTGGTTGTGAAGAGAAGAGAAGAGAAGAAGAAGAGAAGAGATTGGATTTATACCCCGCCCTTCACTTGGAGTCTCAGAGAGGCTTACAAACTCCTTTCCCTTCCCCTCCCCACAACAGACACCCTGTGAGGTGGGTGGGGCTGAGAGAACTCTGACACAAACTGCTCTTTTCCAAGGACAGCTGTGCCAGAGCTTGTGACTGACCCAAGGTCACATCAGCAGGTGCAAGTGGAGGAGTGGGGAATCAAACCCGGTTCTCCCAGGTTAGAGTCTGCACACTTAACCACTACACCAAACTGAAGAGGGGTGAGAATATAACACAAAGAAATTTGAGTTGATCTTACCAGAGCAAACTCACATCTATGGTAGTGTACATGTCTAAAAATGTTGAACTTAAAATGTCAGAGGCGTTATCCTGGACATGTGGGGTCAGTGACCTCCCTCAACAACAAACTGAAGTCAATTGGCTTAAGCCCCTTTGAACACAATGTTAGTTACTTTGAAGTAAATATGAAATAAAATTGGATTGCATGAGTAGCATGTGTACCAAGGAATCAAAATTTTACTCCATATCACAATGGAAATTGCCAGACTGAGAAAACAGTAAAAAAGGGACTCAGTAGTCTTTAGATCAGCTTTTCTCAATGAGGGAATCAGTAGTCTTTAGATCAGTTTTTCTCAATGAGGGAATCAGTAGTCTTTAGATCAGCTTTTCTCAAACTGGAGCTCAAGGACACAGAGGGTCTGCAAGGGTACTCCAGGGAGTCCACATGTCCTTTTTTAAGAATGGAAGCCATCCCTTCTCGTGCCCATTTTGCTTATGCAAAAACAGAACCCTGTCATTTTTATAGGAATGAAAGCTTAGACTCTGCCTCAGGGGAAAGGGATGGAATAATCTTCCCTACCTTTCAAAAAGTGGGAGCTCAGAGAAACACCACTGCCCAGTCATCTAAATACCAATAATCTCAGAGCACTAGTCAGAAAACACACTCATTGCTTGTTGGGAACCCATAGGTCAGCCCCTGAAACGCTACTGTTTGAGTGGCTCCAAGGAGAAACAATTCTAATGCAGTTATCAATGGAGGTCTGCACTTCAAAAACTGAATGGTGGTGTGAACACAGGTATTGTATCAAAAAGTCATATTGGGAAAGATTTCCATTTTAATGTTGGATTTTTTCTCATTTCTCCCAGGGAAAACGTTTTGGTTTCCAGAGGCCTCAAGCTAGACAGAATTTATATTCCTTTGGTTACCCCTGTCTGCCTTCTCCCTTTGGCCAAGGAGACTTACCTCATTAGCCATGGGCAGATCTCCTGATCCCTCCCTAAGATCAGGTTGGCTTTCCTCCCTCCTTCTTGTTTTCTAAACGAAGACTGTAGAATTCACAAAACAGCAGAAAGTCCTGTTTCTGGTGTTATCGGGACTGAAAATATTGGAAACAGGAAATATTGGGAGTCCTTATCTGATACTGGAAAGATCAATGTATCAGGTCACCGGTATCAGATTGCAACCACATAGCTATTAATGTTCAGGTGTAAAACTGAACTCCCCCACACTGTCTGATGCCAAGGATTTCAGCATAGGGATTGACACCCACCACCCTGCATCCATAGATAATAATCCCCAATCACAGTTTTCAACTGGCTACCAGAGGTTCAAATATGTGTGTGATGTTGGTCTTTTTCTGTCAACTGTTCTGAGAGTTTTTACAACCTGTTCCCACCCCTGTTCAACTGGCCTGTAGCTAAAGGTTATTAAATCAGTAAGGAAATGTCTTGCTTTCTCTGAGGTAAAGTTCCTTCCAGCGGAAGAATGAGGTTTATTACACATTAAGTCAGTCTTTGGAATTGTGGCCCTATAGAATCAGCTACCTGTTGACCTTGTAGGACATATGCAGGAAATGCAAGTATATTTCTGAAACTTCCTTTTCAACTGACGTTGATAGTTCTCTCTGAGGACATAAGTGTCCTCCATGGGCATGTGCAGTCTGCTACACATACTTTGAAAAATAATCCAGCATGTGGCAGCAACAGAGAGGAGGGAGGGGAAAGCTTGCGTATCCACAAAAATGTGGAATCATTATAAGCATCTCTGGACTGCTGAAGTCTGAGAACTGTTGTTTTAGATAAAAAAGAGAACTCATTTGTAGAAACACAGCTTCCCATTAATGAAAGAAACACATTTTTTAAATTAGATGTTTTCCTATTCTTATGGGATGGTTATAGATTAAAGTAGTTAATGCTGAGCTCTTCCAGTATCGTTACACTATGAATTTATTTATTTTTCATATTTATAGCCTGCCCTTCCCAGGAACGAGCTCAGGGTGGGTAACTGCATATCAGCAATACAATAAATATAATTACGATTTTAAAACACAATTGTACAACATCAAAATTGGTGGTCACAGCCCAAGTCAGAAATTGAGTGGTTGGGAAAGGTTCTCTGACCTGTTGGTACAAATAAGTATAGCCAAGTATTAATGGATGGGAGACAGGAGACAGACACCTCAAGGAGGCCATATGTGGATGCCCGCCACCTCAGCCAAAGGCCTGGTGGAACAGCTCTGTCTTACGGGCCCTGTGGAATTGAGGAGGATCATACAGGGCCCCGATCTCAATGGGAAGCATGTTTCACCAGGCAAGGGCCAGGGCAGAAAAAGCCTCGGCCCTGGTTGAGATCTACCAGTACAGCCAATAATATACAGAACTGCATATATTAATTAATTTAGTTATTTGTATCCTGCCTTTCTGCTCAAAAGAACACTCAAGGCAGCTAACAAACATTAAACATATTGCATTGCAGACATAAAATAATAAGCTATGAATAAAAAAGAGTACCAGCTTTCAAGAATTTTTTTTGTTTTATAAACAAACAGCTGAGGGTGGGCTGGGAATGTAGAATAGCTCAGCCTAGAAGGCCAAGCAGAAAGCAGCAACTCCAAGTTGCAGCTCCCTCCTTTTAAAGGTATCAGCAGTCACAGGCTGGGGCTGAGCAGGTGTAAAAAGAAAGGTCTCAGCAGACAAAAATCAACCATATATTTGATGAATGTCTGAAGAGAGTCCTGTGGACATACAAGTATATGCCTGTAGCCTCTTTTACATGACAAGGGACAAAGAATAAAGCAAGTTCCCACAGCCTTGAGGTTTAAGTGCACATAGAGCTCTCTGCAGAAATTCAGCAGAATATAGGAATGTTTGGAGCAGGTCTAGTAGGTGTGATTGTATGAAAGTATATTGCAGATGCTTCAGAATGTATTTGCAGCACTGGGGGCCATTTCATAGAAAACGAGGTGCAGGAGCTCATTAGCATAACCCATGAGCATAACTTATTTGCATATGCCACACCCACTGACATCACCAGAAGTGTGTCAGAAGGCAATACCCACTGCTCAGGCTCCACTGGACTGTTTTGGATTGCTAGCTGGGGGGGGAATGCACAGATCTGCCCTCACAGAGGAGGGAGAGTTTGTACCTGAATAAAACTTGGTCTTAAAGCTGCCTCTGGATTGTTTTGGATTGCTATCTATGGGGCGGGGATGCACAGATCTGTGCAGGAAGGAAGGAAGGGAGGGAGGAAAAGAAAGAGAAGGAAAGAAGGAGGGAAAGGGAAAGAAAGAGGGAGAGTAGGAAATAAAGAGGGAAAGGGAAAGAATGAGAGAAGGAAGGAAGGAAGGAAGACAAAACTAGCGGGGGGTGGGGGACGCACAGATCTGCCCTCGCACAGATCTGTGCCAAGAGAGGGGGGGGACATAAGGAGGAAAGAGGGAAAGGAGAGAAGGAGGGAACGAAAGAAAGAGGGAAAACAGATGGGGAGGGAGGAAGGCTCTCCCACCCTCTCCCACCCACAATCAAGCCCCCACCACCCCTGTGGCTCCCTCACCCCCATCAAGGCTCCACACACCCCCAGTGTTTCCTTGGGCTCCCACAACTTGTTTCAAGGAAGTGGACAGCACCAATGTGATTGGCTGCATTCATAAAAATAAAGGGCCTGCATGTTTCTTTGGAAGAATCAGGACAACTTATATTGTTACAGCAAGCAGGTTTTAAAACTATTTTTTTAAACCACAAACATTTCTGATGGCAGGAGCAAATTAAATGTCTTCCACTGCATAATATTTGCATTTGCTTACAGTCCTGTTGGTTCAGAAAAGTTGTCACTTTTTAATCTACTTTAAGGTTTTTTCCCCCTGAGTATACTCTGAAGCAGAGCTGTGTCTTCTCAGACCTCCTTTCTGGCATCCAGACTCCCAGCCCATGGCATGCTCTCTGTCTTTCGCATTCCTCTTTTCTTTCTCCTTCCTGGTTTCTGCTCTTTCCTTTTATCCACCTGCTTCCTCCCTTTGACAGTCACGTGCTAAAGTTGGGGGGCTCTTAGACTGGCATGGCTTGAGCCAATAAGTCACACCAATAGGCAGGAGGCAGAGTAGCAAGAGAAAAGATAGCTTTATTAATAAAGGGAATCCTCTCAGCTCAGTGTCAAGCTGAAGAGCTCAAATGAGTAATATTGGGTTACAACTTTTATACCCTCTGATGATCCTCCCATTATGACATGTTAAGACCTCCCTTACGACATCAAGCAGGCATACTCAATTGAGTTTTCTTTGCTTGAGATATGGAGCATGCGTACTTGTAATCTCTTTGTTCTCCTTGGCACATGT
Organism: Gekko japonicus; assembly: GCF_001447785.1. Classification (NCBI taxonomy): domain Eukaryota; kingdom Metazoa; phylum Chordata; class Lepidosauria; order Squamata; family Gekkonidae; genus Gekko; species Gekko japonicus. The sequence goes on along the minus strand of NW_015163813.1, from coordinate 16,479 downwards.
GTAGAAGAACCACATTTATCAGTGATAAAAGTTTCAAACTTTATTCCAAAGTCATGTTCCCGGACTTTGAGATAACAGTTAGTGAACAAAGCATTACTATAAATTCACATGTACAAAACAAGTTTTCAACACCTTGCCAAATGTGGGTTTTTGATAAAGATGTTGCCACTAGCTTCTACGGCTATCTGTGTCTGGTCTTCAGACGTTCCAAGATTACATTCAGTTTAAACAAAGCATTATTATATGTCTAGATACAAAATGTTGCTAGCTCAGGTGCATAGTTCTACTTTTAACATTCAGATAACATTCAATTAACAAAGCATCTTCAGAAGTTACAATGTTGTCTTGGGCTAACAAAGAGACCTTTTGCCAAAGCAAGAACTTGGCACAAAGATACATTTGTGTCCTCTAAAATAGCCACTTCCATAGGAATGTGTTAACAGATTCAGCCTTGAAGTCACAACGCCTCTATATTGTCTTACAAACAGATTAATTACAGGCATTAATACATTTCATATAATCAATTACTACATATTAAGCTACATGATGATAGTCTAAGGCATATGCTCTTGGAAGATACCTCTCCCTGTGGAATATACTAGGCATCTATATTTTAAGGCAAGAAAATTACTTAAAAAAAGAAAAGCCTTCTAAGTAGACAGTTTGCACCTGGGATACATCTTGTAAACTTCAAAAGAAAGTTCTCATGTGGGTTCTTTGCCATTCTGCTTCCCTTAGAGTGTCTATGAGCTTTTTCTAAAAGCAAACTAAGGCTGCGGTCACACAGAGCATTAGCCACGCTACAGAGATGGAAGATAGGTGGATTTTCTGGGCGCGATCACAGCGCCACATCTGGGAAGCATAGAGCTCCCATGGCGAACCCGAGGCTTCCCGCCAAAGATGCGAGGTAAAAAACTAGTACCTCCAAGGTACTAGTTTCCGGAAACCGTGGGGCAAGGGCAGCTGCCTGATCACGTTTCCGGTGGTAGGTCATGGCATCCGGCACCCGCCCATGTCCTGTCGTTAAAAGTTTTTTCCCCAAGTTTCCACGGGATGCGCACAAGCACCCAACGGCACATGCGCACACTTCGTTTAAAAACAAACATCACAGCCCCCTTTTCTTTTTCTGTACCCCCCCACTCCTGGCTCAGTCTGCTCAAGAGGAACTCTCTGCACCGGGCGGCAGAGGGGGAGGTGCAGGGGGGGCGTGGTGGGAGGACGGCCCGGCTGAAGCTCCTCCTGGAGGGGACCAGATGGAGGACACAGTTTGCATTCCTCTGCAGCCCAGGAAGGGGTTAAACCCACGGAGCCTTTTGCTAGAAAGGCTGCTTCTTTGCTGCGCTGCAGGATTGTCCTGTGATCGGCACCTCCCCCCTAACCATGGGACCTCTACGGGACCTCTACAGAATGTCTGATTGTGCAGCCGTGCGTTATTTTGCTCCGGGGCAAACAGCCATGCTCCCCCCGCCGCATTTTCCTGCCCGTGTGACCGGGGCCCAGATACAATAGATTGACGTGTTTCATTTAGAGATGCTTTAAAAGATACAGAAGCTTGCATAATTTTATTAACAGCTTAATTTCAAAGTTTTCATAAGGCTTCTTTCAAAAGGACCATAATTTGTTTAGATTCCCTCCTCCCTTTGGGATTTTCTGTTCTCTGTATTTTTGACATTTTTCCTTTGGCTCATGTCCGAGACATTTCCAATGTTACTTTGGAAATCAAAGACCTCTTGTAAAAACCTGGATCGCTACAGTAATACAGATGTCTTTTCATCTGGTGTCTAAACTTGTACATAAAACTAAAATTTATTTTCAGCTTATTTCATGGCACCCAGAATCTGTAACAATGGAGCTCTTGCAAAAACAAGTGTGTTATCTGTTCAGAAATGTGCTTTGCCAACTTCAACTTTTAATGATGGCTGGCTTTAAACCATGTAAAACCATTAGCTATTAGTCTTGGCTTTTAAGCATTTTGTTTATATATCAATGTTCCTCTAAATAACTAGACAGGATAATTTCTCTTTAACTATAGGTACATGAATACTTAAAACTCTTATTAATAATTTTATTTCTTTAGCTCATTAGAACACATAGAGGGATGGGTGGGTGTTCTCTTTCAAACAGCTTAAAACAGAAGCAGCCTTTCTTTTGTGAGAAATGCCATCTATTGGCAACACTGTTTTCCTAACACATTCCTTCGTGTCTAGCAGAGCCAGCTTTTTTTTAGCACAGAGAAAAAAAGTTTATTTCGTTTAAAATGAGGCTTGCCTTTACTTCTTTAAAAATCCATTATTAATAAAATTGTTAATGAATGATAGGCCAGTGGGCTTGCGCCACAAAGAAAAAGGGGACAAACACCCGCAAATATATGCTATTTGGGCCTCTGTTCCCTATGGATTTCAAAGCCACTGACATTAGATCTGGCAATATCAATGTCAGCTAAGCAAAGTTAGCAATAATATATTCAGGCCTCTGGATTTGGCCTACACCTTTATCCATCCCTTATGTGTCTAGTTTTGCTTTTTGTCCCCACAGATGGAAGAAAGAGTCATACAACAGTAGTTGGGAAACTAAAGGCCACTTTATTTATTAACAAAACAATGGCAAGGGCTAGCAGGATGCAGTGGCATGGTCAAGGCCTGGGGTCACTAAAACCCCACCCTTGCCAAAAGACGGGCAATGCACCTGGCCCCCGGGGCATAGCCCGCTGTAAGCAGCTCGAACCTGGGCAGGCCAGTCATAGAATATGCCATGACGATCCCTTACCCAAAGCTGCATGGCCTGTGTAGAGTATCCATCAAAGGCACTCCAAAAGGCAGTCTGCCCTCTTCATCCCTGGTCGCAAGGCTGCAGTGATGATCCTGACAGACCCCTCCACCTTTCAGAGTTGCTGATAGGTGCTTACTGAGCTGCAACAAATTTCCCTTAAACCAAACTCAGCCACTGCAAGGGTCAAGCCTCTGCTTAGACCCCTGCACCCACTAAATACCTATTGCCCCCCCAGTTGGAATAATGAGACAGACAACAGTTTGGAGTAAACAAGGGGCACTTTATTAACTATTTAACATAACATTGCGGCAAGGGACCAGCTAAGTGAGCACGGAACAGGCAAGGCAGGTGTCATTCCCCTGACCAACCTCCTTGCCCTTTTCTCGGGCGGGTCACCCAGCTCCGGTCTTGAGCCATTGGTCTGGCTCGTGACTGGCAGCCCAGCAAACTGGTCGCCACCTAGGAGCGCCTACCCCTGAAGCCTAACAACTTGCAGGGAGGAGCATACCCTAAGAGGTTCCCAGAGGAGGTGATCACCATTCCCCACCCTGGACCTGAAAATCCGAAGGCAGTTCCTGATGACCCCCTGTACCCTAATGGGGAAAATGCTGTAAGGTGCTCACCGGTTCTGGTTTCTTGCCTGCACCAACCTGCCACAGCCAAGACCAAGCCTCTGCTATGGTCTTTGCTCCCACTAAAAGGCCAAGGCTGAGCTAATCCCTTGCCGCAAGTCCTACAAAGAACCTGTAGCCCTTGTCAGATAGGTGCACCCCATCAGCCCTATACAGGTCTTGGAACTCGACCCATATACCGGGGTGTTGCAGAAATGGCCCTAGATCACCCCACAACACCAAGGCCCTGCCCTTCATGGCGAGGCAGAGTAGCCAACCAGATTAACTGCACTCCAGGTTCTTATCATCGCAAGGTCAGCCTCCACTTGTTGCACCATGGCCATGTTCTTCATGATGAAGCAGAATAGTTGACCAGACTATCTGCCCTCCAGGCCACCTTGCTCTTATCATCGCAAGGTCAGTCTCCACTTGTGGAACATGTCCTTGTCCTTCATGGCGAAGCAGGATAGCCGACCAGACTATCTGCACTCTAGGCCACCTTGCTCTTATCATCACATGGTCAGTCTCCACATGTAGCACCATGTCTCTGTCATTCATGGTGAAGCAGAATAGCCAACCAGACTATTTGCACTCTGGGCCACCTTGTTCTTATCATCGCAAGGCCTCCCTCCACATTCAAGACCAGGGTGCAGCACCTGGAAAAGAACTTAATAACCTAAACGTAACATTAAACTCTGCAGTCCTGCACGTATCCATCATAGCATCTTGTAGCCTTCGCCCTCAGCCCGCATAGCTAAATACTGGCGTAAGGCCTGCACAGGGCATAATTCCATTCCAGAAACTCTCCCAATCTGCCTTCAAGTGTCCTCCTTATACAGAAGTTGCCCTGCTTCTTTTCATACCCAGATACTGGACATTGGTATAGCTAGACCTGCCTCATACCTGCTTCCTCTCTAAAGGACAGGAACCACTAACCCCATCGTATGAATCCAAAACTTATTTCCATACCATGAGGCCATCTCTTATACCCCCGGTGATCCTAGTCCTACGGTGCAGTAGGTGCAAACCCTTCTCGAAACCCCTATGGTTCCCTAACAAATGCCCAGCCAGGGGCCTTCAGCGTTCTCTTAAGCAAGGGGAACTCCTAGCTCAGCAAAATCTGCATGGCCCCTATCTTTCCTCCCTGCCAACAGGAAGTCATCAAGATAATGGGCAGTGCTGCACAATCCTTTCCTGTAACGCGAGGTCCATTCCAAAAAGGAACTGAACCTCCCGAAATCAGCACAGGGAAGGGCCCTATCCATGTACATTTGCCCTCGAAAGCAACTGAGCGGACAGGGAGAAGACGGAAGGACGACTCAATGCCCATCCACTCTCATTCTTCCTGTTGCTGCAGTGCTTGTGAGCAATATATTCAGTCATAAGAACATAAGGCAAGCTCTCCCCAAGCACCCACAGTACAGAGCATCACTTGCCCCACACTGAGAGTTCCTATCTATACCTTGTGGCTAATAGCCACTGCTTTTCCTCCGCTCCCTATGTTTATCTAACTCCCTCTTGACGCCGTCCTGT
>NW_015163813.1:10623-10742 GCF_001447785.1 Gekko japonicus | reverse complement strand
TGTGGAAGTCACTATTTTTATTTTCCTGAACTCTGTCATACTGGTCACAGGGCAACATAAGCCAGCATGCTGGCTGTTGCAACTGGAGAACTGTTTTTAACATTTGCTGCTTGTGCCAT
>NW_015163813.1:0-10142 GCF_001447785.1 Gekko japonicus | reverse complement strand
CAGCTGGACAAAAAGTGTACAAAATGCCAACGAGTGCCATGATCATCTTGGGTCTCTGCTCACTTGGCAAGGAGGAGGATGCCAGCCAGATATAGGCTGCGGTCACACGGAACATTAGCCATGCGAGTCAGACGGAAGACATGCGGGTTTTCCGGGCGGGATCTCACCGGCACATCTGGGAAGTGTAGCACTCCCGTGGCTCAAACGAGGCTTCCTGCCGAAACCACGCGGCAAAAAACTAGTACCTCCGAGGTACTAGTTTACGGAAACCGCGGGGCAAGGGCGGGCGTCTGATCGCGTTTCCGGTGGCATCCGGCGCCCGCCCATGTTCCCTGGCGAAAAAGTTTTTTTTTTCTTCATGTCTTTGTGGATGCGCAAAAGCACACAACGGAGCATGCGCAGTCATGGTGTAAACAAAAAAAAAACCTTCCTGTTTGCCGCACCGCGCACTTCGTTTTTGCGCGCCGGGATTGTCCTGCCATCGGCACCTCTCCTTTCCCACGGAACCTCCACAGTACCTCCACGGGAGGTCTGATCAGGTAACCGCGCCTTAGTTTGCCCCGGGGCAAACTGCCACACTTCCCCCCCGCAGTTTCCTGCCCGTGTGACCGGGACCCTAGTTGCCTTTTTCTGCACTTTTCCCAGTGCTATAACTTCCTTTCTAAAGTGTGGTGGCCAGAACTGCACACAGCATTCCAAATAAGGACGCACCATGATTTATATAGGGACAGTATGATACTGGCTGACTTGATTTCAATTCCCTTCCTAATAATCCCCAGAGTAGTATTGGCCCCATTATTGCAGTCACGCACTGTATCAACATTTTCAGTGAGTTATCTACTATGACTCCAAGATCTCTCTCTTGGTCAGTCTCTGCCAGCTCAGAAACCCTCCCCATGCATTTATAGTTAGGATACTACCACCAATCACTACTAGCCTCTCTAATCCAATTTATCTGTTTAATGAAGCCCACAAAGCATCCCAAAATTATTACAGAATTTTCAGGCACAATTCAGAGTTCTTCAGCCTGTATTTTCTCTTGTCTTTTCTTATCCTCAATTTATATGGACTTTTGGGGGCAGCTGCCCCCTTTTCAAAAAGAGAGTCCTAGTCAGAAGACACCGAGCCTAACTAGCCATCAGATTTGTTTTCTTCTTCCTCCTTCTTGTCCTCAGCTGGTTCCCCCAGCTGTGTTCTCAGAAACTCACGTGCTTTAGAAACAGAGTCAATCTTTTCTTTTTTATCGTGGAGTTTGAAAATGACGCATTCTGGAATTAACCATCTGTAACTGGTGCCATTTGTTTGTAAAAAAAGGATTAAATCTTTGTATTTCTTTCTCTTCTGTCTTATTTCAAATGGGATATCTTTTAAAACCCTGATATTATTGTCCCCGATTTTCAAGAGTGTTCCCGTAGTTGCTTTCAAAATAGAGTCTCTCACATGTCTCTTCGAGAATCTGACTACTATTTTCCCAGGCAGATTCTACTTCTTAATGTATGAGGAATAGGACCTGTAGACCACATCCATCTCACTGTAAAGATATTCCGCTTTCAAATCTGTCACTGGGGCTATTGCTTCACTCAACAGTTGCTTCAGATTCTCTCCTTTGGATTCTGGGACCCCTTGGAACCATAGGACCAAATTTGCTTTCTTCATTTGCAGCTGTAAAAGTTGTGACTCTTCTGTAGCTTGTTTCATTTCCAGCTTTTGCACCTTTTTCTTAACTTTTTTAGTATTGGCATCCATTTGCTCTTTTGCTTTTAAAGATTTAGTCAGTTGTAGCTGCTGTGAAGCCAAGCTCTGACCTATTTTTGACAATTGTTGCTTGATATTAGTCATTTCATCCAGCAGAGAGTGCAAGGAATCAGGCAGCATTTTGGAAAGCTCAGTGGTCTCTTCTGTTCGATGACTGCCCACTAGTTTTGCTTTCAACAGTTTGTCCTTATCTGGTTTCTTCCCCGCCATCTTTTTGGATTATTTACTTTTCTGAAAGTTGCTAAAGTCTCTGAAATTTGCTCTTGCGCTTATCTATGCTCTGGTAAGTCTCTTAAAACAGATTCAAATGCTTATTCTTCCGCTCTCCCCTCTTTAGTTCTGCATTTTTGTTTATGCGTTTGGAAGGGGCTCCTCCCCCACTTGCTTTGTGTCGCTCCTTAAGGGGGGCAGCTTTCTTTTTAAAATCCTCATACTCACTTCAACCTGACTCACAGTTCATTGCCAGCCATCTGGCCATGCTCAGCATCCATTTTTCTCACCCGATCTCCGACGCTTATCCTGGTCAGCAGCTCTGAGTCCATGTGGACACTCAGCAGCAGGACCTTTGGAGTGGAGGAGCACCTCAATTCTCCGGCATTGCGCTGGCGAAGAGGTCATCCCTCAAAAGCCCCATGGCTAGGAGCCTTTTGGCAAGGCTCCGGGGTGGATTGTGACACGTCGCACCCCCTCCTACATGCTGGTGTGCAGATTACATCCCCGGGATGTCCTCGGTGTCGCCATAAACCGGAAGTCCCCTAATGAATTGTTTTGAATAAGGGCTGGATTAAGGACTCTATTATCCCCTCTATGCTTAATGATCAGTGGTATTCAGAGTATCCAACTTCTGCTAAGTGAACACTCATAGGCGGGGGTCGGTAGTGAAGAGCCGAGGGGATGGGCACATGACCAAGCCCCCCTGCTCCCAGCAGCCCTCAGTTGGGCCACGAGGAAGCAGTTGCCTGCCCACCCCCTCCTCAACTTTTCCAGGTGCCACCTTGCTAGGTTGGAGCATGCACACACTGCATCGCTGTCCCTCCCCCATCCTCCCCCCTCCCCCCTTCCCAATGGCTTCATTCCCTGAGTTGGATTTTCAGATCTGCCCGCTATGCATCTCCTCCAACTTGTCCACATCATCATCTTTCTCTCAGACCACCAACTTGTCTGGAGGAGGGTGGAGGTGGCAACGCATCTCTTTGTCATCCTCCTCCTCCTCGTGTACCCTGTCCAGTGCCTCCCCATCCTGCCTTGCCTGCATGCCTTCTGCTGCCAGTGCCTGGAGGCGCAATGCCACCCAACTGTGGGGTACTTGCTCAAGCAACGCTGCTCTATCTGTGACCAGAATGCCATCGGGCATGGACACGCTGCCCTCTTCCAACATCCTTATCCACCACTCAAGCAAGAAGGTGCAGGAGATCAGCTTTCCAGGCAGCTTTAGGCAAATGTGCGCTCTCTCTCTCCTCCCTCCAATGTCCTTATCCACCACTCAAGCAAGAAGGTGCAGGAGATCAGCTTTCCCAGGAGCTTTAGGAGACATGGGTCTTTTTCTCTGCCAGGGGTCATTTCCTGCAGGATTGCACAGGAGCAGAGCTCCGGCAGTAAAGAGCCCAGGGGGCAGGCACATGCAACAAGCCCCACCCCCTGCTCCCTGCAGCCCTCAGTCAGAGCAAGAAGCAGCCAGGTAAGTTGCAGAGCCCCCCCTGGCCCCCTGGCCCAAAACAGACCAAGTTTTATTCAGGTACAACAAGCTCTCTCTCCTCTGTGAGGACAGATCTGCATACCCCCCCAATAGCTAGCAATCCAAAACAGTCCAGTGGAGCCTGAGCGGTGGGTGTTGCCTTCTGACACACTTCCGGTGATGTCAGGGGGTGTGGCATATGTGAATAAGTTATGCTAATGAGTTATGCTAATGAATCCCTGCACCTCTTTTTCTAAGAAATGACCCCTGCTCTCTGCCATGCTTTGTTTGTGGACTATACATCCTAGGGACATTGGTTTGGCCACTAGTGATAAACTGGGTAGGACTTAGGCTTAATCCAGCAAAACAATTCACATATCCATGTGCATACTGAACTAAGATCAGTGCTTTAATGTCAGGATTGTACTGTGAAGTCACCTGAAGATGTCAGTATGGTCTGAAGCTTGTTCTAATCTTAAACACTTAAGTTAAATGCCCCAACACCCCTACTTCTAGTATAGTAGAGTAAAAGAGGGTAAGGAGGATTAAGCCCCTCATAATACTACAGTAAAACAAACATCAATAAGTAGGCACACACTGTCGTTCGGTTCGTACACAATTTCATATATTCAGGGAATACCTTCTGTTGTATTGTAAAGGGAAAAAATAACAGAGGAGCTGTAGAAAAGCTAAGTCATTTTCTCCAGTTTGACTTCTAATTTTCTCCCTAAGCCTTCCATCTTCCTCTAGTGACAGGGAACAAGGGCTGCTGAACTGCCAGTACAATTATTTATTGTACTTCCATATATGTCACTGCCCTGCTGCCAGTGGCATGTGCAGCCATCAGTCACACCAAACTACCTACCGTATTTGATTTACTTTTGCCGAAGCAAATGTGTTTGTGGGCTTCCATAACATAAAATATTTTTCTAGAAATTAATTATGTGATTTGCATGCAGCTCATAGGTACCGTGTCATTATTTATTTATTTATTTATTTATTTATTTATTTATTTATTTCATTTATACCCCGCCCTCCCCGCACGCGGGCTCTTCATATATTACTTTATATATTAATTCTAAAGTTTAACAAATTCTGTCTCTCTTTTGTTTTGTTTTTTTGCTTTGTGTGCAGTGATTTTTACTCTGGGATGTTGCTGGCTTTTAGGGATGGGCACAAACTGGGAAAATGCGGTTTGGTTCATAGTTATGCCCAGTTTATATACCATGAACTGTCATGAACGTTTAGAAGCCAAATGAACTGGTTTGGTTTGTGTGGTTCATGGTGTGGTAAAATGCCTCCCCCCAGCATGCTAGAGACACCAAACTCACAGGGGATCTTTAGCTGACTCTCCTCTACCAGCCCTCAAAGTTCTGTAAGAATTGGATTAACGGGGTCTGAGTTATGGCACCCAAAGAAGGTGCCCCTGGGAAAGTGCTTTCTGTGGAAATGACAGCTGACAGGCAGTCATTTTGACAGGTGCAGGTTCAGGAGTTTCAGGAATGTATAGAACAGATCCTTCCTGTGCAAGGTAGAGACTTTAAACTCACAGAGGATCTCTGTTTGACTCTCCTCTACCTGCTGTCCAAGCTGGTGTGTGTGTGGGGATTGTATTTATGGGGTCCCAGTTACAGCTCCTCAAAGAAGGTGCCCCCATCGCTCTCAATGGAGGAAAAAACAGCAAAAAAGCAGAGGCAATAGAAGACCAGCAGAACAGAATCAAAGTCCCAGGGAATCTCTGCAGTAAAAACTGATGGTGGCGGGCATTTTTACAAGCTCAGCAGAACCAGTGCAATGTGCCCAGCAGAACCAGTGCCATTGTGGCAGTTCAAACCCAACAGGACTAAGGTCAAACCAGAGAACCTGTGCCATAGAAACTGAAAGTGGGGGGCATTTTTGCAAGCCCAGCAGAACCAGTGCAATGTACTAGTGTCAGTTTAACGGGATTGCTGTCTAGCACAGAATCACAGTCCAAGCAGGGGGGGTTTTGGAAGCCCAGCTAAACCAGTGCAATGTACTAGTGACCAGCAGAACCAAATACCCTTGTGGCAATGCTAGTTCAACAGGACTGATGTCAAGCACAGAATCACAATCTAAGGAAGGGGGTTGCATGCCCAGCATAACCATTGCAATGTACTAGTGACTAGCAGAACCAAGTGCCAATGTGGCGATGCCTGTGCAATCATAATCCATGCAAGGAGGGGTATTTTTTCAAGACCAGGAGACCCAGTACAATGTACAGAATGCACAGCAGTACTAGTGCAATCATAGAGTGCCTAGCAGAACCCAGTGCCACTGGCACTTCAAGCTTTAAAAGACTGATCTTAAAGAACATAGTCACAAATCCAAGCAAGGTGGAGGGATTTTGCAAGCTCTGTGCAAGAAAATGGAAAGCGAACACAAAGGAATGCTGGCAGGGGGGACAAACCCTCTTGAAATTGACATGACTAGTTTGAAACTGATAACAGTGTTTCCAAGGCTGGAGACTTCTGCACCCCCTGTTGCTTTGAAGTTTGATAAACACTTTCTTTGAGCAAAGATAGTCTATCTGGAAATGTATACATTCACCAACTCTCATGAACTTTCCCAAACTGCTCAAAAGTTCATGGAAAGTTCATGCCAGTTGACCAGCCATGAACTTCAGTTCGCAAGCCATGACCTGCCCAAAATTCCTCAGAAACTTTAGTTTGTGACCCAGTTCATGCCCATCCCTATTGTTTTGTTTTTTGATTAAAAAAAAAAAAAAAAAAAAGAATAATAGTTTGTCCTAGTTGCAGTGTAACCACTAAAATGAAAAAACACCAGCATCAGTAGCTGATGAGAACAATTACTTTAGTGAGGTACAAATTAGAACAATGTTTATACAGTGCAATCATTTTTATCATATGTACAAGGATCAGCTGTATAGGATTGCTAAAAAATGAAAGATGGTACTACAAACCCACAAAATGTCTATACTAAATCTCTACTTACGGAGATGCACTTTCAATTAAGACCAAACTCACCAATAGCAGATGAGTAGGCAATCAATGGAGAACAGACTGTGGCTGAGTTAGAAAGTACAAACTTGTGACTAAGGTCTCAGGTTTAGTTCTAGCAGGTCCAACTACAGATCCAGCTACAGTGCCTGCAAATTCTTCATCTATATATCTATATCTATATCTATATCTATATCTATATCTATATCTATCTATCTATCTATCTATCTATCTATCTATCTATCTATCTATCTATCTATCTATCTATATTAAAAAGTCCCCTAATTGTAAAATCAATGCCCCGGCCAAACCGCTGGACCTGGAGACACCAAATTCAGGGAGAGCGCTCCTTCCATGGCATAGGTGCTCGCTAAGAAGGGATTTTTAGAAATTCGACCCCTAAGTAGGTCAAAAGGGGCAAATGTGCTCCCCCATTGATTCCTATGCGGCTGCCAGGCAGCTGACATTAATTGGTCAGCTGCAGAGCTCAGTGTTCTGAGGTAAAAAAACCCCAAACCAGTTACAGAAGACTGTACAGAGCTAATGACAGTTGAAGAAATCAGGAATGGCCAACTACCACCTGTGAGGTGCAGTGATGTGGCTGGCCGAGCCTCGCTGATGGTTTCCAACAAACTCCCCTCACCTCCTACACCTAACAGGCGGTTGTCTATCAGGTGCAGCAGTGGTTGCAGGGTGCTTAAAGCCACAAGGGAGTCCACCCCAGCAGTAACTCCTTAGTGATCCTGCCAGCCCCACCTCCACAGTGGCTTCTAATACCCCCTCCCCCTCCTAGATCCAGTTTGGTGTAGTGGTTAAGTGCATGGACTCTAATCTGGGAGAACCGGGTTTGATTCCCCACTCCTCCTTTTGCACCTGCTGAATGACCCTGGGCAAACCATAGTTCTGTCAGAGCTGTTCTTGAAAAAGGGCAGTTTCTCTCAGAGCTCTCTCGGTCCCACCTACCTAACAGGATGTCTGTTGTGGGGAGAGGAGGGGAAAGGAGTTTGTAAACTGCTCTGAGACACCTTTGCATAATGAAGGGTGGGGTATAAATCTAATCTCTTCTCTTCTTTTTCTTCCTACACTGGACAGGCAGCTGCCTGTCAGGTGTAGGAGAGGAGGTGGGATGCTTACAGCTGCCAGGGAGGTTTGCTCAGCAGGATTGCCTTAGCCCTGCTGCTGGCTCAGCCTTCCTGATGCCTTTAAATACAATCCCCCCCCCAACACCAGACAGGCCTGTGTGTGTCAGGTGTAGGAGCAGGGCCAGGGTATGAATGTTTATGGGGAGATAGTAAATGACATTTCTAGGAGCCATTTCGATCTGTGCCTCCCTCATGAACCTGAAGAAATGTCCACCACATCACCACTCCCTCACACCAACTCCCCCTCACACCTCTCACCTGTTACTGCCCCCAAGAAAGCTCCTGGCAAATGTCGAGCCAGATACACCAATGCTACAAGGAGGAGACAACTTAGGAATGTGGCAAAGACATTTGCACTTAGTACTCTTGTGGGGCACTGAGCTGCACAGGCCAAGTACCAACGAGATCACCATTTCATGAGCAAAACAATCCAGGAACACAAGTAGAGAGGCCATCACTTTTGTGGAAGGTGGCATGAGTTGACTTAACAGAAGACAGCTCCTTAAATGGACAGTTCTATGTGGCCTACTCCAGAGTGAGCTCATCAAGCAGCCTGGTGATCCAAGCACCTGAGGGCAGAACCGCCAATGTGGTCTACAAAGAGGTCCTTCAGTAGATTAAAAAAACCCTACATATATCTCACTTTATTTTTTACACTACAATCTTCTCCAGTAATATTCCTACAACAAATGTTACATTTCAGACTTCACATCATCAGTATTATAAGTGGATTTACGAAACTTAAATACCGTAGCGAAGCACGGGTATCAGGCTAGTCAGGACTAAAATTAAAATGAACCTCAGCAGCCCACACAAATCCTCTATACACTGGTATATGATTAAACAATTGTGATTAAAACCCTGCAGCTTCTCAGTGCTGGTAATAGTTTATTTTTTCATCATATATGTTACCATTTCCCTGTGTCATATTACAAAGGTATTATCCCCATTTGTGTCTATGCAAACCTTCTGAAAGATTAAGTGATTAAGCCTTAAAATCAGGACATTGCAAGTAGATTCTCTGCACACCTGGTGAATGCATTGAGAAACAGCATGCCTCTCCTCTTGGCAAAGGGCCCTTCACAGATACATTGCAGTGAACCTTTTAGAACATAAAATTGAGTTTGCTCACTGGCATCTGGTTCAATTTATATTCCATGAAGGAGATCCAGGAGGGAGATAAATGCTTACAAAACTGGTCACTTGTAAGAGAGATAGCGCACAGTATAAAGGTTGCTAACTTAGTGTAAAGCTGGCTCAGTCAAATGGAGCTGAGAATATTCCTACCCATGTTAACTGACATTTCCCTGCTGAAAAGAGAAATCTGTAGTTTTATTTTAAAGTCGCTAACCTAATCCTCCTTTTTAATACCCAGAACCTGCTGCTATCTGGGAAGGAAGCCAAACAGAGGACTCATAAATGCTCACTTAATACAAGTAGGTATTTGGAAGACGAAAGTAGCTAATATATGTTCCCTGTGCCCAACTCACCCTCCCTTATGCTAATATTAATTAAGGATTACTGAAATGATTATATTTGATATTGGTGTCACTGAAACTGAAAGCTGCTTCACGAGAAGATTTTGTTCAGTACATAGCGGGACAAATAATACGCACACCCACTGATACTCGTGACCACAGGCTGAAGCAACTAAGAAGCAACTAAGAGTCAATGTGGTCAAGTTTTTCCTCCATAGTTGCAATGTATGACGATGGCCGTGAGATGAGACTGTAAGGTTACATTCATATGAACATTGACAAGCATCCTTACATTGTTTTTTTTTTTAACCAGGGTTATTCAGTAATAATATTCTCACCAGAAAAACAACTGGGTCTGTGGTCACACACACTAAATAATCCACTTTCAATCCACTTTCCAACTGGATTTTACTGTGTGAACTGGCAAAATCCAGTTCGAAAGTGCATTGGAAGTGGATTATTTAGTGTGTGCGGTTGTAGCCTGATAATCCCCTGCATTTTTAAAAGGAGTGCTTGTAAAGGACTAGAGTTTCATAAGATTTTATGCACTACCTGCCTTTGAAGAGAAAATTCCTAACTTGCTCTCTCCTCTTGGAAATCAAGGCTGTCATGTCTGTTTACATGGTGTCATTTGTGTCAGTTTGGTGTAGTGGTTAAGTGTGCGGACTCTAATCTGGGAGAACTGGGTTTGATTCCCCACTCCTCCACTTGCACTGCTGGATGACCTTGGGCAAGCCATAGCTCTGATAAGAGCTGTTCTTGAAAAAGAGCAGTTTCTGTCAAGAGCTCTCTGAGCCCCACCTAACTCACAGGGTGTCTGTTGTGGGGAGGGGAAGGGAAAGGAGTTTGTAAGCTGCTCTGAGACACCTTTGGGTAGTGAAGGGCGGGGTATAAATCCAATCTCTTCTTCATCTGACTCATGAAAAGGTTTAATCTAAGGAAATCAGGTAATGAGAGTACAGTTAACCAATTGCAATGTAATCTTAAACAGTTTCCTCCTTATAAACCCATAAAGTTTATGGACTTCGAAGGATGTAACTCTGCTTAAGACTGTGTGGTTGATAGACTGAAAGACTGTCACATGCCAATAATCTCTCCCTTATTATAAAAGAGT
>NW_015163812.1:27486-33409 GCF_001447785.1 Gekko japonicus | reverse complement strand
GTGCAGAAGGGGCTCTAGTAAGAGAACAGTTGAAAATTAATGGCACTGTTTTGCTTCTATAGGAGAAAATTAAAAGGCATACTAGAAGACACCTACTGCTGTGATGGCTAGACATGTGACCCACTGAGAACACTACCAACAAAGCCCCTTCCTGGTTTCTCTTTCCTGGTCACAGAATTTTTGGAACACACCCACACACACCTATGTATGTAATATATACATATTCAAAGTGCTGGTTCTTATCTAAATGGCTTGGGCTGGGCTACTTGAAGACTGCCTCCTATAATGTCCAGCCCACCAGCGAAGATGATCCTCACAAAATCTGCTCTCTGTGTTGGGGTTAATGGGTGCGGTTTCCACTAGTTAACATAGTGCTTAAATAAAGCTACAAATGCAGGAGCGTCTCTTCACACTCCATGATTTCCCTTCTGTCATCTGGATTTTCATGCACCAGCAGTTGGTCATAATCACAAGTCAGGATACCCCTGCCGGCCAAGAAGAGAGGGGTCTACTCCAGGGGTGCTACCTCGCCTGTGGAATGCCCTTCCCCTTGACACCTGAAGCCCACCCTACCCTCTTTTAGGTGCCAGGACCAAGTGTTTCTTTTTTGCACAGGATTTTAATTGAGGTGTTAGTCACTGAACACCATTTTCACAGTCTGCTTCTAGCCTGAGGACTGTTTTATGAGAACTCGTTTGAAACTGGTTGGCGTCTTATGCCATTTTCATGCTCTGGCTATTTTAATGCTGGTTTTGTTTAAATAGCTTATCAATTGTTAACAACTTTTATGGCATTTTCATGAGGTCTTACTATGCAAGCAGGTTCTCTGAAGAAATGACATAGAAAGTGTCTAAACAAATAAAAATACTAAGCTGGTCTAAAACCTCCATTGCATAACAAGTGCAAGAACGTATTGCCATTTTATTAGTGGCAGCAAAAACCCTAATAGCTCAAAAAAGGAAAACAAAAGATATACCATTAGTTAGACAATGGTTTCTAAAGTTATGGGACTCAGTAATTATGGACAAAATCTTGGACCAGTTGTTAATTTTAGAAAGTAGTACTTATCAGTCAAACTTTATAGAAAAATGGGTTTTTAAAAATATATTTCTAACAATTCTTCAAGTGTAAACATAATGCCTACAAAATACCTTAATTCTCTTTGTACTAGTGCTTTCTGTTATATAGAGATAGTCTCAGCTTAAATTAAAGGTTATTGGGTTATTTTTGTTGTTGACTGTAATATTATATTATCAATGAAAATAATATATATTTCTATTGTATTTTTGAAAATGAATAAAAATATTGTTACAAAAATACTAAGAACAGGTAGCTATATAGAGGGGAGTGGGGATGAAGACTGAGAAGATAACGATGGAGAAATACTGAAAGAAGGGGAGAGGTGCTAGGATGGCGGTCTTCACACCTGCCACTCGTCCGAGCACCATTCCCCCAATGTGGTGCCTACTTCATGTTTCAGAAAAGGGGGAAAGGCCTTTGCTTGGTGGCAGCTACGGTTGGCAGGCGGTTCCCAACCTTACACAGTTGCCACCAGAGGAACCAAAAAAGCTGCAAACCTCCCTGAGATGCAGGTCTCATGCCAGAGAAATGTGGCTCTTTTGGATGATCATCGTGGCCAAGGTGGCCCTCTGCGACCTGCCGAGGGAGTACCACCACGCTGGCAGACTCGGGACAGTGGAAGCATCGAAGGAAAACTTACGGGGAGATTCAAGAACGTGTTGAAAAAGTCAGCAAAGATTTCGTCTTGTAGCAGAACGACCAAGTGCTTGCTGCCGATCAGCTCTGCAAAGGAGAGGAAAGGCAGGGTTAAGAAGACTCCCAAATGGAAAACGGGGAGTGACTCCAACATACTGTTATCCACCTTCCCAGCAGATACGGACTATGACACATCTGAGCCTCCTTTCCATGAAGAACACAGCATGCAAAGCCACAGCTAACTTTGGCTTAGAGGTTCAGCTAGATAGAAGAAGACAGCAGTGGGGCCAGGACATTAGAAGCCCTCCCACTGTTGACGCCCCCCCCAAGCACCAAGAAGAAAGAGCATCACTTACCCCAGAGCCCCTAGCTATACCTTGTGGCTAATAGCCACTGATGGACCTCTGCTCCATATGCTTATCTAATTTCCTTTTGAAGTCAGAACTGGTGACTGACCCAAGGTCACACCAGCAGCTGCATGTGGAGGACTGGGGTATAAATCCAATCTCCTCCTCCTCCTCCTCTTCCCCTATGATTGGGAATGTCAGTTTCCAATCACAGGGACAAATCCTACCTGCGCACGGTTTGTACATGTGCAGGTGGCCACAAGTAGCTTTGCGCAGTGAAGGGACTTCCTCCTCTTCTGACGCTAGGGTTGTCAGCTCTGGGAGA
The DNA here is from genome assembly GCF_001447785.1 of Gekko japonicus. Taxonomy (NCBI): domain Eukaryota; kingdom Metazoa; phylum Chordata; class Lepidosauria; order Squamata; family Gekkonidae; genus Gekko; species Gekko japonicus. The sequence goes on along the minus strand of NW_015163812.1, from coordinate 31,021 downwards.
CTTGGGGGTGGAGCCTCAGGAGGGTGGGGTTTGAGGCATAATGCCATAGAGCCCGCCTTCCAAAGTGGCCATTTTCTCCAGGTGAACTGATCTCTGTCTCCTGGTGAACAACTGTAATAGCAGGAGATCTCCAGCCACTGCCTGGAGTTTGGCAACCCAACCTGACGCCACCGCTATCCTCCCACCACTGCTGTGCTAGTGAGGAGGGAGACCGCGTCCCACCCAGCAGCCCCTCCTGGCCTGTTCCCATCCCCTCTCCCACCCTTCCCAGCTCCGTCCCGCCTTGCCGAGACCAGTGAACATCGGCAGGGCAGTGTGGAATAGGATTGCCAACCTCCAGGTGGCACCTGGAGATCTCCCGCTATTACAACTGAACTCCAGATGACCAAAATCAGTTCCCCCTGGAGAAAATGGCTGCTTTGGAGGGTGGACTCCGTGGCCCTTATACCCTGCCGAGGCCCCTCTGCTCCCCAATCCCGCCCTCCCTACGCTCCACCCCCCAAATGTCCATGTATTTCCCAAACCAGAGCTGGCAACCCTAGTGGGGACTGAGATGCTCAACAAGTACAGGGAAGGAAAGAGAATGAGCCATGGTGGTGCTTCACCATTTCAGCTGCTGACAGGATATTTCGCTTTCGGTGGCAGCCACGGGTCTAGCTGATGGACACGATACGTATCTGTTCCTGTTAGCGCAGACGATAGCTCACATCTAATTGGGCCTTCGGCTTAACCTACCTCATGGGTTTGTTGCGAGGAAAACCTCAGGGAACTCTTGCCCCCTGAGCTCCTTGGAGGAGGCACAGGGTTTTTAAAAAACGAAATAATATATCTACTCACTAGTTTTGTTCATGCCGAGCCTGTGTCTGGGTGGTGTGCAGTTGTTGCCTTACAAGACGGGCCTGTGGAGAGTTCTCCACACCGTTATGATGTATCGGAATGATGGTTGCCCGGGCAGGTTCCACATTCCATTGTGCTACTTTGGTTCCAAGGACTATCTTTCAGGAAACTCATGTTCTCACATTTTCTCATTCCACCCCGACCAAAGAGTATCGGCGTGCTTCTAACAACCAAACCTGGCAGCTGTATAAAGAACTCATACAAGGATTTTGAAAATGTTTTTGAACTATGTCCCTTTAAGGGGTTAAATGAACTCCTGTTGTATCAGATTATATAATTCCCTAAACTTGATTCCATCTCTAATGCTCAAGGTGAGACTGGAGACTTTTGCTACAATAGGTAAGCAGAACAGGTGTTCAGTTATACATTATTCATTAATATGTAACAATTAACTATTTTTGCTGCTAGTTTCTTAGGGTTAAATTATTATGTTGTTACCAGCACTGGAATCAGTGCTAAATGATTTTGACCAAATCTCTGGTCTCCGGGTTAACCAACAAAAAAGCAATTTATATCTTATTAATCTGTCTAATAGTTCCTGTGAATACATCAAATGCAACTTTGTTTACCACTGGATTACTAACTACTTGGTTAATCTTGGAGTTAAGATCCCACTTAATCTTGATGATCTTTTAACTATTAATTACCTCAAATTAATAAAATCCCTGACCACTTTAATGAAAGAATGGCACAAACTAGCCTTATCCTGGATGGACAGAATGTATATATTTAAAACAATACTGTTTCCAAAACTGTTATTTCTTTTTAGAATGGTGCCACTACACATACCTCACAAAACTCCTGGCAAAGAACTTTTTAAAATTTCTTGTTTTTCACATTGTTCTATATTAGTAAATTAGTTATTATGAGATCAAGCTCTGGGGAGAGCGACCGCCATCGCCAATCCATAGACCGGAAGTTATAAGGAGGCCTTCCTGAATGAACAATGCAAAGTAATAGAGGAAAACAGTAGAATGGGAAGAACTAGAGATCTCTTCAAGAAAATTCGAGAAATCAAGGGAGCGTTCCATGCCAAGCTGGCCATGATAAAGGACAAAAACGGTAGGGACCTAGCAGAAGCAGAAGAGATTAGGAAAAGATGGCAAGAATACACAGAAGAACTATACAAGAAAGACCTCGATGTCCTTGGCAACCACGATGCTATAATTACTGACCTCGAGCCAGACATCCTGGAATGTGAAGTTAAATGGGCCTTAGAAAGCATTACTAACAACAAAGCTAGTGGAGGTGATGGTATTCCAGCTGAGCTATTCAAAGTCTTAGAAGATGATGCTGTTAAAGTGCTGCACTCCATTTGCCAGCAAATTTGGAAAACGCAACAGTGGCCACAGGATTGGAAAAGATCAGTATACATTCCAATCCCAAAGAAGGGCAACGCCAAGGAATGTTCAAACTATCGCACAATTGCACTCATATCACACGCTAGCAAGGTCATGCTCAAGATCCTACAAGCTAGGCTTCAACAGTACGTGGATAGAGAACTACCAGAAGTACAAGCTGGGTTTCGAAGAGGTAGAGGAACGAGAGATCATATTGCCAACATTCGCTGGATTATGGAAAAAGCAAGAGAGTACCAGAAAAATATCTACTTCTGCTTCATTGACTATGCTAAAGCCTTTGACTGTGTGGATCACAACAAACTATGGCAGGTCCTTAAAGAGATGGGAGTACCAGACCACCTCACATGTCTCTTGAGAAACCTGTATAAGGGCCAAGAAGCGACAGTTAGAACCGGATATGGAACAACTGATTGGTTCAGCATAGGAAAAGGAGTACGACAAGGATGTATACTGTCACCTTGCTTATTTAATATATATGCAGAGTACATCATGCGAAATGCTGGCCTGGATGAATCACAAGCGGGAATTAAGATTGCTGGGGAAAAGATCAACAACCTCAGATATGCAGATGATACCACTCTAATGGCTGAAAGTGAAAAGGATCTAAAGAGCCTCTTGCTCAGAGTAAAAGAGGAGAGCGCAAAAGTGGGCTTGAAGCTCAACATCAAAAAAACTAAGATCATGGCATCCGGCCCCATCACTCCTTGGCAAATAGAAGGGGAAGTCGTGGAAGTAGTGACAGACTTCACGTTCCTGGGATCCCAGATCACCGCAGACTGTGACTGCAGCCATGAAATTAAAAGACGCCTGCTCCTTGGGAGGAAAGCGATGGCGAACCTAAACAGCATGATAAAAAGTAGAGACATCACCCTGCCAACAAAAGTCCGCATGGTCAAAGCAATGGTATTCCCAGTAGTCATGTATGGCTGCGAGAGTTGGACTATAAGGAAGGCCGAGCGCCGAAGAATAGATTCTTTTGAACTATGGTGCTGGAGAAGACTCTTGAGAGTCCCTTGGACTGCAAGAAGAACAAATCAGTCAATCCTCAAAGAAATCAACCCTGACTGTTCCCTGGAAGGCCAGATAATGAAACTGAAGCTCAAATACTTTGGCCACCAAATGAGAAGGGAGCACTCACTGGAGAAGACCCTGATGCTGGGAAAGATTGAAGGTCAAAGAAGACGGGGACGGCAAAGGATGAGATGGTTAGACAGTGTCACAGATGCAACTAACATGAAATTGAGCCAACTTCAGAGGACGGCGGAAGACCGGAAGGC
>NW_015163812.1:24170-26968 GCF_001447785.1 Gekko japonicus | reverse complement strand
TGTGCGACTGAACAACAACAACATTGACATATCTCAACACAAAAGCAAAAGAACCAAAAAAAACAAACTTTACAGTATGTTTGCTCATTTTTGAATTGTTTTATTAATCTTTAAAATTGAAGTTTAAATTGTCTTGATACGAATTTGGTTGTATAATTACTCATTCTGGAAACTGTTCATGTTTATTGTTATGTGATTCCCTATAAGAACAATACTCCATTTTGAAGTTTATGTGCAACTGGTTATCTTGTATTTGTTGTTGTTGTTGTTGTTCATTTGAAATTTCAATTAAAAATTATTTTTAAAAAAATTATGTTGTTCAGCTGCACAGTCAAGCCCGACTCTTCACGACCTCATGGACCACATCACACCAGGCCCTCCTGCCTTCCATGGACTCCAGAGTTTGCTCAATTTCATGTTCTTTGCATCGATAATACTGTCTATAAATTATTATAGAATCCTTCAAAATAATACCTTAATTTTAAAAGACTTTTTCAGATTGGAGGTTCCTGTTTTTTAACTTTAATGTTTAGAGAAATTATTTTAAATGTATTGTATTGATTATCTGTGTCTCACGAATGTTTTTAATTTATGACTGCATTTCCTTGATTATAATAGACCTCTTGACGATGCCATAGGCGAAACATGTCAGGATCAGGAAATAATAATAATAAAGGATTTACTGAACACCTTGATTTCTTCTGCTGCTGTTACTGCTGGTGTGGCCCTGACTTCTACATGCCAGTTTGCATCGATAATGCTGACCTTGATGAACCAAGGGTCTGATTCAGTATCAAGCAATTTCCTATGTTCAAAGTTAGTGAAGTTGAATCCATCTAAGACTGTACCTGAGCTGCAGGGGATTGGGACAGGGGATTAGGCTCCCAGTCTTTGACGGGGCTCCACTGGTCCCAGCGTCGTGGGTGAAGAGCCTGGGGGTGTTCCTGGATGTCTCCCTCTCCACGGAGGCCCAGGTCACTGCCACTGCCAGGACTACCATCTGAGGCAGATCAGGCAGTTGGCCCCAGATCTCTCAAAGGTCACTTCCAGATTGGATTATTGTAACTCTCTCTACATGGGGCTACCCTTGACTCTGCTCCAGAAGTTGCAGCTAGTGCAGAATGCAGCAGCGCAGGTGTTGACAGTGACGCCTGTGTGGGCGCACATCCGCCCAGTGCTGCGTGACCTGCACTGGCTGCCTATTGAATTCCGGATCCGTTTGTTGGTACTTACCTTCAAAGCCCTATATGGCCAGGGGCCAGCATACCTTTGAGACCGCCTCTCCCCATATGAGCCCCGTAGAGCACTGAGGTCCACCAATCAACATCTCTCGGTGGTCCCTGACCCCAGGGACGTCCGACTGGAATGAGCTCCCGAGTGAGATCAGGGCCCTGCGGGATTTATTACAATTCTGCGGGGCCTGCAAGACGGAGCTCTTCCACTGGGCTTTCGGTTGAGGCAGTGGGCGTCCCCCTCCCTCCTTGGGTCGGCCCCATTTACAGCTTGGGTTGACCCCTATTTTATAGCCTGGGTCTGAGATCCTAAACTGTACAGATTTGTGAGAAATTCTGGGAAAATCCCAGTACTATCAGTCACTGAGGCAATTGGCTTTTTATAAGAGTTGTATGTTTTATATGTTTTAACATGGTTTTAACTGTATTGTACTGATATTGTTGTACTATATTTATATTGTTGGAACCCACCCTGAGCCTGTTAAGGGGGAGGTGGGATACAAATCCAAATAATAAATAAAATGTAAATTAAAGCAGCTTAAAGAACAGAAACACCTGATGTCTGTATTATCCTGTATTCAAAATGAACCTCCCACACACAGTGAAGAAGACCCTTTGGCTGTGGGGGCAGCTGCTGCCAAAGCAACATTTTTAAAAATAATCTGCACAGCCCATCAAACCTCCACTGGCCAGTCAGAAGCCCTGCTGGGCAAGAGCCCCACCTGGCTGTGTCTACCTCCTAAAAACACTTGCCGGGTGCCAGGAAAGGGGGCAACGGATGCCACGCTGCCTGGGGGGGGCACCACCACCTTCAGGATCCCTGGCTCAGTATGGTCGTATTTAATGATGAAAAATTCATGAATAACCCAGAATTGCTGATTCACTAGAATGGCAAATATTTATGCCAATAAAGGTTTTGTATTTGTATTTGTAGAAAGGCAAATAGTCTTCCAATCTGATTCTGTAAGCCAGAACCCTGAAAATCAAAGGTGAAAGGTCACTGGGTGCTAGCTGGTTTGTCCGCTAACCTTAGGCAATATGAACAAAATGTGTTGGGGGGGGGCTTCCTACACACTCAGGATGTGGGAGACATTTGATTAGCCACTGATTTTTATATTTGGAGGCCAAAAGGTGCAATCAGGTACCAGCTTAGGGTTACCAGCAATGTTCCCTCTAAGCTGTGGAGTCGTGTGAGCAAAACTTCTACTTTGTGAGCTGCTGGCATTAAAGTTGTGAGTGAGCGATTTGACTACTACATAAATTAGTCTGGTCTAGAGCCCTCCTTCCTGAGCTAAGACAAAAATCTGTGAGCCAGAGGCTAAAAAACTGTGCGCTCGCTCACACTAACTCAGCTTAGAGGGAACACTGGTTACCAGCCTCCAGCCTCCTGGAGTCAAGCCCACAGCCAGGATTTTTTTGTTTGGGGGGCATTTAAATTTTATGGGGGGTGGCTAAATCACAGTTAATTACAGTAATCTGACTGCTTGTCTTTACAGGGGGTGGGTCCGAGCCTGTTTCTAGCCCTTCCTTTCAAGGGACACGGCAGCAAGTGCATCAGCTCCCAGG